>NW_023494795.1:32337398-32697398 GCF_904425465.1 Colossoma macropomum
AAAGAACCGTTTAACCAAGCAAATAGTCCTTTGAGTGTTTGTGTCCTATATAGAACCATTGTCTTTACTGAATAAACCTAGAAGAGTGCACAGAACCGAGATTACAAGGTGCAAACAGAGTACAGAACCGCGATTACAGACTGCAAGCACAGGCTCAAAACCAGCAGCTACAGGATGTGGTGTTGTGATGTAAAGAGTAGTAGTTTTTTTCCATTCACAGAAATGTAGGTTAAGTATTTTATTTATTTTACTGTACTTTAGTCAGGATGGACTTCAAACCGTATGATGTTAATAATGACACTGAAGAGATTGCACATTTCTGGGGGCAGAATGACCCACTGCCAGTTATCAGAAGTGACACAGGTCACACGAGATTTGTCACCTTGCGTGCACACCTGCTTAAACCATGAGTTTAACCTTTTGTGCTCGCTCAAGAATGTTGCATCATGATCTTTGGGCTTCTTCTAAGTCACATGTTTTAGGGTAAAGAGGTGCTGGTGGCGTGGGAGGAGGAGGAGGGCTCTGCTGAACACTCATTTCAGATCGGGTGCAGGAATGAATACCTCAAGAGGATGTCGCATCATCTCCTCAACTCTCACTGAAGATGGGAGTCATTTGGAAAGTGTGGGCCTCCAAAAAACCTCCAGCAGCTCCACATCTACGGATTTCCTGAAATAATAAACCACGAGAGGCCGGGATTTTTACCACGGTTATGGGGTGTTGATAGACATGCAAATTCCCCTTACCTGTAGTAAAATCACAGCCTTGTGGCTTCTTAGTTTAGGAAATACAGTACGATCAAGTATAGCAATGTCTAGTGAAAAACTGAAGGGATTCGATGCAAAATGCATTCTCAGAACATTTTTAGGATTTTTTTTTCTTTTTTATAATATATGTTTTATACAGGCAAGACATGCTAATGCTAATGTTATTAATGCCATTTTTATTAGAGAAATTAGCTTTCGATTAAAGTCAGCTGCTGTTCTTTTCCAAAACTTTATATCCAAAATTGTTACAAATGTTACTGACTGCTAGCCTAGCAACAGAGCTAGCTAACAAACATGACCAAGGTAGAATTAGTGTAACTCTTACCTCAGATGTCGAACAAATTCATAAAGAGGACAGTGATTTTGTCTTTATGCAGCTCCAGAGACAGGTTTTTACCCTTTTAGCCAGAAAAGAACCACCAAACTGAGGTATCTACACAGCTATGATAGCTACTCTGCTAACTTTAGCTTTTAGCATGTTGTCCTTTTCATATGACAAGTAATTTCTGTTGTTTGAGTAAAACAGTCTGTCGATATTCGGCTTCCTAAGCAGCAGTGTTAGCTATGTGCGCTTCTTCTACATTCTTCTTCTTCAAAAAAAAGACAGCCCGCCCCCAACAATTAACCTCACTCTTTTTTTTAAAGTTCATCCCACCTTCAAGATCAAAAGGAGGCTTCGCTTGTCTTTAAACTGGAAAATCTCACTTTAGAGATTATTGCGGCGCCACTGTAAGATGTGAATAAGCATGTTTACAACAAATGTAGTGATGGTTAATTTTTCGTGTTGGTCAAAGTGACGTATAGTATGGTTGCCAAGCAACATAATGGTTCCTCACAAGTCGGCAAACTAATACAGAGCTGATATATGTGGTTGTATGTGTGCATATCAAATATTTTACAATCGCCAATCAGATTTTAGAAGCAAAGCAATAAGGTGTGGGGGTTACAGCGATTGTATAGTTAAGGGTTGTTGTTAGGCACGCAACACAGAGTTTCATGAACACAGCAAAAAATATGATAAAAACACCAATGTCCAGTGAATAATTCAAATAATTCATAAAAAAAAGTATTGTTTTTGTGCTGATGTTAATGCCAGAGGAGGTCTGAACTCTGCAGTTACTGACTCAGCAGAGCATTGGCGACTTTTATGCACTATGCGTCTCAGTACTCAGTGACCTGCTCTGTAATTTTACATGGTCTGACACTTTGTGGTTTCAAAACGCTTCCACTTTTCAATAATACCACTCACAGCTGATCGTGGAATATCTAGGAGGGAAGAAATTTCGCAAACTGACTTGCAGCGGTAGCGTCCTATTATAGTACCATGGTTGAATTCAGTGAGCTCTTTAGAACGACCCATTCTTTCACAAATGTTTGTAAAGGCAGACTGCATGGCTAGGTGCTTGATTTTATACACCTCTGGCAATGACACTGAATGAAACACCTCAATTCAATGATTAAGAGGTGTTGCCTAATACTTTTGTCCATATAGTGTATCTTACTGTACTTTGAAGAATAACATTTAACATCTTTTTCACGCTGGGTGCTGGAAATAAGTACAAGATTTCAGTGCATTGGTTATCATAGGTTTAATAGACTCTCTTGGTGGTTAAATGCAAACATTTTTATCCCAAAGACTGATTTTGTATATTACTTCCAAGTGTAATGTTGTTACAGCTGACATTCATGCAGTGAAAGGCGGAACTCTGTGATCTTCCTCGTTCATGGTACTGGAAAAAGGCTCTTTGTCCTTATTAAGCTTTATTAAACACTTTGTCTTTATTCTTCCCTTTGATGTTTTTTTTTCCATTCATGTTAAGAGCACCGAACTGCCTTTGTGTCAAAATGTGTTATATATAAATAAACTTGCCATGCTTTGCCCTATGAGCTATGAGCCTGAACCTGCACTCACAGAGCTGGGTCTAGTTCTGTTCACCCTTTTTCGCTGAAAGATAGTTATTTATGGTAAGATGACTTGAAAAAGATGCACAAAGGTCGCTGTGACGCATAAAGAAAAGCCAACTGTTCCTATGCATGTCTATAAATGAAATACGGAAGCCCACCCCAAGTTTCAACATCTTCCATCCTGTGGAAACTTAGGGCTTTTGTTCAAAAGAAGCGCGTGGTCTGTCATTTCTAGGTCTATCATTTCTCAACACCCACTCAGCAGAGTGTCAGTAAGGTAGGAAGTGAACGCTGCAGAAGGTGGCTTTTGCAGTCTGGGAATCCCTCCTCTCCCACGACTAAGAAAAACTCAGCTGTGGTCTCAATACACACTTTTCTGTGTTGTGTGTTCATATCAAAACAACATGAAACATGGAGGCTTGTTACAAATACTGAATCATCATAATTTGGTTTGAATAATTGAGGGCAGGGGGATCCGATTTGCGTCATCAGAGTTTTTCGTCTGCTTGAATCTCGGCAGAATCTAACTTTTTTTTTATGTATTAAAAGGTTATATATAAAAGCTACAGAAAAAAAGGGGACTCCTAACAGCCACCTGGTAGACCACCAAAACTGCCCCCATCAGATAAACAGCACTTAACTGAACTTTGAATGTGCACTCTTAAGAAAGAAGGTGCTTCAAGGGTTCTTTAGTAAAGAAAATGGTTCTATATAGAAATATGAACATTCAAAGAACCCTAAGTATGATTAAAGGGTTCTTTGCATGGTAAAAGGGGTTTCTCAGATTGATGGAGAATGTGCTGTAGATGATTCTATATAGAAACGTTTTGAAAATGGTTCTATATAGCACCGACAAGGGTTCCTATATTGTTACAGTGTCAAGGTTGTAACAGCGGAAGTGCCCTTTAGGGTGCTGTATAGAACAATTTTTAAAACGGTTGTATTTAGAACCATTTACAGCACATTCATGCACATTTCCCATCAATCTGAACAACACCTTCATGATACAAACAACCCTTTAATCATGCATAGGGTTCTTTGAGTGTTCATGGCTCTGTATAAAACCATTTTCTTTGCTAAAGGACCCTTGTAGAACCATCTTTTTAAGAGTGTGTGGAAAAGTATTTCTTTGAGAAACTATAAGTGAGTCTCCTGAAAAGAATAGACACACAAAATACTGAAGAAATGAGATTTTGTTAATGAGGCCTTAGATGCTCAAATATGAATAACTTAATTACTTAATTGCATTTTTAAATGAAAAAAAAAAATGAATGAAGGGTGGTCTCTGACTTTCAAACAATAGTAGCTATACCTTAATAAATCTAAAAAAATTGGTTCTGGCAACATTTTGTATAAAAAAAAAGGCTAAACTATAAATGAGGCACCATCCTTCATTGGCAAACATGCTGAGCATCACAAGATACTATAATTTCACTAAAGCAAAACCATAATTGTTTCTGTGAGAATCATTGTGCTGCAAATTAAATGTAAGGTTGAAGCATTTTGATATCACGAGATAAAATAGCAGTAACGCACGGCCTCAAGTGGCTTATTGCTTTTATAAAACGGCGGCCAACATAAAATATGATAAAATGCACAATTTATTCAGAAAATATTTTAAGTTATTGTTAATATTAATTGAGATAAGCAAGTATTCCGCCAAGAAATGTTGTTCCTTTGAAGTACAATATTGTTGCCAAGCAACCAATGAGAAGGGTCGGTTGTCCATTGCTGTATATTGCGGTCATTTCATGAACTTTTTAACTTTTTGTTGTACAATAATAAACATATGATAACACAACACTGTTCAATGCAAAACCTTTCGATTTATAAGTACTTTTTAGTCACCAAATTACCACCGTAAATCTAATTTAGCACCAATCCAGCTGCGCCCCTCTTCTCACACTGGGGCTGAATCTCAAATGGCTCCCTGCTCCCTACGCAGTCCATTACTTAGGAATTTAAATACTAGATCCTGCCGCCCAACAGTGCAACAGGTAAGAAATAGTCATTTGAGACTCAGCTACATCCACACTCAATAAATGATGCACTATTTAGCTGCAGAGGCTAGAATTTCTAAAAAACCTTCTTTCATCACTAGCATACTATTTAGGGAGTACGGAGCCATTTGGGATTTATTCTGGGTTTGACGCAACTTCTGACTGAAACACAAACATCTGAAGTGTGTAATCCATTCAGGTTACATTCTTTAGACTTTTATACTGCAGTTTTACAGTAAATACCATAAGTAGTTTATTCAAGCCTGTGATATTAATGATGGAGTTAGTAAACATGTTTACTATCTTTTAGCTTGTTAGCTAGCTGACCAGCCTAGTTAAGAACATAATTTGCCAGCCCCTTAGTTTAAAAAAAAAGGGTTCTTGATCAGTATACTCAGTGGTCCGTGCGAGCAACATGAGAGTCAATGATTTTTCCTTTACCAGCACAAGGGCTTTTTCCGTGCCGCTGTGTAGTAATACACAATTCAGTTGCTGTTAGGCGGACATATGTGTGCGTATCTTTGTTTGTCCCCATTTGCTGCAGTAACAGCCTCTACTCTTCTAGGAAAGCTTTACACTAGATGTTGGAACATTGCTGTGAGAATTTTTGCATTCAGCCACAAAACATTAATGAAGTCAGGTACTGATATTGGATGATCAGTTCTGGATCACTCCAACTCATACCAAAGATATTGAATGGAGCTCCTTTACTCCACAGAACACAGTTCCACTGCTCCACAGCCCAATGCTAGGGGGCTTTGTAGCCCTCTAGCCCACGCTTATCATTGAGCACAATGACCTTAGGCTCATGTGTGCTTTCTGCAAAGCATCCCATTGAATTTGTCAGTGCTTTCAATGGAGAGTATACAAGCTGTGTGCATAATACAGCTGTGTCAGAAATGGGTGACCTTAAAGTAGCTGACTTCACTATGTAGAAGGGCTGTCTGGCTACGTAAAATGTATGGGAAATGGGGGGTAACACACTGCAGCATTTCTTGTAAAGACTTCAGGTGTTCCAGTGTCCCCTCCTACTATAAAATCTGTATTTAATCCTGTAATCACAGTCGCTCCACACTCCTACGTCTGATCCCCCGCCCGCACCCATCGTAATGAAATGGTTAAGCTGAAGCAGTCCTCACCCTACCTGAGTGGGCGCCCCATGCTGACTCCATTTAATGTAAAGGCCATGGTGTCCAGGAAAGCACTGAGCAGATGCAAGTGATTCATTTGTTCATTCATTCCTGAAGGTCAGGCATGACATTACGGCAAAGACATATACAAATAGCCCCCATTTCCAGAGGAGTGTAGGGTCTGTACCTGTAAGGAACTGTTTACACCCTGTTTAGTTAAATGTGATGATAAATGATCGAAAAAAGGAAGCAGTATTTATATTAGATCATAGATCAAAGGGAGCATTTGAAAATGAAGACTCACCTGGGTGCCATAGAGCCTTACTGAACAGTCCATCATCACTTCACCCTTCACCCGACTCCTGTTATAGTCTGTATCTAATGCTGAGTTTCGAGCTCATAACAGTTTTCCACCTCCAACTAGGAAAAATCAAAGAAAACGGCATCTCAAACACCAACTTTTCCTACTCAAAAAATCAGGTTGGTGCTTTTTGGACTTTTTTTTAGTTTTCATTGTACATGAACAAAAAGCATCATACAAATAATCAATCAGTGTCAGGACAGTGTATCAAAAGACATTAATCTTAAACAGATGCAATATATCAAAATCGGAAACACACAGACAGACCCAAGGGAAAGCCAGCCAATCATCTGTAAGCTTGTCTTCAAAAAGCTGGTTATAATAATTCAAAAATCTATTACTTAGTTTCTACAAAGCGTAAGGACTGGAGAAGTAATTTAAATTGATCTTTGGTTCTTTGGTCTTATTGGACATTATCAAGCTGCATCAAGCAATTCCTGCAGATTTTTTAGGTGAACTTTTATGCTGTGAAACTCCAGTTCTATCACATCCCAAATGTGTTCTATTGTATTCAGTTTCAGACCAGGTGTTTTGGTGAGCCTGTGTCCACTGCAGCCTCAGCTTTCTGTGCTTGTCTGACAGAAGTGGAACGTGATGTGGTCTTCTGCTTTTGTAGCCCATCCACTTCAAGATTCAATGTGTTGTGCATTCTGAGATGCTTTTCTGCTCACCACAATTGTACAGAGTCATTATCTGAGTTACCATAGCCTTTTTGTCAGCTTGAAACAGTCTGGCCATTCTCCATTGACCTCCCTCATCAACAAGGTGTTTCCATCTGCAGAACTGCTGCTCACTGGATGTTTTTTCTTTATTGCACCATTCTGAGTAACTCTAGAGAATGTAGTGTGTGAAAATTCCAGGTGATCAGCAGTTATAGAAACACTCAAACCAGCCTGTCTGGCACCAGCAATCATGCCACGGTCAAAATCACAGAGATCACATTTTTTCCAATTGAATTTTGCTTAGTATTACTTTTTTTCCCCCGAGTATACTTATGCCACCCGTTGATCGATGCCTCTCACTACAACACCCAGCAAACATTATGCAAATATGTTAAACAAACACTGGGAATCCCTGTGGTGTAAACCAATCCTGACTGCTAGCTGAGCCACTGATCTACAGGCCAATAAATAAAACTTAGCCTTACGTCAGTCGTCGAACAAAACGGTAAAGAAAACAGTGATTCCGTCTTTATTCAGCACAAAAAGCACAGTAGATAAATGTTTTTGTTTCATGCAGAGAAAAGAAGCCAAACTGATGTATCAAGATGGCCATGTAGCTACCTTGCTAACTTTAGCTTCTCATCTAACGAGCCATTTCTGTCATTTGAGTAATCCATTCTCGTCATTGGATTTAAAGAGAGTTACTACAGTTATACAACTTTAAGATATTAGGCTTCCTAGCAGTAAAGTAACAAAGAAAAACATTTAAAAACACCTAAGAATTTACCCCACAGTAGTTATAGTTAATAAAAGCTCCTCCCACCTTCAATATACTTCATCAGAAGGGGGTTTTCCTAGTTGTCAAACTGAAAAATCTCACTTTCACTCTGCTTTAAAGCTGGTTTTTAATTGGTTTTATACAATCTAAAGCATTGATTTTTACTTTTGTATCTCTGAGAACATTCTGAAAGAAATGAATTAAAAAAGGCACTAAACAGTGAGTTTTGGTATGCAAATGTGAGACTAATTCGTTCATTTGTGTTGTGTTTTTGTGTAAAACACAGATTTGGCTACTTCAGCTGCCAGTCAGTCACTCGAAAGTGAAAAATGAAAGGCATCTCCAAGCAAGTCATTTGCATTACTGAAAAGTCTCGGGCGCCGGGGTTAGCTGGTAAACCCAGCGTGGGCAGGAGTAGGAGGAGAGCTTCAGAGAAACTGGTAAAGCACTGAATCTGTGTGTGCGTGTGTGGAGTGACTTTACTTTTTCTAGCCCTAACCCAGCAACACGGTTGGTAAAGGTGAGATATCACAGGTGACTATTCACTATAATCCACAAAAACAGATAAATACCACACTATGAATCACACCATCCTAAGATACCATCAAGAAACAAACAGTTATGCACGTTTTCGGCACTATGAACAGTCACGCTTATGGTAATTCTGCCGTTCAAAGGACAAAAACGGCCAACTGTTACAGGCCCCACAGGAGCTTCCACTACATACTGTGGATGTAGATGTAGATAGAATGTAGTACTACTGTTAGTAATATATGTTTATTAGGTACACTCTTAAAAAAGATGGTTCTTCAAGGGTTCTTTAGTTAAGAAAATGGTTTTATATAGAACCATGGGCACTCAAAGAACCATTTGCATGATTAAGATTACTTTTTCTTTTAAAAGTGTTTTGCTTTTTAACGCTTTGAAGACAATCTGGAAGGTGGAGTGTTAACATAGCTACAGAGGTCATTTTAATGGTGATAAGCATTGTTCACAGCGTAGATAAATGTAATGTGATTATGGTAGTTATAGTGAATTATGCTGCCTGTCACTGCATAAAACAATAGAAACAGACGGTTAAAACAGAAGTTAAGACTCTCTGGAGTTTATCTTAAAGTTAGGACACTATTTAGGAGATTTAGTCTAGTTAGGATGTTTGTGTAAAAATGTTTCTTTTTTGGAGTTAATGATAAAATGATGACCTTAAGAGCTGTTGCTCTGTAATAGCTGCTTGTCAAGGTGACTAAACAGATAAGATTTCAGTTCCTGCAATATGGCCCCAAACGTTCACCTCTAAAAGCTCCCTCACAGAAAGTTATTACATAAAATGGTTATGAATTCACTGCCTGATGCCTGACACATTGTATTATGATAGTTTTGAGAAATATTTGGCCTAAAATGTTTTTAAAATCAATTCATAGTTGAACATGCAGGGAGTTGTAAGGCAAAATAGTCCCCAAAGAAAACATATTTTTTTCAGATTTCCAGATTTGTTTTTCCATTATCAACATTCCATTTAAAACTACAGAAGACACGTGTAGGTTGACTGGTGGTTTTGGATAGTGAATAAAATGTCTATATTTGTGTTGTAGCCATGGTGACCCCTGGTTCCTATCACCACTACTGTAAAGAAATCTGAATCTATACAAACAAATATTTCACACCACACCACTCTGAATCACTCTGTTCACATTTCAATGACTGAATTATGCAGACATTTTGAAAAATCAATGGAATTGCCCTTAACCAACAACTGGTTCCAGATTGGTTTCTTCACAGTGGTGGTGATAGGAACTAGGGGTCACCATGTCTACAACACAAATATAGCCATTTTATTTAATATTCAACATACAGAACATATAATAAGAGAAGCAGGACTGGAGAAAGACGATCAAGGATTCAAGATTGAAGGTTATTGATGTTTCTTCCACCAAAGTGCGGATGATATAACTAGAAGACCTGAAGGCCCTAATAAGGAAAGTTAAAGAACAGAGTAAAATGATGGAACTTAGCTCAATTTGAGGAAAACGAAGGTTATAAAAGTGGGGAAAACTGCTAACTTTTTCATTGATGGAAGATGTAGAGTTGGTGGACATCTTAAACTATCTACATGGACCAATTATTAACAACTAAGGATCATGCTTGAAAAAAATCTCTGGATGTGTCTACAAACAAAGATCAGAACTGTCCAGGTGGTCTTCTCTGCAGTTCTTTATGAATGTGAAAGCTGGACAGGACAGGAAAAATACTGGTGCCTTTGAACTTCGGTGTTCGTGAAGAGTTTTGAGAGAACCTTGGATGTCAAGACAAATGACCAAATCAAGCCTCATTTCTCACTCAAGCTCAGATAACCAAACTGACTTATTTTGAGAGCCAATTCATTAGAAAAGACCGTTATGCTTGGAACAGCTGAAGGTAAAAGAGGAAGAGATGCAATCAGTGAATCATGAACCAGCCATTCAGGAGCCTGAAGATCCAAACAGAAGCCAGGATATTCTGGAGAAACACTATCCATTTGGTCATCAGGATTCAGAACTGACTTGATGGCACTTAACAAATACTAGCAACTTGACAATGTTTGAGGCAAATGTGTGATGATTTAGGCTTGCAGTTTGAACGATGCTGATTGGTAAGAAATGTTTAACCTAATCTACAAAATCAGTGAGGTCAGGTTCTACAATTACAGACTGTAGTCCATCTGTTTCTCTGCATACTGGGTTAGCCCCCTTTTACCCTGTTCTTCAGTGGTCAGGACCCCCATGGACCCTCACAGAGCAGGTACTATTTTTAAACAGTGTGTCCACTCACTGTCCACTCTATTAGACGCTCCTACCTTGTCAGTCCACCTTGTAGATGTAAAGTCAGAGATGATAGCTCATCTGCCGCTGCACAGTTTGTGTTGGTCATCCTGTAATCCTTTATCAGTGGTCACAGGACGCTGCCCACAGGACGCTGTTGGCTGGATATTTTTGGTTGGTGGACTATTCTCAGTCCAGCAGTGACGCTGAGGTGTTTAAAAACTCCAGCAGCGCTGCTGTGTCTGATCCACTCAGACCAGTGCAACACACACTATCACACCACCACCACGTCAGTGTTACTGCAGTGCTGAAAATGATCCACCACCCAAATAGTACCTGCTCTGTGAGGGTCCATGGGGGTCCTGACCACTGAAGAACAGGGTAAAAGGGGGCTAACCCAGTATGCAGAGAAACAGATGGACTACAGTCTGTAATTGTAGAACTACAAAGTAAGCGGCGCTGATAAAATGGACAATGAGCGTAGAAACAAGGAGGTGGTCATAATGTTACGCCTGATCGGTGTATTATACACTATAATTTCAGGGATTAAAGGGGAATTTCAAGGCCATTTTTCAAAATTTCTACATAATTCAGTGATTGAGATGTAAACAAACTCATTCAGAGTGGTTTGGTATAAAACGGTTGATTTTAGAGACTCAGATTTCTTTACAGTGGTGGTGATAGGAACCAGGGGTCATCTACAACACAAATATAGCCACTTTATTTACTATCCAAAACCACCAGTGAAGCTACACATGTCTTCTGACTGAGTTTTATATGGAATGTTGATGATAGGAAAATAGTGATTAAAAAAAAACAAACACAATTTTTCCTTACACCGTCCTACATGTAGCTCCACATTTACGCTGAAATCTTCTCAAAACTATTGCAAAACAATATCTCAGATATCAGGCAGTGCATTCAAAATAATTTCATGTAATAACCTTCTGTAAGGGATCTTTTAAAGACATTAAATGCTTTGGACATCATGGGGCGGATTCACAAAAGTGTCTCAAAACAGGAAATCAGAAAATAATTAAGAAAAAATATTATTCCTAAGAAATTTCTTTTCTCCATTTCTTTGTGAACATTTCTTCTAAAAACACTTGTATAGTGTACAGTAAAAGTGGTATTCTCAAAAAGAATAGGCCTCATTCACCAACGGTTCTTAAGAAGAAATTTCTTCTTAAAACCCACTTAGTTTTTATGAAGATTCTGATATTCACCAGTGTTTTCTTATTTGAGATTTGTTCTTAGGTAAGAACAGAATCTACACACACTCAAGAGCACAAAGGTGAGAACAGTTCTGTGGTTTAAGAACACGTCATGAATCTGATGTCTTTTCTTTGGAAAGCTTTTGTTAATCTGGGCCCTGATTACCATCAACACTGTCTTAATGTCAAGCTTTTCTGCAAGTAGGCATCCTTTCAGCGTCATTCTGAGAGTAAAAGCAAAATAAGGGCCTATAGATGTATGAAACGGTACAAAAAAGCAAAACAGTAACAACAATAAAAAATACTATTACTACTACTATTACTACTTATAATAATAATATTATTATTATTATTAAATATTTCTTTAACATGAATAAGGTCATTTTCTTATCCTTATAGAATATCGGAATATGCAAAAATGAAAATATTCTAGTTTCAGTCCTACAAATTGAGTGAAAGGGAAAAAAACACTACAGGACAGTTTTAAATGAGTATTCAAATTAATTTAATTTGCCTAACATAGAATTAAAACATCCTTTTTAAAAAAAGTAAAAACAGAACACATTAGTCAGATTGCATTTCCTCTCATCCTCCACACGCGTGGTGTTCACATTCTTCCCAACAAAACCCAGAGACGTATTTCAAACTGACACATTCACACAGTGGGCAAGACAGGCGTCTCTCCTGGAGAGCAGCATCGCACGCACACACAGACAAACACAGAGAAATGACGCGAGCGATACAAAAAAAAAAACATTTCATGTGTCAATAGCGTAGTGACCTGTGTGGAACCGTAAGCTAGATGCTGTCTTGGTAGTGTGCTGTCATTTCTGCAGAGACGTCCACTTAAAACCATTTTTCCTTATTTGTATAGCAACCTTGAGTGTGAACCTATTTGACCATATACATGGAGGATTTACAAATTAAAAAGTACTCTTAGAGAATGTATATGAACAAAAATACACTTTCATAATGGATAAAAGGGCTTTTCTAAAGGAATCTGGGAAAGACTTTCTTGAAGGGCAGCATTCATAAGGCTACATGACACCTGCATAAGACCTTTTTATGACATAAACCTACGTCATCATTTATAAAGGCTTATTCCAACAAGCTTCAGTTGTCAAGGCTGCTTTTGTCAACTTTGATGTCATTTTCCCTTCAGCAGGTGTCATCACAACTGACACTTGTTGGAATAAGTCTGTATAAAGTTTATGTAGGTTTATGTCAGTTGAGAAGCTTATGTAGGTGACATATAACCTTACGAATACTGCCCTTCAGAAAAATTTCATTAGAGTTTGTGTATTTACAGATAGGCAGACGGAATAAAATACTTGCCTATCTTTCAAAGACTTGTAAATTATGCTTATGTTAAAAACTGAATGTAATTCACATTTGCAGTGTATGCAGAGACAGCTGCTGTTCACAGTGGCCCTTATCCATCGAAGTTGCATAAAAAAGAGCACAGATTTGACCATCTTTAAACCACTCTGCATCTGATTCATGAAACTTTTATACGGCACGGAAACGAGCGGAGATTTGAGCGCAGTCAGCATCAGTGCGTGAAATCAAGCGCCAGCATACCAATGCCTCATTTACACATTTACATATAACACGCTCTGATTCATGAAGATGTTTCCAAAAGAAACACAGCGTTCAGCAGCTTGTGAGCCAATGGTTGTGTTTGTAGGCGAAGTTTGAGGCTGTGCGGTGAGCCCAAACCTCTGACCCCCTACTGACCAAACCCTACTGACCAAACTTTATAGGGTTAAAATTGGAAAGAATAAATATGTGAAATGAACAAAACGTCTTAGTTTTGTCACACAATCACATCATTCTACCGTTTACTAAGAAAACTAAGATTGTTCTTACTTTTGTATTGGATTGCCATGTGCACAAATGATTAAGATTATTGTTATTTTCTATTTTTATTCTTACTGTTGGTATTATTGAATACTTTTGGTTAGTTAACGGCAAATTACATATTTTTTTTTTGCAGACTATCAAAGTATTACGCTCAAACTGAGTTTGATGAATGTGAGCTCAATCGTACAAATACACCTAACTGATGATTAACAAAACTGTCAAATTTGTTTGCAATCAGATATGCAACTTTGATGAATAAGGACTATTATTATTATTACACTTCATTACTGCACGCTGGTGGTTCATCCTTCACATTTGGTGAAAGCATCTGATCATGTGACCAAATTCACTAATCAACAAATGAATCTGTCTAACTTAAAAAAGGCTGATTATTATTGCACACACACATAAAAAAGTCCAAAGAAATGTTTCCCCATAACATAAACCGTACAGCCAAACATTAGTGTTATCCACAAATCTTATTTCCCAAAGCAGTTTAAAAAAAAAGGATTATTTAAGCTCTGGTTGGTGGATTCTCCACCATCATGAACATTATTTGTTGTAGAAATGTTTGCTGCTAAAAGTAAGACAAAACATTATTCACACATAAAGAAAATAAATATCTTTCAATGGTTAAGAACAGAGGAGGAAAATAAGAACTTTGAACTGTGTATCACACATTATTTTTATAACGGGTGGAGTTGTGTGTATCTTTTCTCTGACTGTAACTGGCTTTGGCTATACAAAGCCTTAGTTTAACAACAGCAGTTTAATTCCATTCAACTGTAGAACAATGTGTTGACGTTTGCACTTGCTTCACTCAAGAACATCTGTTCTCTGAATCTGAAGACACTGTAGTATTGAAGTTGTTCCTCTAGTAGCAGCTCTACGATACTACAGTCAGAGTCAGAAGGAGAATTAATGGGACAATTACCTTTAAAGGGGCAATCCCGCATTTTTCAAACTAATCCCTATCTGTCGCATCTGTAGCAGACGGTCAATTACCACAGACATTAATCTTAACATGTTTGTCTGCATGTATTAAAGAACACAAAACCCATTGCCTCAAAACTCATGTAAAAAGATTTCATGTTTTGTTGATTTTCTAAGTGAAAATAAGTTAAGACATCCTCTACAGAGAACACACTTCTGCACATTTTAATACACAATTAAAAGTTGTATATATGTATATATGTTAAACTCAGCAAAAAAAAAGGAATTATGCATTAAAACTTGCTTTTAAATGCCATATTTCAGTGTGTTCTCTGTAGAGGATGTGTTAATCTGTTTTCACTTAGAAAATCAACAAAACATAAAATCTGGCCAGGGGTGTTCATACTTTTGAATGTGATAGAGGCCAATGGGCATTTGCCTTAGTCCATCAGTAAGTTTACGCAAAACACATTTTTGTTAGAAAATATTCATAAATTCTTCAGTGAATTAATTTTAACAATGCATTATATTCTTCAATCAAATAATTGTAAAATGATTCTTGAAGTTTTATATTTACATTATATAGTCATACATTTAAAACGTTTAGTCACAAAGTTTATCAACTGCCCTGTTGCTTCTACTATAAGTTTTCTGTGCAAGGAAACATGGCAAAATTATTGGTGGAGGTAAAAAATAGTTTGAAACAGATGCAGTTGGTAGAGATTAAGTTAGAAAATGGTAGAATATCCCTTTAAGGGTCACTTGGGGCGTTTTTTTCATCAATATTCGTTTAAAAAAGATTCCATGATAGGCAGGGTTCTTGAGAAAACAAAAACAAGACGCGTAACCGTAAATGGTACCTGTTAAAGAAATGCGTTCATACGTATCCTCAAGCAGAAAAACAAGCAATGTAATGCAGGAAGTTAAGAGGCATGAGAATTCCACTGAATGCAAATGAATGAACCAGCACCATTTGGAATGTACTCCAAAATTACTTTAGATATCATGATACACAATCATGTTGTTCATAATCGTCACTCCAGCAAACCAGGAAAATGGACTTCATATGAGAAAACATCTTTACAGGTGAGATTCATGTGCAAACATACACTTATCAGTGTCAAGTATTATGCTATGCCTGTTCCAAAGAATAAGCCAACCATACTGTTTAACCAACAACTCCAAGGCAAACTGCTATTCACAAAACACCTCTTCAATAACATAACCGAGTTTCTACGAAGTTAACACTTTATCAAAGTTTCTGAATGATGCCGCCATCTGCAAATTTACACAGCCATACAAAATCCACTGTATAGTTCAATAGGCACTTATGGTCTGTGGCTGAAAATCCTTTAGCATCGAGTCTACAGCCACGAATCAACCAACGCAACAATGTTAAAACTCTGCCAAATAGCCAGGGGTAAAACACAATGAAAACCTTAAACTAGACCCTCAACAGAGAGCACAATCCAATCAAAATATATTCAGACGAGATTCTCAAACAGAATTTCGCTCGTGACGAACTGATAAGGTCCTGATTTCCGTTATAGGCCTGTCACAATTACTACGATCGCCAGATCACAATTACTGCAATTTTCCACAGATGTCACATGTTTATATCACAACAAACAGAATGTAAATCGAGTGTGTTGGGCTGAATAAAAGTAATAAAACAAAACATACACTGAGACACATCATGGGATCTTATAAAAACAACAAAAATTCTAACTTATATGACTTTGTAATTTTAAGCCTTTAGAGGGCAGCAGCGAGTAATGCTTATTTATCTGATAACACCTTTGGGGCGGCGGTGAGAACTGTTTGTTTATTAGGTGTTCGTGAAGTTTAGAGGGCAGCTTGTTTATTTGATGTTTGTTAATAACACCTTCAGAGGGTGGGGTGAGTAATGCTTGTTTATTTGATAACACTTGTAGGGGGCAGCAGTGAGTAATGTTTGCTTATTTGATGTTTGTTAATAGCTCCATTAGAGGGCAGCGGTGAGAACTGTTTGTTTATTAGGTGTTAGTGAATAACAAGTTTAGATGGCAGCGGTGAGTAACGTTTATTTACTTGATGTTTGTTAATGACACCTTTAGGGGGCAGTGGCCAGTAATGTTTGTTTATTTGATGTTTGTTTGTAACATCTTTAGAGGGCAGCAGCGAGTAACATTTGTTTATTTGATGTTAATACCTTTAGAGGGCGGCGGTGAGTAACGTTTGCATACTTGATGTTTGTAAAAACCTTTAGAGGGCGGCAGTAAATAATGCTTGATTATTTGATGTTTGTTAATAAAACCTTTAGACGGCAGCGGTCAGTAACGTTTGTTCATTAGATGCTTGTTAATAACACCTTTAGAGGGCAGCAGTAACTAATGTTTGTTTATTTGATGTTTGTTAATAACACTTTTAGAGGGCAACAACAAGTAATGTTCGTTTATTTGAGAACACCTTTAGGGGCAGCGGTGAGAACTGTTGGTTTATTAGATGTTTGTTAATAACACCTTTAAAGGGCGGCGGTAATTGACATTTGTTTATTTGATGTTTGTTTAACACCTTTAGAGGGCGACAGCGAGTAATATTTATTTATTTGATACCATCTTTAGGGGCAGCGATGAGAACTGTTTGTTTATTAGATGTTTGTTAAAATTACTTTTAGAGGGCAGTGGCGAGTGACGTTTGTTTATTTGATGTTTGTTAATAACACTTTTATTGGGTGGAGGTGAGTAATGTTACATTATTTGATGTTTGTTAACACCTCTAGAGGCTGTAAGTGAGTAAATGTTACCTTTACAGGGCAGTTGGGAGCTACTAAGTATTGACAGCTACAAAGCCAGACAGCTAAACAGCGAATATGGCCACTTTAGGCTTGTAGCTTAATACCTGCACACAATGAACAAAAAATACAATTGTTAATTGGAATTATTGAAACAGCAATTAAACAGTTGGCAGCTAAAATCTCATAATCGTGACAGGCCTAGAGACAAATGTGTTTTCTTAAAGACAAACAATATGTTCTCTGAAATGATTGTTGTGACTTTTTGGATTGGACTTAAAATTTAAAGCGACTATAAATAAAAAAGCTAAAAGCTTATGCTTAAATCATTAAACAAAAATGAGAAAGAAGGTTCAACACTCATCCAACGCAACAAACAAAACCTCAAACAAGTTGTGACCAGTCACTGGCTCAGTAATATCACCCCCATGAAAACATTCAGCAACTCCCACACATACACACTCACTTTTCAGTATATAAGCTATTCCTCCCATCTCTCCTGACGTGACAGCAGAGTCAAGTCTAAATCCCTTTTCTTTACAAAACAAAAAAAAGTCATCCCTTTCTGTACCTGTTCATATATATATGTGTATATACAAAGAGTAGAAACAAAGTTGTGCGAGACACACAGACAGACAAATAAAAACCCCAAAACAAGCCAAACCACTAAAAATGTGGTTTTCCGTACAGATTTGTTTTCCAGTGTCCTTCATCTAGACCTTCTGAACAGGCGGCTGGGCAGTGCGCTTGCTGCCCTTCTTCATGCGGCTGCGGGCGTAAATACGGAGGAAAAGAGCAAGGAAGACCACGGCCACCCCGAGGCCACCCACAAAGGTGATGGCGTGGCCGTAGATGAAGCAGGACAGCAGGATGGCGATGGCCTGCCGCAGGGTCATGATGATGGTGAAGACGGCGGCGCCGAACTGGGAGATGGTGTAGAAGATGAAGAGCTGGCCGCAGGCAGAGCAGATGGACAGCAGCACAGCGTGGAAGGCAAACTCTGAGTGACGGGACATAAAGGCCAGAGAGTCAAAGAACGCACCCTGCTCCAGCAGAGAACCCACAGTGAAGAGACAGGAGAACAGGTTCACTCCAAACATCATCTGCACTGACGACATCTTATGCTTGAACAGGTTGTCCTGCCAAGAGAAATGGAACAGTTAATGGTTTTTATTCACATACGCTATGAGAAAGTCTGGTTTCACCTGTCGAAGTGATGCACTATTGCACCTCACATGGGTGTGTTGTTTGTTCACTGTACCAGAGCATGACTGTTCCTGATAACCAGTAAGTTAAATATGCATTTGTTGTTAGTTCAGTTGATGTGGAAAGAAAGATTGTATTGTCAACACATCTACAAATTCCGATTTATTTGTAGATCTGTACTGCGCTGTCGTGCACCTCCCACTGTTGACTATTTTCAGTACTGTGCAAAAGTCAGAGATAGCAATTTTCCAGTCAAAAAAAACAATTAAGTACAAGTTATTAATTTCTATTTCCAGTGATAGAGACTACTTTTAACTATGCTCATGTCTACAATCACTGCAATTAAGCCAGAGTACTGCTAGAAAATGGACTGAGGGGTTTTCACTTCCTTACATACCCAACAAAATCCTCAACCAAGTGACAGTTCAGCCAAAACATCAAAGGGCAATTCCACTGTGTTTTTTTTTTATTTCTGCGCAAAAAGGTTTCTTAAAAGGTTCAAATGTAAATTAAGTGATTCAGAGTGGTTTGGTATGAAATGCTCTGTTCTAGAGAAACTTACCGAGTCAGAATTGTTCACAGTGGTGGTGATAGGAACCAGACGTCCACCTCTAAAAGCTCCCTCACAAGAAATGTTATTACATCAAATGGTTATGAATTCACTGCCTGGTGCCTGAGACACTGTTTTACAACTGTTTTGAGAAGGGTTTGGACTACATCATGTTTTCTGGGGCTATAAGGCAAAAATAGTACCCAAAGTACACTTATTTTTACCCAAATTTAACTAAGCTTTACCCAAATTTACCATCATCAACATTCCGAATAAAATTCAGAAGATACATGTAGATCACCGGTGGTTCTGGATAGTAAATAAAATGGCTATATTTGTGTTGTAGTCATAGCGACCCCTGGTTCCTATCACCACCACTGTAAAGAAATCAGTCTCTACAAATCAACCATTTTACACCAAACCACTCTGAATTAATTTATATCTCAGCAATTATACTATGCAAAACATCTTGAAAAATTGGTGAAATTCTCCTTTAAGTTAGCATTTTTAGCTATGAGGCTAATCTTGCCAACTTATAATGGAAGCTTATAGCCACCACATGCCATGGTGCTAACTGCATGCCTAAATGATCACACACTTGTTTTAAACTGCATTAAGTTGTTAAGAAGTTTTAAAATATAGACTTAACATTACTTAAATTCAGCCTTTTGGATGGCTACTACTACTGTTTTTAACTATGCAACACACTTTTGTCCATTTTCATAGATAATCATGCATCATACAGTGACAGAAACCAGATAAGAAAATCTATTTTTGACAAGCATGTGTGATGATCGGGCATGCGGTATGCACAGTGCCAACTGGTGGGGTATAATTTTCTTACTGTCCCATTCATACCTGCCAATTGGAGGTGAAGCTGTCGAACATTATGTATCCAGCCAGGATGATGACACCAGAGAAGGTGGTGACAGTAGATGGATGTTTGTTGGTGGAGCTGGACAAGAGGAACATGCTGACACCCACGGAGATCAGCACGGCTGTGAAATACTCCCAGTACTCGTAGCTCTTGTGCGACACAAGCTTACCCATCAGCATCACAGGGATGACTTTGGAGGCTTTGGCCAACACCTGAAAGAGCCAGAGAAAGAGTCAGACTCAGTTACAGTGTCAAAGTAATAGTGGGTTAAAAATACTCTCAACTGCCATAATTTTAGAATGGTGTAATTCTTTTTTTAACCAGTGGGCTACAGTGGTACAGCTGGGGGCCGCTGGCTCTCAGTATTTATTTGTTTATTTATTTTTTAATCATTATAAGGACATTTCTACTGAATCAGTTCAGACTATGGTCCCAAAGTAAAAAAAAAAAAAGATTTAGAAAAATAAGTATTCAGAGCTTAGATATTTACAAAGATTGTTTTATGATCTGTCTAAACCCAAAACATTAATATAGAGATGTTTTGGGTTTTTTATAATAGTTCAAATGATTTACACTTATGCATTAAATTTTTTAATTAATAAAAAATGTCATGACACTTCTGAAACACAAAAAGTTTTCATCTGTAGGTGGAGCCTTATTTTATCCATGCCCCTGTGTTTGTGAAGTGAGACTGCATCCCTGTCCCTCATGGCCACATACTGAGCTACTTATGGGCACAGACCTTTTTTGCATGAAGAAAAAAAACAACATTTTTTAGATTTTTTGAGGTTGAAACAAAAACAAAGGAGAAAAAGTGCTTAAACCACCTATAGATGAGGCGCAACCAGTGTGGGAAATACTTTCTAGTGTCAGGGGGGTCGCATGTTGGCTGGTTTCTTCAGCGTTGACTGACTGCTAACTCACATCAAAATGTCTTTAGTGTGAGAAATGAATTCACTCATTACACCAGTCTCTTGGAAAACTGGGTGAGTTTTCAGATTTGCAGCTATGGCATATTTACAGCACATTGTAAAGTTTTTCAGAGGTATCCAGGGCATAGTTACAGTTGCTAGGCTATGAAGGACCAACTGGGTGAATCAGTCTGCTACAGCGTCACCTTGAGGCAGAGCAGTGCTGCATCTCTAGTTAGTTAAGAATACCAAAGACAGAAGCTCAGTGACTGTGGGTGAAGCTGCTAAACAATGAGACAGCATAACCTCATAAGTTTATTTTTCAGGAACCCCCCAGAATTTTGATTTTGAGTCATTCAAGGGGGCCAAGAAGTTAATTAGGAGGTCCTGGACTCCTCATGACCCCCTGTCTTACGCACTTTGGGTGCAACCTAACAACAAAAAAAGGCTTATTAAGCAAAACGTGCAACACTAACTGTGCTCCTTTAATTAGGGGGCTGCACCTGTTTTCAGTCTATCAGTTTGCTGTGGCCTTTGTGTTGGGTTTTGTACATCTGATGTGGGCTGATGTGTCATGTTTTTAACACGTTTTGATTTCATAAATCAGTAGTTGAGATGTAAGCAGAGTGGTTTGATGAGAAATTGTGCATTGTAGAGAAACTTACTAACCCAGATTTTTTTTTACAGTAGTGGTGATAGGAATCAGGGGTCACCATGACTACAACACAAATACAGACATTTTATTTATTATGCCAAACCACCAGTGAACCTACACGTGTCATCTGAGTTTATCCATGTATGTAATGTTGATGATGGTGAAATAGTGGAAAATCTGAAAATATAAGTTTTCTTTGGGGACTATTTTGCCTTACAACATCCCACATGTACCCTTTTGTGTAAAAACCTTCTGTAAGGGAGCTTTTAGAGGTGGATGTCTGGTTCCTATCACCACCACTGTGAACAATTGTGAGTAAGTTTGTCTAGAACGGAGCATTTCACACCAAAGCACTCTGAATGACTTTGTTCACATCTTCACCATTTAATTATTAGAAATTTAGAAAAACTGGTGAACTTCCCCTTTAATAAAGTTCTTTTCTGTGATGGTATAGAGTGAGTTTGCTGTTGATACAGAATGTAAATTGAGTGTAGCCTAAATGTAATTCACAAAATAACTCACCAAAAATTTACATATTATAATGAATAGTTATAGCAAATTTTAAAGGTTATGGGTTAAATGGTGCAACAATCTGTAGGAACTAAAATGCAGACTGTCAGCTTTTATTTTAAAGTAGTTCCACATATAACCCAACAGGCAAACCATGCGCTCTACATTTAGCCCATTTTAGGAAACTCCAAGTATCTGGATAGACAAAAATCCCAGTAAGGAAGTAATGTTTAACACACAGTTGCACATCCTTTGCATGTAATGATAACCTGAAGTGTATTATGCCCAGACATCACCTGACTCTGGGTATTTTCCCTGGTGATTTCTGCCACACCGCAAGGCACTTATCTATTTACTTCCTATTTGTTTTTAGGACTTCAGCCCTCTGTCTGTAATACTATACTGGATTTAAACTGAGTGACTGACTCGGCCAGTCAAGAATTTCCCACATTTAGCCCTTGTTACTGCCTATAAAGCTACAAAACCAACCCTCTCTAAACTTTTTATAGGGTGAACATGTGCAAATCCAGTTTTAAAATAGGTACTTTGTGTACCTCCCTGGCGTATATGTGAAACACCTCTTTTTATATTTTGTTTTAGCACACAGACAAAAGGGGAGAAACTGTGTGAAGCGTGTAGATGCTAAACTATATTTCATTCTGGTTTCCCACGGTAAGTTATTGTTGTGTGTACAGTCTTATCTTGTGAAAAAAAAACACATCCCATGTTTTTGGTTATTTTTTTGTCACTGAAACAAACAGAAAAAACTTGAATGAATGACGTTGTTATGTAATTACATATAATAAACGCAATGAACTGAATGTACAGGGAATGGAAATGATAATAGACATTTGCGTGTTAAAGCTGGCTGTGTTCACATTAACCGCAAGTCAGTGTGTGTTTAAAATATGAAGTGCTGCAATATAGAAACAAAACAGCAACAACAAAAAAAATGAGGGTCCCACCAAGTATTACAGGCCCAACAATTGATTATATTGGCAAGAGAGAAATTTTTCATTGAGTGGGCAGAGTTTTTAAAAAAATGCCAAACTACAGAAACTGACATTAAATTGAACACTTACTGAACTTAACTGAACACTAACAAACAATGCAGAGCCTCTAAAAGGCTCCAAAATATGTTACTAGAAAATAATAAGCTAAAGAACCTCATTTGAAAAGATACACAAAATCCCATCAGGCCTGGTTTCTTACTGTAAGAAATAGCAGCATGAGAATTTAAAATATGTGCATTATCATGCGAAGTGACATCTGCAGACTGCTGATTCATTAAGAGGGTAAATTTTCAAGTCAACCTGAAATCAAAAAAATCAAAACGGACCTTTTTTTTTTACTTAGTGAGTTCACGTTCCTAGTCATATTAAGCACCATTAATCATCTCACACCATTTAAAAGACACAGTTCTTGTCTTCCCGTAACCTTTCATCAAAGTGCAGTGACTTTTTCCCCCAGATGGTGGATGGTGAGTGTATTAATCTGTCTTTTCAGAAGTGAAGATTTATGCGCTACACAGAAAGCAAACTGGCCACTGTAACAGTGAAGAACATACGGGGTACTCAAGCCAAAACGTGTCTTTGTTCTATATTACACCCTGCTGAGTACATTTAGCCTCCTGCAGTTTGCCGATGGGCATAAACAAGGATTTCTCATCTCTTAATAACCCTTACTCCCCAAACACCTTGAGGTCCATAAGGAGCAGATTCAGCACACAAAGACACCACTGGCCTCACAAAAACACAAAAGCCAAATAAATATATTCCGAGCTGTAAAAGTATATTCTTAAGAAATTCATTTTATATTAAGAGATTTAAATTTGATTACTTAAAATAATCTACAACTCTTCATTTCGGTGGTTTAGAATTGCTGCTTTTGCCTTTAAAGCAACATTAGGTGACCTTATTTTACCTTAAAATAACAGCTTCAGAATGATTTTCTTGATACACTAATTTATAAAAGGGACAATGGCATCTCTGTCATTGCCACTTCGGGATGGAATGCCTGCTATAATGCTATGTAACTATAGAAGAATAAGCACGAGACCCCTCGTGAGAACTGTGTAATGCTTAGTTCATTTAGTTCAACTACGGGTTTTCAGCTAGTTATAAGAAGCAGCTCTTTATTGCCACCATGGACATCTTGGCAGAGGCTGCGAAGTGACCAAAGACGTTGTAGGAGAAAGCGAGGAAGAGAAAAAGAGAGAGTGACTGAGATAGAGACCGGAGGGTAAATCTCAAACTGGCTTTTACTTGTTGGCGAGAGCTAAAAGTGATTAAATGATGCAGGACCGTCAGTGAAAATCCGACAGAAGAGTGTACATTCATGCCAGGGTTATTTACGAAAGATTGTGACGTAGGCTGTAACTTTATCTGTGTCATTGCTGTCTCACAGAGTTTTGTAGTTTTTCCGGATACCAAAAGTCATCTTACCTTAGTCCCGTTTCGGGCTTAGTTAGCATGCAAAGACATATGCCTGCATGATGTGCGTGTGTGCAAAGGGGGAGCCAGGTTCTGTATCCTACAGCTCCTCAACAAACACAGCTGTCCGTGAGGGGGGGCTCAAAGTGCGATTTGTATTTACAACAGTGGTGTAAAAGTGAAATACACTCTGCAACCGTAGGTGGACCCTAAGAGCAGAAAATACCAATTGTCATATAATGCTGATTAAAAGTGACAGTCACTGCATATTACCTGTGTGGGGAAGCTGATGTATTTGAGGGCCTCGTACTGACACCAGCTGCTGAGTATGTTGGACAGGGAGGCAAAGGAGTATTTGTACATGGGGGCCGCGTGCCTCGGCTGCTTGAACAGAACACAGCACAGTCCAGCCACTGTCAGTGCCAGGATGCGGTTCATAAACACCAGAAACTGAGAGTCCCTGAAGCGCTCTCCGCCACCCTCCGTCTCAGAGCCGCCGTATGAACGGGTCATCACTCGCTCCTGCAAGACGCCCCACGTCAAATACGACACCTGCAGGACAAAAATTGGAAGGGAAAGGGAAGGAAATTTTCTGCTAAATTAAACTGAAAGTTTGAAGTCACATCAAATTAACACAATTTTACCCCTTTCCCCAATTTTAGTCAACCATTCAAGACAGCTGTAATGTCTGAAGTATACAACTTTAGGTCTGCACTGATGCTACAAAGCAAATGTTGCTATCAAGTAGTGAAAGTCTTCTGCCAGCAGAGTTTTCTGAGGGTGAATCACTACATGTCCTTAAAACACAGTATAGCAGCAGATCATGGTCATTATTCAGCAAATCTACAGATAGGGGTGGGCAATATGGCAATTTTTTTTATCATTTTATCATTTTTATGTCACAGTACGCTTTTCTGAGCATATCATGGATATTGCCAGTAGTTAAAGAACACAGATTAACTACATGTTTCATTACAAAATGAGCACAATTAGCCCTGTTTAATTGGATTTAGTGCAGTGCAGTTTGAGACTTATTGTTACTACAGTATTCGCATATGTGGCACTACAGGGTCTATTTTGTCTGTTCCAACTTATTAAATGTCAGGAAACTAAATATCATGATATAATATTTTTGCCATATTGCCCACATGTACCTACAGATACAGTGTATAACTGTTATGGGTCAATCACAACTAAGAATGGTACCGAAACACAAAGGAAGATTTCGTGAGTGGTAAACTTGGTTTCATTTTTGCATAATCAGATTTTTTTCTTCAGTAGCTTTTGAGTGGTGGGTGAAAACAGTTAATCACATCATTTCATCAGCTTCCATTTAGTTCTTGTGTGAAACTCATGTGATTTCTGTGGACTGTCACATCCGCTATGAGAGCCACCCTCCGCAAATTAATTAGCAAGTGGCAATCATCTAGATCCAAGCAGCACACACAACTTATGGGGCCAAAAGGGCACAACTAGGGGCCCAAAGTGTGAAAAGAAAACATTTCCCACATCATTACACCAACAGCAGCCAAAAATGTTCACACAAAGCAGGTTGTGTCCATGAATTTGCGCTGTTTATGCCAAATTCTGACCCAAACATGTACATGTCGCAGTAGAAATTGAGGAAACCTGACCAGGTGATGTTTTTACAATTGTCAACTGTCTAGTTGGGTGAGCCTACAGTAGCTTCAGATTCCTGTTCTTGGCTGACAGGAATGGAGCCTGTTGTGGTCTTCTGTTGTAGCCCATTCACCTCAAAGCCTGACACGTTGTGTGTTCAGAGATGCTTTTCTCATTATTGTTGTAATGAACTGTGTTACTGTAGTCTTTATGTTGGCTTTGCGCAATTCTGTAGAAACTCTAGAGACTGTTTTGCGTGAAAATCCCAGGAGATCAGCAGCCTCTTAAACCCTCAAACCACAAACAACCATGCCACAGTCAGTCAGAACACAGTATTTCCCCATACTGACATTTGTTTTGAAAGATTAACTGAAGCTCTTTGCTCATGTCTGGTGATGTTATACATTGTGCTGCTGCTACATGATTGGGTGATTGCAAGCCTGAGCAGGTGTAGAAGTGAATGGTGAGCATTTTACACTGAAGTTATTAGGAGTGTTTCAGCCTGGAATGCTTTTTTAACAAGGCACAATACAGGTGAGTCAATCAGAACTGAGGTCATTTACATATATCAGTCTAAAAGGCACAGTAACAAAAACAGCCTGTTTAATTCTAAGAGATAAAGAGAGGTTGGAAAATGGGCAAGTAAAAAGGAATTATGTCTATTTTTAGTAAACAAACCCCCTGAAATGTCACAAATGTATCTACAGCTTGAAGATATCACCTACAATGAAAGCTCACCTGCAGTCCAGCAGCACAGAAGATGAGTTTGAAGGCTTGCCGTGCTGATGAAGCGGATTCTGCCTCATTTCTGGTTGCTGAAGATGCATCGTCCAGCAGTGTGGTCTTAGAGTCACTCCCAAACACGCATGTCTTTATTACAGGGAAACAAAGACCCCGCCCTGCAAACACAGAATAAACTTTCATCAGATGTGCCGGAGTTGTTTGGGGCAAGATGGAGGTATATAGCAGTGGTGACCATTAGAGCTAAAACAAAACAACTCTTTGATAAAACTCAATTCTGTTAGCACCTCTATGGGATTCAAACAGTATACTGTCGCTAAGCTAAAGATGATTCACATGGACATTTTTTTTTGGTCAGTGAAACTTTCATAAGACCTAAAGTGACGTATTTCCTCACAAAGTTGGCCCCACTCACCACAAATCAAAATGTGGTTTATTCCACCGTCACTTCCTAAATATGTTGCTGGTTAATTAGGCCTTTAATTTAGCTCCTGAAGTCCTAACCAATGGGAGAGGTTGCTTGGCTGTATATGTATCTACCTAGAAATTACAGAAAAGAATAATCCTGATTGGACAATTATCTGCTGGGCATTTCAAGAATGTCACCGTTTAGTTTACAATCAAAACTTAACAGTGAAATAAGAGACTTACTACAATATTTGCAGAGCTTAAATACAACAAGCTTCATTATGTCAGATAAAAACTAACCAAAATCACATATTATCTCACAGAAATCATTAGGGTTTCTCTTTCGTAATATGCACATCACAGTGAGTATTCCATCTGATATTTCAGTTGAGCCCTAATGCGAACTATAATGGGAATTGCAATTGTCCATGTTTAGGATTAAATGGTACGATAAACAAGCAACAGTGGAACTACCACTGTTAGAAACATCAAGCACTAGAAAAAGCTTAGGAGGGTCATATCGGTGCTTAAAAAGAAGTATTTTAAACCAGATCATATACAGGTATATGCAATACTCCATGTGCAATTCTAATAAAATATCCTTAACTTTAAATATGTTTTTTGCTGTATTTATTTATTTATCTATAATAGATTAAATAGATTGAATAGAATAGATTTTAGATTAGAATAGATTTTTCTTTGTCTTAGACGTTTTTATTTTTAGTGTATATATACATACATACATATACATATACATACATACATACACACACACATATATATATATATATATACATATATATATATATATATATATATATATATATATACATACATATATATATATATATATACACACACACACACACACACAGCAATTAGTAACTTAACCTTGTAATTAACAGGGTCAATTACTTTGTTAATTCTCTTCTTGTTATTTCTTTTCTTGAAAGCCTTGCACTCACTTTGCTGCTGTAATACTGTGAATTTCCCAGCAGTGGGACTAATAAAGGACTATCTTATCTTATCAGCTTAATACAATAGTCTGGCAAACAACCAAACGCACAAAATCCTCCTCTTACCCTCAGTTTAGTCAAAAAAGTCATGTTGTCTCTAAAGATAAACAAAAGTATGCACAAAATTCAGACTTAAATAAGGCTGAGCTGCTTTTAGTGATCTAAGGCACTTTTGTGAATGTTTATACAAAGCAGACTGTCATACAATGTCAGAAATCACATAATCAAATCTATTAGAGATTTCTTAACAACTTGATTTTAAGGTGAATGAGTGGTGATTTAGACATGCACTTAGCACAGTGCTAATTGGTGGGATGAAACCTTCCACTTCTCGTTAGGTACATTAGTGTCATAGCTCTACTGCAAAACTAAAGAGAGACCAAACAAGCTGATCGACTTGGAGAAAAAGAGAGAAAATAATTTTAAGAGAAAAAATTTGAAATAGATTTTTTTTATTTTATTTTTTCAAACTATTTCTTTGAACAAAGATGGTTGTTGATAAAAGTATTCCAGCAAGCCTGATGATTTACTGCACCTGTTTCCAGGTAGTTGACCCGATTGAAGTAGCTGATGAGAAAGTATCCCGGAATGACGATGGTGGAGTAGCCGAGGATGTTGAGGAAAAAACGGAAAAGCCACACGTCCTGCCAGCCCTCCAGGAGTGGAGTGTCTCCAGTATCAGCTAAAACACACACACACAGACACAACAGCACGGCCGGACGCACACTGGACACAGACACACACACATGGTTCAGATTAGTTAAAGTGAATGGCATGTTTACTCTATGCAGTCTCTAAGGTGTAGCTAGACACTTGATATGTAAATCTGTCACACAAAGGCAATATTCAACCACACAAAAGCCTCTTTCAACACGTTCTACCTTTACGCTAAAACCCAAAACCAACAACTGCATTCAGTCACGCTCCTAAAATAAACACAGACCGACAGCAAATCAAAACTCTTCAGGGCAAGTCATACAGGAACTGCTTTCACAGAGATGCACTCTAATCGATTTCATAGCACTGCTAAATATAACGAGAACACTGCTCTGATGAATAATATAAAGGGTTTTTAAAGCAGAATTGTATTTTGACCAGTGCTCATTTAAAGGACCCACCTCCTACACTTTTCCTGCATTTTAAGTTTAAGGTCTACTTCTAATAATTCTGTAGTTTTACAAACCAAAAACGGTCATAATATACTTTTACATGATTTTCCAACATCAATTTATCCTTTAGATTTAGGCTGTTTTTGTTGCTGTGCCTTTAAGACTGATCCATGTAAATGGGCACTGCTCTGACTGCCTCTTTCAAAAGTCAATACAGGCTGAAATACTCTGTGTAACTTCAGTGCAAATCGGCAGACTAAACTGCTGTAGGATGAATAGGTGGGTATGTTGATGCAGATGTCTATATGTGTACATACACACACACACACACATTTATAAAATATTAAAAATTGGGACTTCACCCACTTCAGCATTACAGAGAAACAGAACATTTATTTCTGTAGGTTTACAAAAGCAGTAAAATGGATATAAAGCAGGCATTTTAGTGCAGTAACCCAGCATCACCTAAACACTCTGCACTTCAGGAGTACAACAAATATGTCATCAAATATCAGTTTTAAATAATGGTCAAGTATCTCTGAGGATACAGATGTGATTCCAACATCATCCTTAATTTAAATTAAAATTTTAAAATATGGATCAAAATACACTTTTTTGACAAATCAATGGTGAATTCGTTGGCAGTCTGCATGGTGATAATGCACATTTTGAATCCTCCTACTGCTCTCTTAAAGTAAGAAACACAGCCTGGTGGACACACCTATTTACATGCATTTTTACAACATATTATTTTGGAAAGAAAAAAAGTACATTGGAATCTCTGAAAGGATGTGCATCTTTCATTTACAACCGGTTGCCAACGATCAAAACTCTGCGTCTGGGTGCAGCATATTTATTTTAGTATTGTTTTCAAGCTCAGTTGCTCTGCTTTATGAGATCACTATTATGCACAGGGGCAGGCTACAATGCAGCTGCTTTATTTAATACAATTTGTAGGAATGCACAAGCATATCAGAATTATTTCGATATCGGCAGATATTTGCTTACAAATATTGTCACTGGACAATTTTCAGATATTTCAAATTGATATTTGATAATGTATTTAGCGCTAATAAAATATATGCATTTTTTTCACTGTATTAAAGCCACCATATCACGGAAAACCTAATTTTCCTTACTTTCTAGAAAAGAAATATAGTGATATACACTTGGGACCAAATCTACCTAGATTAGCATAGCAGGGAAATGTGACATTTACTTGTGGAGTGCTGCAGTAAAATGAATAAAATACTGACATTTTAGCGTAGTTCCCAGTGTTGTCTAAACCAGTGGTTCTCAAGCTGGCCCTCAGGGCTGTCCAGACAGTCCGTATTTTTCAGCCAAACTTAAGTAAGCAAAACTGAGGACTGTCTAGGGGGCCCTGAGTATCAGTTTGGGAGCCACTGATCTAAACAATCTGCTCTTCCAGAGTTTAATAAACACCATCAAATTATGTTACAATATGCTTTTCAGAGCACAACGTAGACACCGCCAGTACTTCTAGAACAGTGAACAACTGCATGGTTCATTAGATAGAGGGTTTACAAGTCCTTTTTAATTGGATTTGGTGTGACGCAGTATGTGAATTATGAGTGGTAATTAAGCATTTAATTTTCTACCATTTAATTACGAAAAAACAGAAATACTGATTGAGGAACTTGATTCTTTAGCTTCATGTACTAAACCTGAAGTATGAAACCTGGGTGTGATTTTAGACTTTGAACTTTAAGTCTTATCCTGCATGTAAACACAGTCACTAAAGTAGCTTTTTATCAATTGACACCTTTTCTGTCTCAGAGCGATGCAGAGAAACTTATTCATGCATTTGTTAAAGCAGAGTTGATCACTGTAATGATCTTACTGGACTTCCTAAGAAAACAATACATCCTTTACAACTTGTACAAAATGTGGCAGCATGAATCCTAACAAAAAGAAAAAAAAAGAAATCACGTCACTCCTGTTTTAAAAGAACTGCACTGACCGCCTGTATCGTTCAGAATAGATTTTAAAGTTCTAAATGACTTTACAGCACCTGCTTACATCACAGAGTGTCTGTCTGTTTTATGTTCCAGCACATAATCTTAGATCTGCAGATAGTGACCTTCTACAAATACCCTCTGTAAAATACAGAAAACATGGAGAGGCCTAGTTCAGTTATTCTGCTTCTAAACTGTTGAGCTCATTTCACCTTTTATTATAGAAAGCAGACTTTTTATTACTTTTTATTATAGACAGTAAAGCTCAGAGCTCATGTTTAAGAAGCAACTAAAAATGTCTCTCTTTAACTTAGCATTTAATTAAAACTCTACATCTCATGGTATTTGTCTTTTAATTTGATCTGTCATTTTCTTATATGATTCTAAATTAATACTTATAACTTTGCCCTAAAAGCCATAAATCTGACTGACTTGGCACTCTGTCCTGAAGTGTGTAAGCACTTACACTCCACATAGACAGGTAAGAAAAAAATGTTAAACAGCTAATATGGTCTACCAAAGCGAAAGTGTAAAAGTGTGTGTGGTTAGCGTAGTATAAAAGTGGGTGCAGAGTCAGCAAGATGAGAATAACACTCATCAAGAGTGATGTAGCAGCATGTAAAAGAAAAATAACTTGCTCTCTAAAGCCAAACGGCACTGTATGAGTATGTGTTAAACATTCTTAGAGTGGGCCTCCCCCAAACCCAAGCTGATTTCAACAGAGCCTCTTTGTGCACGAGACTTCGTCAGGCCACGACAGCACTAACAGTCCAGCCGTCCTACAAGCTAAAGCAAAAATTACTCTTTTAAACTCTTTTAAAAAGGGAAAAAGAAGAGCTTTTGGGAGAACTGACGCCCAAAAAAATCTGGTAAAATGTTTGAAAAAACTCCCCTAAAGAAAACAAAAATGACATCATTTAGTTTTTGGTTACTACGCCTTTATTTGCTTTCACAGCAGCTTCTGTGTACATAGTTGAAATGTTCATATGTACATAGAATTTATATGAATGTGAATGAAGCTGTTTGGACCCTCATCTGCTAAAAGTGTCAGTTCTCACTCTTCAGTTGAAAGTTTTCAATTTCAATTTGACTTCTTATGTTCACAAGAGAAATCAATGAAAAAAATCCATGTTAATTCTAATGAAAATTAACTGGTTTATATGCAGATATACTAAATCTGAAGAGAACAAATACAAATTTAATGGTTAATGTGGGCACACCACCAACCACAAGCACCACACAAAGCTACAGGTAGAAGACTAATGTCTGTACTAACCCTTAACTATATTTGTGAAGTCTACAATTAAGCCTCTTGTCAATAGACATGTGTTCTTTACAAGCTCACATCCGGATCCTAGAACATGGTGTGGCATCCATATTTCAATCTTAACTTGCAGTTCTTTAAACGCATAAACTATATCAAAAACATTCAAAAGTGCAGCTTATAAAGAAGAGCCTAATATTTATGCCTTGTTATGTATAAGAGATGAAGTTATTTGCCTGGATGTGTAAGATACAAGCTACACAGCTTGAACGATTTATGTGAAAAGTAAAAATGGGATCTTGTACAATTTATGACAACCAGTTTATCAAGATATCCAATTTAAAATCATAGTGAACTGCTTCTGAGATGGCTGAATGCGCTGGCTCGGAAGACTGTCGCAAAATAATACCCTGACATTGATACATTCAGCTTAAAATCAGTTTAGACTGCTATAGTAAAAATTAATTTGACAAATGCAGCTTCTGAAAATAATAAACATCAAAAGTACATTTAACCCACCAACACTAAAGCCTAGCTCTAAACTAATGGTGATGACATGTTAAACCTGCAAAACACATTAAATTATTTACACATTTAATTCAATGACACTCTTGACATCGATGACAAGCTTGATATCGTAACAATAGCAGAAGCCTTTTTGGTGCTACACAGAACCATTTCCAAAAAGGTTCTATACAGAATCATCTCAATCAGTCTAAAGAACCTTTTCACCATGCAGAGAACAATTTAAGTTCTATACAGCGCTCACGATTCTAAATATTTACTAAAGAACCCTTGAAGAACCATCTTTTTTTAAGAATGCGTTTACTCTTTCAATTCAGTGACAGTCAGTTATCACCATATTTACATTTTCACTGTAACCCAAGTTAATAAAATCCTCATATCCAGGTAGCTAAAGAATTAGCCGGCTTAAATAAGGTCTTATTTCTTTTTCTAGGTAAAGAGAGAGCGGGGAAATCTTACAGGAGTCATTTAAAATATATAACTAATTACATCAATTTGATAAAAGCAGTCATTTTTAAGTCAAACTAGCTAATTTTGCCAGATGCTTAGCTCGGTAAACTAAGGCTGTTATCCAATACGCGCACTAGCGTTATTACTAGGGCGCCTAGGTAGTGCCTAGAGCTCAGGCCGGGCGACAAGAATTACGCGCACTGTCTAGGTGCCCTAGTTACGACCCAACATATTATTAGGCAACAACCTTACCCACTTAGCCAACCAGCTAAGCTAAGAAGCGAAAAAAAAACAAAATCTCTTTCTACGTATGCAGCCGAACAACGAAGTTAGGACAACTTTTTAAGCAGTAAAAACTTTTTGTATGTCAAAATACACCAAAACAAACGTAGTGTCGGTCTTACCTCCATAAAAAAGATGACATTTTTTCACAAGAAAGTTTAGTTTTGCCAGCTAACGTTAGTGAGACGGCTAGCCTTAGCTATATCGTTACACCGCCACGGCGCACCACAGTACAAAAACGATCTCCGGGATTAAAAAATAAGTTCCAGGGATCTTTTTTTGGTTCACAAACGAAATTTGGCTTTGCCAGCTCATCGGATAATTAACATGAACTCGCTGGATAGCTGTGTGTTTCACACAGAGACCCGACAGAGATGATCATCATTCTGCGATAGCTTAGCGGCTCTCCAGCATTCAACAGCCGACAAGCCTTTTCCGGTGCTACCGGATTAAAATATATTAAATTACATGTAATAGCATTATATTTCCAGATATATTCGGTCACGCAGGCAGCAGCTGTTACAAAAGAGTGGAAAAACACACAAAAACATTAGGCTTTACTAAAATTCTGTGAAATTTATTTCCATGAGATGCCAATAGGACTTTTATTTTGAAATCTAATGAGCTACAAAATCTTAAAGCTGCAATGAAGTTAATTCTAACTAAACGCAGGTAGTTAGATATGTTTAAATGTTTAAAATCGTGTTGGTTGAGCTTATTTATAACTGTTATAAGCGCGTTATTATAATTTTTTTATAACATAATAGCTCTATAATGTTGGGAAGGAAAGTAGTTACTGGGCTTTTCGGCTACTTGGCAATTTCCAATACTTGGAGACTTCAAAGGGGAACTCGATTAAAAAAAAATCTGCATAATTAAATGGCTAAGATGCAAACAAAGACATTCAGAGTGATTTGGTGTGTAATGTTTCGTTCTAGACAAACTTACCGAGTCAGAATTGTTCACAGTGGTGGTGAAAGGAGCCCGACACACACCTCCAAAAGATCCTTCACATAAAGTCATTACATGAACTGGTTAGATATATTCTGCCTGATGTCCGACACATTGTTTTATGATAGTTTTGTGATCACGTTTTGGCTTAATATGTATTTTAGTCATTTTTTAATCCATTTATAGTGTAGGGGTTCATGCAGGGTGTTGTGAGGCAAAATAGTCCCCAAAGAAAACTTATTTTCTCATTAAAAAAACAGTATTTTACCAACAACATTCCATGTAAAACCCCAGAATACACGTGTAAGTTTACTGGTGGTTTTGAATAATAAACAAAATGGCTATATCTGTGTTGTAGTCATGGCGACCCCAGAATACTAACAGGCCGGTCATTAAAGGGTCGATGTCCTTCAGTTTGTATGTGTTTTATTTTTTTCCCATGAGGTCAACTTATGGCCTTTGTGATTTTTTGTGACCAAAAACACTCTACATGAATGGGCTTGTAGGCTAAATAGGTGGACATATGTAAATGCCTTGGTTTTCATGACATCACAAAAACAATTAATTCAAAACAGTTGGTTTTGCAGCGTAGTTTTCTATATATAGACTACGAGGGCTGTTAATATTACATCACAGTGGTTTATTAAAAAAAGTACCAGGACATTGGCCTCTTAGATTAGCGAAAGCATATGAATCCTACATCAACACTAAAGACTGGGGTCAAAAGTTTAAGTGTTTGCATTACCTAAAACCTGAACAGGGCCTTGTCCTGCTCCAAAGAGAGCATTATTTGCATAAAGTCCAAAGAACTGATGGGACATGAACAGAAACAAATAGATTTTGCTATTTTTATTCGTCACCAATGGATATTCAGGGGAAGCACGCTCATGATAATGATCCAACTGTATAAAAAATAGTCTGTGGTTTTGCATATTTATTTATTTGAAATGCTGGAGTCAGTTAGCAGTATGAGAATTTTGGATAAACATAAAATTATCATGTGAAAAGAAACAGCAGTTTTGACTCACACGTAAAAGGAAATGAACCCAAAGTGACTGGTTTAACTGAATTAAAGTAGGCCATCATTCAGGAAGTTATTAAATGACACACAGAAGGGCTGGTCAGGGTAAATGTGGCCAGTTTGGGACTCTCTGTACTCATCACTGATTCATCACAGGGAAATACAGAGCCCATTCAAGGGGACTTTTAACCAAGTTCAAACCGAAATATTTAAATTTTCCATCCTTGTCCGTCCTCAAATTTGTTCCTCCTAAACCACTTTCCTAGAAAGACAAATCATACCTCCCTATTTTGCAATACCAGTTTGGCAATCAGAAAAATATATTAGTCAGCAGTGTCACTTACAGACTGATTTATTTACTGATAGACTAAAAGACAATATTCCAAACCTTTTTGCCTCAACAAAGATTTTCATATAAAACACTTGTAAACAACAAATGCAACAATCATTTTTTAAAACTCTTTAATACAAAATAATCTGCTTTCATGGTTTTTTAATAGAGATCTGTAAAATTAAAACTGTACATCTTGCAACTGTAGATGATGTGTAGCATTAAAATGGCATTTACATAATGGCAGCAGAACTGGAAATGTTACTACATTGTGCTGTTGAATTCTGTTGGGCAATGAAAAGATACATGACCTATTTCCTGGTTAATTATCGTAAACAGCACAACAGGAAAAGCAAATTGTGCTCAGCTTGTTTCAGTATATACAGATTTTCCCAAATTGCTCAAACAACTGTGTTATTTTAAAGCAAAGGAAAAATAACACAGTTGTTTGTGAGCAGGAATCAAAATCTGCAAAACATCACAGGCCCAACTTATCACTCCGCAGACATGAATGAGCTGGATCAGGTGTGTCAAATGTGGCTAAAAGGGAAATTCCACTTTCTAAATTTCTGCATAGTTCCATGGTTGAGATGTAAACAGTCATTCAGTCATTTGGTGATTGTAGAGATTTCTTTACAGTGGTGGTGATAGGAACCAGGGGTCACCGTGACTACAACACAAATATAGACATTTTATTTAACATTCAAACCACCAGTGAACTTAAACGCGTCTTCTGAGTTTTTATATGGAATGGTGATGTTGGTAAAATAGTGATAAATCTGAAAAAACAAGTTTTCTTTGGGGCCTTATAATGCGCTACACTTCTTTCCTGTGAAAGCATTTAAAAAACGCATTTAACTCTTTAGACGTCTGGCTCCTATCACCACCACTGTGAACAATTCTCACTCTAAGTTTCGCTAGAATGGAGCATTTCACACTAAACCACTCTGAATGATTTTGTTTACATCTGAACTATTTAATTGTATAGAAATTTTGATTTTCAAATCCATTTATCAGGGCAGTTCTATACACTTCTATGCTTTCATATGAACACAAAGCATTTAGCAGGAAAAGAAAAAAAAACAACAGAATTTCTGTTTTTATGGATACATTTGGCATCATTTCTGGTTACTAATGGCTAAAAATACTGTACTCAAGTCCAAAGCACATAGAATCGGTTACTTTAAACATCTGTATGAAAAAGTTCAAAAGTTCACAGCCCAGTACAAGTCATGAAGAACACCAAAATGTATCCGCTGGCATCGCAGAGCTGAGTTGGTCTGAACATCAAACTCTATATTTAAAGAAGCAACTCACACCGCACTCAGCTTTAATGGCTGATTTGCATGACATCAGTTTAGGGGAAGTCTAGGCAGCACTCATCACACACGCAGTTACACTGAATTAGAGATCATATGACTTAGCGACTTTGGGAAAAGGAAGTGAAATTCATTCTTAAAAAAAAAGAGAGACGGATGGGGGAGGAGGGGTGAAATATGAGAGCTGTTACAATTCAAAGGGTTGTAAACCTAAAAACACTCCAAAGCCAGAACAGATAGTGCAGCATCTGTTCAGCAGCTGATGCAAACCTTTTCACCAAGGCCTGAACTCACTTCTGTACATCTTCACTTTTGTATCCACACTGATGTTTGCCATTTTATGAGGTACTTAGCAGATATACACTACCGATCAAAAGTTTGAGATCAATGTTTTATATAAAACCAATAATGATTAACACACTTGTACTGAAAACACTTATTAGGGCACTACTGTAAATTAAAAATGAAGAAATGTTGGAGGATCCAGAATGATGAACAGATCTGTAGGAGATTTTAAAATGAGAAAGCTGTAGACCATCAATAATTAAGTAACATTAAGAATTAAATAAATTATCCTATTTTAAAAGTGGTGATCAAAGGCCAATGCAGACAACTCGACGAAATCAATGTAAATAGATAATTATTGTATTTTATTTAGAATTGAATAACTTATTGCGTAAAGAATTCTTGAAATATTGAAAAAAACATAAATATTCCCTTTGGACAATGTGGATTAATAACATTCTATGTTATTATTGTAAATTAAATTTATAAAAGAGTAGTACATAGAAAATGGTGATTATAAACTTTTGAACGGTAGTATATTTTATATTTCATGATCTACATGATGTGATTAAGTAGTTAATGATCTGAACACTGAAAACTGAGAATCGTACAGCAGCAGGGTGGACGGCGTTTTAGCGGTATTTGACAAGAAACATATAGACTGAATTTTCAGTTTATTTTAACAACTTCATCAAAGTAGTGTAAGATTTTTTGCTGCACCCATGAAGACAAGCTGTCATTACCAATCACTGACATTGTTATGTAAAAATAGGAAATAGGGATTTATTACTGTTTTTCACTCACATCCAACATGTTCACACATTTCAGCCTGTTTACAAACGCCATTCTTCACTTCATCATTCTAGATTATTTTGACACTGAATGACGGATTCTGACAAGCATGAATCCCAAACATAAATTAACATCTACAGCACACAAAAGCTGGGCTATAAAAAGGCACTAAAAGCAAAGCCATAGTTAGTTTGTTTACTGGAGTCTACTCTACTGAACACACTAATTCTCCCATCCGTCCGAAAAAGGTCTCAGAAGTTCACACCAACAGTTCTGCCCATGATCTGAATGTCATCAAACGGGAACAGTGCAAGTATCTGAAAGGCAAAAAGCAGAAACAGTGTTAGTTTTCACATGCAGTATGGCACACTGGGAATCCACCCTGAATTTTCAGAATGTGTGTAAAACTTTGCAGAGCAAAGACTTGGTTACACCGGTAATGCATAAGCATGTACTTTAATTTGGGCATAAAGTTTTCACGAAGTCCCTAGTTACACTAGTTAGTTTCAAACTATCCTTCTACTAAATTCACTTGCACCACAAATCCTAAAATTATGTCTTAGCTAGTAGCAATTAACGGTAATTCACTTCATTGAAGGGCAGCATTCTTAAGGCTGTGCGATGCCTACACACTTAAATGATGGTTCTTTAATGGTTTTTTTAGTAAAGAAAATGGTTCTATATAGAACCATGAACATGCAAAGAACCCTTTCCATGATTAAAAGGGTTCTTTGAATCATTAAAGGGTTCTTTAGATTGTATATAGACCCATTTTGAAATGAAAAAGGGTTCTTCTATTGTAACAAGTCTGATATCGTAACAATAGAAGAACACTTTTTGGTGCTATATAGAACCCTTTTCAAAATAGTACATTCTCTATCAATCTGAAGAACTCTTTTATGATGCAAAGAACCTTTTAATTATGAAAAGGGTTCTATGAATGTACATGAATCTATGTAGAACCATTTTCTTTACTAAAGAACCCTTGACGAACCATCTTTTTTAAGTGTGTATATAAACCTACATAAACATTTATAAAGGCTTATTCTAATGAGTGTCAGCTGTCATAACAGCTTCTGAGCAGAAATAAGATCAAAATTCACAAGAGCAGCAAAAAAAGCGCTATGTTACCCTTTTGACTAATGCATACATCATTTTAACTTGACGACAATGATATCCTAAGAAATCTTAACCAAAAAGGTCAGGTCATGTTTTATTTTCTATGTGGTTTTACTTACTCTTACAACCTGCTTAGTGGAACATCTAAATATCTAGCTACTACTAAGCTCAATGTAAAAACTAGTTTGTGTGGTAAAACAGTTTGAATTTAGTAAAGATTATAACTAGCCTAGGTTTTAACTTACATACAGCTGGGAGGAACGGATACAGGTCACTGTCCAATGGCGAATACATTCTGGTGCACAGTCAATATTAATCAGCCTTGCACTTTAAAACTACAATACTCCACTTTGCATTATAGTGCACATTAGTATACAATAATTAAAAATGAGTGGGTTGTGATTTCAAATCAAGCACCACTGTATATCACTTAGACCAGCATACAACAAAATACATAAATAAGATGAAAAACATAAACCATGTTTTCTCTGTTTTCAGCGTTCCAGAGCCTACTAGTGCAGATTTATGGGGTCACTTTACAAAGGTGAACACATTTTGCACCACTTTCTTGGCCTGCTTTAGCTATCCTCCAATATAAATAATTCTTACATCATCATTGCCATCTGCAAGGTCCAGCGCCGTCTCGTCCTCCATGTTCCGGATCATTTTGTCGGCTCCTGCTTGGCACAGACGGGTGGTGATGGTGGCATCCTGCCGGCCGACAGCCAGGTGAAGAGCGGTGCAGCCGTTCAGCATTGCAGCATCCACATTAGCGCCCCTGTTCAGCAGCAGAGTCACTGCTTCCACATCATGCAGCTCCACCGCGATGTGTAGCGCTGTCTTCCCACTCGTACCTTCCTAAGGGGCAGAAAAAGTGTGTGACAGGTCAGAAAAACAGGTGTAGCGACATAGTTCTTTAACCTCTCAAGCTCTATAAGAGGGTAAAGAGCTGTTACAGCCTTCAAAGTGGCATGTAATGTTGCAGATGGAATAAAAGTGTCTAGTGTTTTTTTTTATGTGATGGTGACATTAATACACATTGACTTGATATATCTGTAAAATCATTTATATTAATAATTCAATAGCTTTTTTTCCTGTACTGATGTTGTAAAGGTGTTCCTAAAGCTCAATAGGACGTGGGTGTCTTTAGCTTTGCGAATGAGCTCTGTGAACCTGATCAGGGGCCTTCCGATATTTTTAAACATGCTTGATTTTTACAAATCAAAATGTTCCTGCACTGTAAGTTGGTCACAGACAAAACTGAACGAGTGTCAGAAAGCAACATTTATCATGTTTTTAATGTACAGATCCAGATGTTAATGCACTTTCTTTACAATTTCAAGTCACCTGCCAGTTTGTACTTAAACATTCTCCAGCTCTCTTTGTGATATCGGAGTTTCTCAACCCCGTTTTTTTTCTTTTGTTTTCACCAGAACTGATCAGGTCCAGTTTAGCTTTGTTTGTGTCATGTGATACACATATATATACACATGTTCATATATGTATTTTGCTGCTGGTAAAAAAAAATATATCCCTATTTTCATCGTTTTGTACTTACAGAATTTGGAAACGCCAGCTGCCCAATACAACGTACTCAATTTTCATGATGAATGGACCGATAGAAAAGCTCCAAAATTATTTGGAAAAAAAAGGTTAGATTAACGTCCATTCAAAGTAAAAAAAGTTGTTTTTTTTTGTTTTTTTTTAACCTGTAAAATTACTATTTTGGAGACATGAGACATGGTCCCAACAGCAGTGATATTGGCTATAACTCTCTTTGCCTCATCCTATAGTGTGTGCGCCCTCACAACAAAAAGACAAGATATTCTCTGAAAGGCTGATGTTTTTGGTGCTCTATTCTATACGCATTCTAAAGGTCACCTGGCTCAACATCACATAATATTATTTTAACCTTAAAACACACGTTACAAACTGGCAAGTTTGTTAATGATGGAAGACACAATAAAATAAGCTCTACTCACCTGGATGTTCAGATCTGCGCCTTTCTTTATCAGGAGCCTCATGAGGCGGTGCTGTTTGTGCAGTGTGGCAACATGGAGGCAAGAGAGACCTGATTTTTAAAGAAAAAAAAAAACAATACTATAAAGCTACTGACATTTTTGAACCACAGAATTCAAAATTTCATCCAGGATGATGCAGTCTTGATACGATGCATTTTTCAATACAGCAATAGTAAGGAAATTCTGATTGTATCATATGTTTGCATGCATGTGCACTAGAGGGGTAATGACCACAGATTTTCAGGTCCGATATGATTTTCAATTCTGAGGTCAAGACAACTCAATTTTTGATATTTAGCTTGTAAAAATGTTAAAAATTATTCTACAGACCTCTAATTATCTACAGATTGGTTTGGCTCAGACAGATAAAAGTTCTCTAACAGAACTTTTTCAATGCCTACTGTACCATCTTGTAAAAAAAGAAACCCCCAAATAATACAACTCCTAGAATTTATTATTGATTAATGAAGACTCAGTCATTTGTGTGTGGCCCCTTCTTCTCCCAGCCCACTTTACTCTGATAGGCAGCACCCAGATGGCTAGTTTTGATTACTGACAGTGGTTATCTGCCAGCCTTGTATATTCATGACATGCAAACCACCCTGTTGTCATGTCAACAGGCCTGGTAATTCCAAAACATCTCTTTACTGACTTCCTCCTTTCTATTATTGCTGTGTTTCTGTTTCTGTTCATGAAAAAAAGCTGTGACAAACTGAAAACAATTCCACTTTCATTGAAATCTTTGCATTACAGTGCACAATGTTCTCCTTTCAACGTGATTTGCTCCAACACTGGGAACTGAGACGCAAACAGGAAGGAGGAGGCACTAAATTAAGCTCTTGAATTAAGAGATCGTGTTGCCTTCCCTGCTGCTACAAGTCAGTGACTGATGACTCCGAAACATCCTTCTACTCCACCAACCATCCATCCACACACACCAACAATCATGAGTGTAGTACCTCTCCAGTTCTGTGTCTCAAACACTTGGGCCAGTTTGGAGTTATAAATATCCAGGATCATGTCATTGGCACACTCTAGTCTGCCATGCTCACAGGCCACATGCAGCGGGGTGTTTCCATCCTGGTCCTGTAGCTCCAGGCATGCCCCGTTCTCCACCAGGGCCTTCACCACATCGGGCTGGTTCAGGTACACAGCCAGGTGCATTGGCGTCTGCATGAGAAAGAAGGCTGTTTGTATGTCTGACCCTGAAATAGCAACACTGGCACAAACACAGGTGATTATGCTTCAGATATTAAAGCTATGCTTTACTATCTTGATGTGTAGGTGGTCTGTCAGGGTTTGATCTGATACACTGAAGACGGAGGGTTATTTTTTTTCCTATTTGATGAAATTTGAATAATAAACTGGGTTAATTTGTGTTTTTTTCTTTTTCCATTCTTAAAAAGTTGTGGTCAAGTATTTTTCATCCTGCTTGCATATGCAGTGGGGCAGACACATCTATGACTATGCTACAAATCGTCACTGTCCAAAGAAAAACAAGTATCTCCAAAATAGTAACTTTACAGGAGAAGGAAAAAAAACACTTACCTTTCAATGTAAGTTAACATAAAAGAGGTTTTATTCCAAGCGATTTTAGAGCATTTCTATTGGTCCATTCATCATAATATTTTCACACAACGTAAAGGATAGTTGGTGTGTTGAAACACGAAAAATAAAAATCTACAAAAATAGACATACATGGTTTTCTTTGGACAGCGATGAAATGTATGCAACATCTTGTTTTATAAAACATGACAAAAGAACAAAATAACTACTAAATGTCACACAAACAGGTTATGTTGACCCAAACATAAACAAGGGTTAAAATAAAACATACAACATCCTGTCATTCTTAATTAAGCTAGATGTTGACCCTCAGAAAATGTAAAAAATGCCATTAAAAGGGGACTATAGTAATGATCTACTAGGCCTAATAACTGAAGACATGACCTGTAAACCTGCTGTTTAAATTGTTATTTCTATCCATGTGGTGCAAACACAAGCAGGCTTTTATACAGCTTATTGCACACTTACAGGATTACATTTGAATGAATTTATGAAATAACGAAATTGAATAATATAGAACAGTTTTACTTGTGAAAAGGAATGCAAATTAACTCAGAATGGCAGGATAGAGATTTAACCTTAATCCTCCTGATGAGCTCCATTCATAATACAAAATCATAAATTCTAAATTTTAATGGATGTTATAAGAAGTCTAATTTAAAGGAGCACCTGTAGAAGTTCATCTCAAATGTTAACCACTTACATCCTGTGCTCAACTTATCTTGACCACTATCTTTCGATAACAAAAGTGGATGCTGAAATAAGTTTAGCAGATTCCACCAAAACGAGAGCAACAATGCACAGCTTACTCAATGTAGGAGTGCATGTTGACTGTGCTGATGTGACTAATATGACCAATGTCCCGTCGTGATTACGTGGATGTCGGTAATCTCAGCTCAAAACAGCATTTCCATTAGTCACAGTTTTAAATGCTGACTGCAATACTTTTGCCTTTTCACTCAGTTTCCTCCTTTTTTACATACTGCAGAACGCCTCAGATAACTTCTTTTTCTTAACTATTTCAGACGTTGCAGGCCTCTCACCCGAGACTGTGAAACTAGCATTAACTTTCAGGCTGAATATTTATGCTTGCCTCAAAATTTGCAGGCTTATCTAGAACACCATTAAAAAGAGTTTGCCATGCCACTAATACTACAGCCACACTCTGTCAGCATTCTTTGCAAATATTGTTGGCATTCTGGATGTTTTTTACTTACAGAGCCCATATCATGGACAACTGAATTTTCCTCAATTTCTTTTAAATTAAACTTTGAAGTAGATGTTATTTAATCTTTTTAAACCTTCCTATGATCTTTGGGGTCAATGTGACCCCATTCAGTGTTTAACATCTCTAAATCATGGCATCATTCTTCATATATAATAACGTTTTCTAATTTAATGGGGACAACATAACATAAAATTAACATGATGATATGTTTTCAATGTCCTGTACACAATTTGTACATTGCTGTTATTTGGGGCTCTTTTTTGACCCCAGGCAGTAACAAAACATAAGAAATATATATATGTATTTCAGCCCAGACTGCCTTTTAAATGAGGCACAATACACGGCAGCCAATCAGAACAGAGATCATTGATATATATCAATCTTAAAGGCATGGTATGGGGAGTGTGTGTGTGTGTGTGTGTGTGTGTGTGTGTGTGTGTGTGTGTGTGTGTGTGCGCACATACATAGACACATATACACACAGTTCAAAATATGGTCATGTAAAAATAAATTACAAGAAAAACTCATTTTGGTTTATCACCCATACAAAAAGTGGACCTAAATATAAGGCAAGAAAAATGTAGGTTATGGGACCTTAAAACTGCACTAAAAACAACAGCAGAATACAGGATAAACCCAGTATTGCCAAATGATATCTGAATACTTGAGAAACACTTGCGTATCATAACTCTCATTTCTGGCTGAGGTGGAGTTTCCCTCACAATAGCAAGGACAAGGCCAATGACAATACAATAAGTATGCATACACTTGGATACATTGCAAAACGTTTCACCTTTAATGAAAGTGTATGAGGGTGTACGTATGTCTACACTGTGACTAAGACCAGTGAAAACACATGGTCATGAAGGATGTGTCTGACATTTACCTGATACAAGTTATTCTGAATGTCCAGGACCTCTTTTGGGAACAGGCTTATCAACTCATGTGCAAACGGCTTCAATTCATGGATAATGGCCAAGTGGAGAATTCTGCACAGGGAAAAGAAACACAACAAAAGAAAGAGCTTCAGGTTAAAAGGCATTAGAGGTAAGTTTAGCACAGTTAAATGTGAGGGGGAAGACCACACACAAACAAAGGAAAGTATTTCACAATCACTGGTGGAAAGAAGTATGCTGTAAATAAATGATACTAAGAAATTCTTCACACCCTGCTGCAGCATGAGCGTGGTGCTAGGCCATGCGGCAGACAGGCCTGTGAGAATTGCGCAACGCTGGAACTTCTTTACAGACAGTCAAATCAGGACTCGCAGCACAATTCGCTTCGTGGAAAACCGGACATTAAAACAGAGCTGGTTCTGGCCAGCGAACTCCAGGACACTTCAGGTGAAATACCAGAGAAAAGTTAATGGAGCCTATTCAAAACACAAGGAGGAAGCCTACACTATGACACTTGTTAAGAGTACAGGAAATAGTACACAACCACAAAAATGTTTACAGAAGCCCCTTAAGCTTTCTTTTCACCTACAAACCTGCTTTTACTTGACAAAAACACAGCACAATTCTTTTACGGAAGCCTCTTAGGCCATCATTTCACTTACAAACCCACCTTTTACTTGACGTAAACTCAATTCCAAGTCACTGAAACTACTAATGAGTGATATAAGACATGTGATGTCTACATATAGTGATATACTATGTGTGAGCCTAGCTATTGTCAGTGGGTATGGGCAATACAACAATATTAAAATGTGATGTCACATTATGTCACAATATTTTTTTCTGAGCATGTCATAAATATCCTAAGTACATAAAGACTGACCAACAGCATGTTTCATTACAAAGAGCAAATGGCTGCGTATAGCGAACTGCAGTACGTAACACAATAAATAAAAGTCATGGCACTCACAATTTAAGACATTATTTTTATATGTGGCACTGCTGGTCCATTCCAACTTTTTAAACTTCAGAAAAACTAAATATTGCAATGCATATAATGTATCGTGAAAATGTCCTAAAGTACAGTGTTGTTATATTTTTGCCATTTTACCCAGATCTTGTTGCCAGAAATACAAATATCATAACAATATAACCTAAATATCTACTACTGTATCAGCCAGTCTTCTAGGCAGGGGTAGACAGATTTCACTAAGATAAGGGCAGGAGGGAAAAGAATGGGAACCAGAGGGAGGAAATTTGTCAACAGCCCTGGAGGGAAATAATGTTTCACCTGTATGGAAGGACATACTGGCCATTCCAGTCACCAAGCTGATTAATCTTGTGGCCAAAATTCAGAATTTAGAGTTACTTATTTTATTTGAATTGTATTTATGATTAAAAAACATGCTTTGAAAAAGGAAATATTAAAAACTTTACATTACTAAGAACCTTGTGGTCATGTTAGCCATCAATGTGGTTACAGCTGACATTCCAACCAATCTTATTTGATGCAATTAGTTCAACAGGCAATGACGAGCCTTTCCTCTAGGCATTTTGCAGCTCATAAACTAAAAAAATAAACTCTAAATCCCCTAAAGTTACATGACTATTATGCCAAAATCATCAAATGCTCTTTAAATGCGTCTGTTTTGTTGATTTCGCAAGAGCTTTAGTTTTTAATTTGGCTAACACTACCAACAAGTATGTTTTAAAGGGGAAATTTAACCAAAGAGCCACCTGCAAAGTTGTTAGACCAATCAGAAGCAACCAAACACCCACGTCATGACAATACATCCACACCTAACGGACAGTCTGGCACAATATATTTAGTGCTCAAGCCTCAGGCGTGAAAAGTAGATGTGCTGGTATTCATGGCCAAAAAACAGGCCTGGACTTAAACAATTGCAATTTAAATCACATTCACAGTATTACTCAGAAAAAAACGTTCACCTAATCATTCTGTCACCAGCAGCAATATGGTGCTAAGTTTGTGGTAAAGAGTTTTACTACTTTACAGGTTACAGCCTGTTGGTGCCAATGCATCATTACTGTATCTTACATAAGATATAACTGAGTGATTGCCTATCCCTAACTAAGGAAACTGATACTGGATACATGGCACTTAAACCATAGCTGTTTTGCTCACAGGGAATACTGCTCTGTACGAGTAAAGACCTGTTTCACTGTTACAGTAACACACAAGGAAATAGTCTGAGGAAAAAAGTCACTTCCCAATCAATTCATGAACGCTACACACTCACACATACATCAGTGGAAAAAAAAAGTTTCTTTAAGATAAAGGCAGTGGGGGAATGAACGGGATTTTTCCAGAGAGAGGAAATTTGTCAATAGGCCTGAAGTGAAATTCAGGCCTTTAAGTGGGAAATTGTTTCACCCGTAGGGAATGACTGGGGGGATTTCATTGAGTTTCAGTGCTGCTGATGACTGAAGGGGGGAGTAAAGTGAAAAAAAGTTTCCTCGTGGCCCAGAAACAGAGACAGCGGAAATAAAAAGAGGTCACACTGGCTACACATACACACACAGGTAAAACGATCATATCCATGTTGTTTCTCACCTACGTAACATTTGATAAGGACCGATCAATAGTGAGAAACTTTGTGCACACATCGAAGGCTACAATGATAAGAGGAAAAAGGAAAGCTGATGAAGCAGACAGTGTGGGTGTTAGTCTTATACAGGTACTTTGTACACTGAAATATACAAAGGTTTTCAGAGATCAGAACAAGCATTAACTCATCTTGTATGTCGTTTTCTGATGTGTGGCGTATGCGCGTTCTGTACGAGCAATAGAAGGCCTTAAACAAAAGTTCTTTTCTACCGAGGGAGGTATGAGAATGCGTTTCCAGCCCAGCGCTGGGGAATTCCGCAGCCGCTGTGTGTACTTCTGCTTTCTCACACAGATGCGCCACCGATAAGAGATCCAGTTTCTAGACCTCTGTGAAGGCCTGCAGAGTTATATCAGAAACACTGCAAACCGTTCAGTCACACACATGAAAGTGAATCACCAAAGACATTTCATTAATATGTAAAGCCATGGACAGAGCAAATAATGTGCACTTGCTGAGACTTACACAAAGCCACAGAAGTCAAACCTCTCAAGGTTTATCTTTAAACACTTTCTATCTATCTATCCAACATACATATACAAACAAAGGCATCTTAACAACAACACTATAAGGAGAAAGGACCGCCAAGTTCATCTGTTAAATCTGTAAAACTATGTGAATGGGGCAAATAAAGTGATGTGCACTTACTGAAACTCAGCCAAAGTATCTAAAATCAGCTTTCTTTGAATACACACATCTTATATATCATAAACATTACATATATACACATATACACACAAAATGAAGGAAGATCTTAAAGAAGATCTGCTCATTTCAGAGTAAAATCTCCCATTGTACCTCCAAACAGTTTAAGTTTGTCCAAAACAGTGACAGAGGAAACACTGTTGATGTAAGGGCTAATTTTAGCCCCAGAGCCAGTTTAAAAAAAAAATCCCCACACAAGAAGGCACAGCTTTCCATGTGCACATCCAACACCCTGTTGTTAGAAAGTCCATGCCAGGCCAGGCTGAGCCTACATGAGATCACAACACCTAAACCAGCACGTCAAAACCTCTAAATACACAACAGCCGTCTGTGCTTGCTTTTGGGGTTTGAAACCAAATAAAACCAAGCCTGCCTCTATTTTTCAGCGGAAGTCTTTCAATGAAAAATGCAATTACGCTTCCACACTGTAACCCCCCTTGACCCGCAGAGGTGGTTAGAAACTATGTACTCAAAGACAACGTTGGTGCATTCCTCAACATTCTCAAAAGATCATACTTCTAATCAAGTATACGCATGAAGAAAGTAATTTGCTTTTTCCTCAGTTTGGAGCTTCAGCACTTAAGTTTAGACCGAAAGGATCCAAAAAGAGAAGAATAGATATACTAAGAGGCTGGACTGCAAGTCTACAGGGAAATAGGAGTTTTTCTATACATTTTTACAGCATTTACAGTCATTACTTTGTAAAGGAACTAGTTTTACTTTACACAATACAATATTAGAAGTTCCGAAGAATACTGTAATATATATATATATATATATATCAGTATAATATCAGCGTAATGTGTTGCATTATATATTGAATTTCTGTTTTAGCTGTACTGATACATAGCGAAAGTAAAGCAGGTCAATTAACACACAAAAAATGTAACAAACAGTGCGTTTTGTTTTTAGAAATGTGGCTTCTGTCTGCTTTTAATGCATCCAGTACTTCTTTGTAAGGTCCCCTTTGGTGTAACTTTAAGAAAGCAGAACAAAACAAGACCTTTAAGCATAGAGTAGCTGCATTCAGGAAGCATGGGCTCATTAACTTTATTCATGCTAACCTAAACATCATATGTTAATCATGACACTCAAAGTGGGCAATATGACGATACGTTATTGATATTATGATTAAATTACATCACAATATGCTTTTCTAAACATATTGCAGACACTGTTGATTGTAAACATGACTTACTAATAGCATTTTTCATCATTTCGTTAAAAAAGAGCATAGTTAGACCAGTTTAAGTGAATTTCGTGCAATGCAACATGCAAAATGTTTCATTAAAGCCACTGTATTCACAACAGGGCTAAACAATATGGCAATATATATCATTATCGTGCTACATTATGTCACAATACAATATGCTTTCTGTAAAACATCATGGATGTTGTCAGTACTAGTAGTTAGAACACTGACCAACTGAATGTTTCATTACAAAGAGAGCAAAATTAGTCCTGAGTATGCCAAATACTGAATAAAAATCATTGTGTTCAGTTTTTGACAGTATTTTGTAAAACGTAGGTTCATTTATCTCAGTTCCACCTGATCAGATGTCTCAAAAACAAAACACTGTGACACATCATGTATTGAAAAAATTTCCTGAAGTATCGCGATATCATATTTTTGCTATATCGCCCACCTCTAATTCATAACATATCTTAATGTAACTAATATTATTGTAAAATGTCTTCAAGTATCACGAGTTTACATTATTGCCCACTTTAGATAAGTTAGCATGCTAGTTTTGGAAAATACTGTAATTCATGAAGTATCTCAATATTATATTTTTGCCATATTGCCCACCTCTAATTAAAAAAATATCATGATGTAACTATTGTTATCGTGAAATGTCTTCAAGTATCGCGATTTTACATTACTGCCCACCTAAGATAACTTAGCATGCTAGTTTTAGAAAATACTGTGGCTCTTATATTTGTTGTCATATCGCCCACCTCTAATTCAGAAGACATCGCAATGTAGCCAACTTTCTCGTGAAATACTTTAAAGTATCGCGATTTCACATTATCGCCCATCCGTAGATAAGTTTCCGTGCTACTGTTGGAAAAATAATATAAAATACTGAAATTCATCCGTTCCGCCCAGCAGCAGCACTAATATTAGCACAAAACTGTTAGATTTAAAGTTTAAAACCTACGTGTCTCCATCTTCTGTGACAGTTGCTAATAGGTTTACTTCCTCCTCGGTGTATTCAGAACTCCCCTCTGCGCTCGACGGTTCTGAAATGCTGCATTTGTCTATGATTTCTCCCAGACTGTCTACCGTGATCGAGGTGATCGAGGAGGATCCATAGGCCGAGTCCAGCCGCTCCTCCACCACGCTCAGCTTCTCCTGCTCTCCGACCACAGAACCTGTAGACATAACGTTACCGCTGTTGTACTGATCGTCTCTGGTAAAAGATCTGAACGAGTCGATACCAGAGTCGATACCAGAGTCAGTCCGACTGTCCTCCAACAAGTCTAGCTTCCCTTTCTCCCCGCCGCTTTTCGCCATTGTGTCTGATAAACAAAATAAAGGTGCTAGTTTTTGATCGGACTCCTTAGCTGAGGATCACCGCGCCATTGTAAAACCAAGCGAGTCGGTCGACGTTTCTCTCATGCCCACCTCCAGCTTCTCTTTTTCCTCTCCCAAACGTAAAACACACGAGGTTCCACTTCCATAAACTAAATCTGTAACTTTCTGGAAGGGAAAGTGTACAGAAATGGAAGTAAACGTAAAGAAAACTCCTCTCTGAGAGTCACTGACAAGGTTAAAGCTTTAGAGGACCGTTAAAAAGACGGTTAGGAAACTACCAGCTCGCCTTCTAACTCTGCGGAGAGAGCGAGAGAGTGAGAGAGAAAGCGAGGAGGGGGCGGGGTAAACGCTGAAGTGGGCGTGGCCAGACACAAGAAATATGACCTATTGGTTGTGGGCTAATGAGATGGGCTTGGTTTGAGCCGAATGTTTGTGTGCAGTGGGGGAATTCCCCGCAAACTGATCCACAATGACACTCACCACCTCTGTGTTATTCAGTGGGAACTTAGCCAGAGACATTCAGGACAAATGTAATCACATTTTGCAATGCAGTCTGATCGGCTTAGGCATGCTAAAAATAGAAATGATCTATGCATATAAAAAAATTAATTAATATAATTAATATAAATTAAATTTTTTTGAAGAGTAATCAGCTACTTATTTGGACATTAACATGATCATGAATACAAATCAACAATCCATTGTTCTGTGCGTGAGTGTTAGTTTCCAAAGTCCACATTCCAATACCTAGTTTATCAGTCCTTCATCAAATTAAATCAGGATGGAGTTCAACAAATCCATGTAATTTGGGGGGTGGGGGAGGGGCTGTTTTTTTTCTTGAGATCACACGAAAATTAAGTTGTGATCTCGAGAAAGTAACTTTTGTTATCTTGAGACCTCAAGATAACAGTGCAAAAAATTATAACTACCTCACGATCTCTCTGGACTTCCGTATATATATAGCACACATGAACGCAGCTAAATCTAAGTGTATGTGTAAACATATCTAAATACCTGTTTTACAATACAGTCTAATTATTAGCAGTGAAATCAGAATCAGTCCTGTGGTGCAGCTCAGGTAGCGGAGTTCAGAAAGCCCTGTTATTGCGATCAGAGAGCAGTTTCTCGGTGCGGCCAGCAGGGGGAGCTCTGGCGCAGCTGCAGAATATACAAAGACAGACCACTTCGTTAAGAACACCTCCTCGTATCTACACTCACTGTCCATTTATCAGCTTCACTTACCACATACGAGCACTTTGTTGTTTTACAGTTACAGAGTGTAGCCCATCTGTCTGTCTGCATACTTTGTCAGGCCCCTTTCACCCTGTTCTGCAATGGTCAGGACCCCCATAGGACCCCAACAGAGGAGGCATTATTTGGGTTGTGGATCATTCCCAGCACTGCAGTGACACTGACAGGGTGGTGGTGTGTTAGTGTGTGTTGTGCTGGTGTAAGTGGATCAGACACAGCAGTGCTGCTGGAGTTTTTAAACACTGTATCCACTCACTGTCCACTCTGTTAGACACTCCTACCCCATTGCTCCACCTTGTAGGTGTAAAGTAAGAGCTGCTGCACAGTTTGTGTTGGTCATCCTCTAGATCTTCATCAGTGGTCACAGGAAGCTGCCGATATCTCTCTGGAGTAAAGCTGGGGCCTGCCGGGGGTCTGAAAAGGTCCAAGTGGACCTTTTTTGACTTACTGACAACTAAATGTTTTTTTTGCTTACTTACTAGCAATTTTTTAAGAACATTATTAAAAGCTTTTAGAATGCTTTTTATAGTTGTGTAATGACTGTAGAAGAGCGTATACTTTGCCTTATATAAACAAATTGTCAGTATAATAACAGTAAGTATTTTTTTCTGTGTTAAAAAAACTAAGAATATTTACAGGTCAAAATGATTTCAGAGCAATATTAGAACACTTTCAGAATGCTAACAGAATGTTATTAAAAGCTTTTAGAATTTTAGAATGGCTTCGGAACACTATCAGCACGCTTGTAAAATGGTATTAAAACACTGTTAGAATGCTCATAGGACACTATTAAAACACTTTTAGAATGCTTTAAGAATGCTATTAAAAGTGTTTAGAGCCCTATTGGAATGTTATTAAAACATATTCAGAACACAGTTAACACACTATTAGAATGCCTGTGGAATGCTGTTAGAATACCCTTAGAACGCTTGTAGCAGAATGCTATTAAATGCATTAAGAATGTTCTTAAAAGCCCTTTAGAATGCTTTTACTATTAGAAGACACACTTTTAGAATGCTATTAAGATGTTTTAGAAAGCAGAACACATTTAGAGCACTGTTAGAATAGAACACCTTTACAGCTCTTGTAGAAGAACACTGTTAAATACTTTGGAAACATTAAACATTAAAGGCTAGATGCTCAATAGAATGCTTTTAAGATGTTTTAGAAAGCAATAAGAACACATTTAGCACACTTAGAATGCTTTTAGAATGCTTTTACAACACTTGTAGTATAATAATACTAATACTAGTAATAATACTTTATAAGAAACCTTTAGAATGCATTTAACTTTACATGCTAAATGCTAAGCTCTTTTAGAATGCTATTAAGATGCTTTAGAAAGCTATAAGAACACTTTTAAACTGTTTAACGCTGTTAGAATGCTTTAGAACACTTTTACAACACTTGTAGTATAATGCAATTAAATGCTTTAGAAACATTATTAGAGACCTTTAGAATGCATTTAATGAGATGCTAGATGCTAAGCTCTTTTAGAATGCTATTAAGATACTTTAGAAAGCTTTAAGAATGCTTTTAAACTATTTATCGCTGTTAGAATGCTTTTAGAAAGCTTGTAGTAAAATGCAAAAAAATGCTTTGGGAACATTTTTAAAAGCTTTTACAATACTTTAAACATAAGAAGCTAATTGCTTTTAGGTTTCAATTAAGATGTTTTAGAAAGCCATAAGAACACATTTAGAGCACTGTTAGAATGCTTTAGAACAACTTTATAACTCTTCTGGAAAAACGCTATTAAATGCATTGGGAACATTATTAAAAGCTTTTAGAAAGCTTTTAACATTAGATGCTGGATGCTAAATGCTTTTAGAATGCTATTAAGATGTTTTAGAAAGCTATAAGAACACAAATTCAGAGCACTGTTAGAATGCTTGTAGAACGTCTTTACAACTCTTGTAGAAGAACAATGTTAAATGCTTACATTATTGAACATTATTAAAAGATTCCAACATTAGATGCTAGATTCCAACATTAGATGCTAGATGCTTAATAGAACGTTATTAAGATGTTTTAGAAAGCTATAAGAACATTTTTAGAGCATTGTTAAAATGCTTTAGAACGCCTTTAGAACCCTTGTAGAGGAACAGTGTGAAATGCTTTGGGAGTATTATTAAAAGCTTTTAACATTAGATGCTAGATGCTTAATAGAATGTTATTAAGACGTTTTAGATAAGCTATAAGAACACATTTAGCGCGCTGTTAGAATGCTTTTAGAAGATCTTCACATCTCTTGTAGGCAAACGCTATTAAATGCTTTGGGAACATTATTCAAAGCTTTAACATCAGATGCTGGATGCCTAGAGGTCGTCGTAGGGTGGACGCTGGTGGGTGGGAAATAAATAAATAGGTATCGCGCGCCCGTCTGCTCCACTTGAGTCCCCCTTCCCCCCCACCTACCCACACCCCAACCCCAAAATGCCATTCAGCATCACCGTGGAGAACCGGCTGCGCACGTGCATTCAGCTCCGCGTCGTTTCTGTTGATGGTTATTATCCTGCGCGCTTCTAAGCACGCGGCGAATTTCAGCTTTTTTCTTGCTCGCGTCTTTAAAACCACGAATATCAGGGCTGCCTGGTGAGGAGCAGGAGCTGCAGAAGGTGCAGGAGGAGCTGCAGAAGGTGCAGGAGGGCCCCAGGCTGCGCTGCTTCTTTCTCTCTCCGCTCAGACCTGGAGGAGCTGCTGCTGCTGGGAGGCTTTAGCACACGCAGCGCGTGCACACGCGTCGCACGGTGCAGGCTGCACGCGGCTTCAGCGAACACATGGCAGCGTGCGCGCAGTTTTTTTTTCGGACTCCTTATTGATTTAGCCTTCATGTCGGTGAGCGCGAGAGTGCGTCGCTAAGTGTTTTCTGCGCGCGAGGGTTGTGGATGATGCATGGCCGGTTGGCGCTGCGGTCCGATGTGGAGCTCGTGATCCATGCCCCGCTGCCCGCGCAGACATGTCCCCAGCATCGGCCGCCACGGCCACGGCCACGGCCACGGTCAGCGCGAGCGCAACTCCGGGAAACGAAGCGGAGAGCCCCCGCGAGGAGGTGAGAGAGAGAGAGATACTTACAGACGAGGGTGAAGTCAGCTTCTCATTCGAATATTCCCGTTCCACCTTAAATGGTGCAGCAGTTACATTCCGGCGCCTGTAACTGCTGCATCATTTAAGGTGGAACGGGCAATTGCGAATAAGAAGCTGACTTGAGCTTCGTGACTTATAGGAACATGCAGTGCACTGCCTTCCATGTTAACATCCCAAAGGAGCGGTGCTTTCTGTTTCTGCGCGCATTTACGTTTTCGCACAGATTTGTTTATGCATGCGTTGCATTCATGTTTTTGCACGCCTTTATGTTTCTGTAGGTCTTTTTGCGTGCGTTTGCTTCATGGAGTGGTTCGTTGCAATGCACAAAAAACTGACGTGCGGACAGAAGCACAGAGTCTCGAGTCTCTTTATGTTTGAACAAAGCACAGGTGACCGATTTCGTGCGTGCACCGAAATTAAACCCTGTCTGCGGTGTGTGTCACCTCTCTCTTACACAGCAGACAAAGCAGGTTCAGTGCACTGCCGTCAGTGCCTGTGGAGAGCCTGTCTGATGTACAGTAGATTGTTCACTAGGCTTTATAGGTAAACAGTAAGCCACAGTTAGGACTGTACTGGTTTATACATACTCAGCTACATTTACCTCATTTGTGTTCAATCAACCAAGACATGTCCAGTTTATAGGTGACAGTGTGTCACATAGGGCTGCTAGATTATGGAAAAAAATCATAATCATGGTTATTTTGGTCAATATTGAGATAATTATTTAACAGGATTACTCCTTGACTTTGGAAACATGCATTTCTAGAACTTTATATATAAAATCTGTATATATATATATATATATATATACATTCTCAGAAAAAAAGGTATGAAACTGTCACTGGGGTGGGACCCTACATCTCAGTACCTTTAGTTAGGGAGCATAATTGTACCATAATCCATTGAAATGATAATTTCTAAGATGTATTGACTCCACACACCCCGTCTCGTCTCCAGGCTTTTTATTTTATTGAACTGTCTTTATTGTTCTGTTTTATTAGGTTATGATCCGGCCATCCACCCAATGACTGCTAGGGATCTCCAGCAGCTGAAAACTACTAAACATAAAAAATTAAACAAAAATAAATAAATTAGACCAAAATAAAGTTTGGGCCTTTAGGGAGGGGCGTACAGTATCAGAAACCACATAAGCATGTCTATTAGAGATTACGTAAAGGGGAATTCCACCATTTTTTTCAAATTTCTGCTTAGTTAAATTGTTGCAGTGTACACAATGTAATTAAGAGGGTTTTGATGTGAAATGCTCCATTCTGAAGAAGCATACTCGCTCTGAATTGTTGACAGTGGTGGTGAAAGGAACCAGACATCTGAAGAGTTTGATCCCTCTAAATTATGAATATGCTGCCTGATTTCTGAGACATTGTTTTATGATGGTTTTGAGATTAATTTTTTAATCTAAAATGTATTTTTTAATAAAACATTCAAGGTGGAGGGGTGCATGCTGGGTGTCGTGCGGTGAACTAGCAGCAAAAGAAAATATTTTTTGTCAGATTTACAATCATCAAAGTTACATAAAAAAAACTTATAAGACGTGTATGTTCACTGGTGGTTTTGGATATTAAATGAAATGGCTCTTGGCAGATAAACTATGTTTGGATTAAGGGTGAAATTGTGCAAAGTTGAATTTTGAAAAATTTCCTTAACTATCCCTTTAATGCAAACAGCCAGCTCCTCCAAACAGCAAACATTGGCTGTAGCTCAGTGAATAAAGCATGCAGGCATAGACAAGAGGTTTAATTGTTGGCCCAAAAATGATAATGGGCTAGATGGGTGATATAAGCCGCTTTGACTGTGGTGTAATTGTCGGTGCCAGACATTGTGGTTCCAGCATCTCGGAAACAGGAACAGCTTCCCCTGAGACATTCACACACTACAGTCTCCAGAGTTCACAGAGAGCGGTGTGACAAACAAAAACAGTCAGTGAGCAGGTCTGTGGGTGAGAACACCTTGTTATAAGGCTCATATCCCACGTTTTTGTTATAGACCAGAGAAGGATGGGATCCCCTTTTGAGTCTTGGTTCTGCTCCAGGTTGCTCTTAGGGAGTTTTTCTTGCCACTGTTGCCCTTCGCGATGCTCATTTGGAACTTGGATCCGATTGTATGTTAAGATGCTCTATGAGGAAACTCCTTATTAAAAGTGCTAAATTAAAAAAAATTAAAATAAATTGTGTGATTTTGCATATGAAAAACAGTCATGGTTCATTTTTATGAGCCAATTTTACAGCCTCTCTTTATCACTTAGAATTAAACAGACTGTTTGTGTTACTGTGCCTTTAATACTGATACATGTAAATTGCCTCTTATCTGATTGGCTGCCCTGTGTTATGATTCATTCAAAAAGCATTGCTAGCTGAAACACTCCTCATAACTGAAGTGTAAGGGGTGAGGGCTAAACTGCTGTAGGCTGAATAGGTGGATATATGTAAACATGACATCACAAAAGCAATGTATTTGAAATAGGCTTTTGAGGTGAAATTTAATTGGATTCATGTATGGACTGTATGGTTTAAAACTCTTCATCAGACTCTTATTCCAAAAAGGTGGGGAAAATTCAGTTTTCCATGATATGGGCCCTTTAATGAGACAGGTTAGAGGACAAGCTAACAAAAAAAGCCATAAATTTACAACAGTGGTGAGCAGAAGGGCATCTTCAAGTCCACAATGTGTTGAACAATGAAGTAGATACAGCAGTAGAAGACTGTGGTGAGGCTACACTCTTAAAAAAAGATGGTCAAGGTTTCATTAATAAAGGGAACGGTTCTCTTCAGAACCATGAGCTCCATATAGCACAATTTTCTGCTTAAATGTTTCTTTGCATGGTGAAATTGTTCTTCAGATTGATGAAGAATGGGTTCTATATAGCAGCAAAAAGGTTTCTTATATTGTCACAAGCTTGACTGAAACAATAGCAGAACCCTTTTTGGTGCTATATAGAGACATTTTTAAAAAGGTTCTATATAGAACCATCTACATTACATTGTCCCTCAAGCTGATTTCATGCATGAAATGGTTCTATATAGACCTCAAGGTTCTGAATAGAACCATTCCCTATACTAAAGCACCTTTGAGGAACCATCTTTTGATAGTACATCATGAGCAGGTAATCATGCAACCATGAAAAACTAGATGATTGATGAGAAAGATGGGAAAATGTTGCTTCGTCTGAAAGCTGATTTCTGCTGCCACGGGCAGATGGTAGATCACAATTTGGCGTACACAGCATGAATCCATGGATTCATGGGGGCAGGGGACGTTCACTAGCCAATCACTGTATAAGACTGAGATATATCCTCCACTTTTATTCTTGGTATGAATTTGATATCCTACCTATTCTGGAGCATATAAATAGACATGCGATTGCCTACTGTGTATGTTTGTATCACAACCAACATAATCAAAATAATTAACTTGACTTCCTTCTCTTTGATGAATTGATTGGTTTAATCGCAGTCTTAACAAAAAGGGTTCCATATAGAACCACAAATTTTCTTTGACTTGTAACAATAGTGGAACCCTTTCTGGTACTATATAGAACCATTTTTCAAAAGATTTTTTAAAGAAGCCGTATACAATAGTCACTCAGGTCATGCTGTAGAACCATTTAACCAACAGTTCAGGCATTCACAAGGTTCTTTAAGCTATCATATGTACACTTTGCTTTTACTACAGAACCCTTAACGAACCCCCTTTTTTAAGAGGCGAGGGGTCCAGTGAGTGACAGCTATGAAAGGAAAGAATGAAGCGGCATAAAGTGATAATTGCTTTCTTCAGATCAAAGCCAAGTCAAAGAGGTTACCGTGACAACCGAGGAGGGTTGGGGGTTGATGCTTGGCCCCAACCCACCCCTAAGATACATTCTGTGGTGCTTGGTGTGGGGAAGGTTTTCTTGCCATACATTAGGCCTCTTAAAAACAATGAACGCTTTCATACATAAATTATTCAGAAACATATCCAGATTTTTAAAGTTGATGTTTAATACTCAGAACTGTATAACCGGTGGTCGAGATCTGGGTGTTCCAACCACAGATTTTGGATGAAATCACTTTCATTAGCTCTTCTGTGATCAGTTAGCATCGTGGTCAGTCACATCCCCTTTCAGGTTCTGAGTTATTCTGTGGTTTCTGGCTCTCTAATGTATCCATTTTCTGTCCTGAAGAACACCGTGAGACATGAGCTGCTGCTCACTGTATTTAACACTCGATAATTTACTGGTGTCTCTCAACCTGTTAGCTCTTTAATCAGCATTTTACTTCCTCTAACTAAACTCTCTCCAGTGATCACCAACAACATTTATAGTATCTGACACTGCGGTAAAATTTGGAGATAGTTTGAAGGTATTAAAGAAGGGATAGCGCCTAACCCTTATATGGGCCTTTTATTCAACAAGTAGGAAGAAAAGCGAAATAAAAAGGCCACAAATAGCCAAATAACAGCTTCTTACAATAGTGGTGAGCCAAAGGTCATCTCTCAGTGTGTTGAACAATGAAGTATATACAGCAGTAGAAGACCATAGTGGGTTCCAGTCTCGCTGAGAAGAGAAAGATGAGACTACAGGCAATCATGTAATCCTGAAAAACTAGATGATTCAAGATGGAAAAACGTTGCTTGGTCTGATGAACACTGATTTTCGCTGCCACAGGTGGATGGTATATCAGGTCCAGCAAAAACCACCAGCCCAAAGTTTGTTTAAAAGCCGCCCACCAGAAGCTGAAACGTTATAATTTACTCTTGCGGCTGCATTTTTAAACTAGCCCTGTTTGCCGGGATAACCGCAAACCTGGCAACCCTGACGCACACCCTGTCAGGTCCCGCACACTGTACCAGTAAAAGTGTGATTGTACATAAGCATCTCTTCTGTAGGTGCTCTGCTCTCACCAGAGCTTGTTTATTTAACATGAAGATCTCATGCAGCTTGTGAATCTCACATATGTATGGAATGTAAATATCGGTAATAGAGATCTTAAGTGATATCACATTAATCTAAAAGGGATGTAAAGGGGGTATAAAGGGAGGGATATAGCTCTGCGCCCCTTTATGACCCTTTTAAACGATACTTTCAGCAGGATAATGCACCATGACATAATGCACGCATCATCTCTGGCTAGTCTCTCAAGCACGACAGCAACTTCAGTTTACTTCAGCATGCATCTAGTGCAGTCTCCAGACCTCCATCAAGTGGAGCCCCTTGAGAAGAGATGAAATGGGAGGTCTTTCAGCATAAATTTGTGATGTCATTGAGACAGCAAGTGCCTGTCCTTAAATTCCAGGCCGTATGATGCCTCCTTGAGCATGGTCTGTCATAGACTAGCATGCTCCCAAACGGCAGTGGCCAAAAATATGTATTATGGTGTAAGAAAAATTTCTGACAATAGATATCGCAGTGTATATCACAGTGTGTATGTATTTTTCAAATGAAACCATTTAAGATGCTTAAGTAAGCCTATGTTTGGCGGTTAACGGTGGCTTATTATTATAGGATGTCCATTCACTTTTTAAAAAGAACCATTTTTATTAACCACAGTAAATAATATACGTATATATATATATATATATATACATATATATATATATATTGTTAGAAACCAATATTGGCAGGTTTATCTATATTCATCTATCTATGTTCAGTTTTGTTTGTACTGTAGGTAACTGAACATAGATAGTTCAAAACTGAACATGGATAGATGAATATAGATAAACCTGCCAATATTGGTTTCTAACACTAAACCCTCATATATATATATTATAAAACCACATTAAAATTAAGTACCCAGCTTTCATAATAAGCAATAAGAAAACTAAAACTTTAGAAAAATCAGATTATTTACTAGAATAGAATAGTAAAACAATTAACATCAAATAAAACAATAAAGCTGTTGCAATAAAGTAGTGAGATAATAATAATAATAATAATAATAGTAATAATAATAATAATAATAATAATAAAAAAAGGACAAAGAAAAGTTGAACTCAACTAAAACATTTACAGGCTAAAAGTTTAAAATGACTCCAGCGAACGAGTTTTAAGCCACGTTCACACTACAAGCTCAAATCCAATTTTTTGCTCAAATCCGATCTCTCTGACAGGATGGTTCACACTTGTTTAATTAAGTGATTCAAATCTGCCAATAATGTGAATGAACCAGCGTCCCGAAATGACCCGCATGCACTGTCATGCACTTAATGAATCGCATGCGTCACGTGCATCATCAGCAAACAGACTAACGGTAAGAACGAGCCTTCACTGCGAAGATACTTAACTCTCATCTGCTCTCAGCTGCTCATTATTAGAGCGAGACAAAGGCGAAAAGGGTGAGATGTGTTGCTTTTCCACTGTTTACAGGCTTTAACTTCTGTTAAAGCTGCCATGGTAACGCTGAATGATAGCGCACGCACAGTGGAAAAAAGCACATGAATTCCGATCTGAGCGTTCTCATTAGGGTCATATGGCCACGAATGGGATACGTATCCGATCTAGGACCACATATGAAAGTGACTCAGGTCAGATTTGAAAATATCAGATTTGCGTGTCCACACAGCCCTGAAAGCATCAGATCTGAGTCACATTTAGGGCAAAAAATCGGATTTGTGCCACTTCAGCCTGGTAATATGAACGTAGCCTTAGAGACTCTTGTGGTGAACTCCAGCTCACTGGTGCTCTGTAGCTAAAAGCAGGGAGGACCTTTAGAAGAATCTACTTAGCAGAAGGTGATCGAGGGAGGTGATCGAAGGCCTGCTGCATTTTCATTTGAAAGGTGACACCCATCTCTACCAATTGGCTAAACAGACTAACATTATCGTGTTTTGCACTGTATGCATGTTGTATTATCTGCAGTTATCCATGAAATAGTTTTATAAGTGTTTTGACCCAACTGAGAAAGATGTTTAATTCTTCTACTACTCCTAAATATCTAATTAATGTTTCTGTCATTTTTAATATCCATATGCAAAGAATTCTCACTGGATCAAAGGGGGTCCTGCCCAGTAAGCACGTGCAGTCTAAGAGCATTTCCAGATAATGAAGTGCTCAGCAGACGGGGGAAGATTAGGTCTCTGTCAGGTCATCATTTAGTCAGGGATGAACAAAGAGCAGCTCTGTTCCCTACGCAGTGATGATGCAGCAGTTACGCTGTGCCAGCCGACTTGAATCCTATCAAGAAAGTCATTGTGCCGTCACTCCTTTAACCACTGAACCTCTCTGGTTATTACATAAGGGCCATTCTTTAAAAGACTATTTAGGCCTTAGCGAAGCAGGGCCGCTAAATGTGGAGCCGTGGGACGTGAACTGAGCGCTAGACAAACAGCAGCGTACCACAGAACACTACTGAGAACACTGCCTTTTCAGTTAAAGTGAGAGTTTAACAAAGTTTACCCCCTTACTCAAAAAGTAGTCAGTCAGCCTAGACTGAAGGTGTTTAAAGTTTACTTTGGACAAAGTACAGACAAAATCCAGGCTTCCAGATGGCCGCTACTTCTGACGTACTTTTGTCCATTTTTAAAGATAACAGTACGTCACACAGAGTCAGAAACCACATGAACAAGTTTATTTGAGATTACATAACAACTCCATGCTCACGTTTCCAAAAAAACATTAGAAGTCTCACCCAGATATTAGAATAATCACCCAAATCTTTTCTGTAAATACATCAACAAAACTTTTCTCAACCCACATAAAGTCTTCTTTTAATTAGTGCAGGATTGTACATTGTGGTTTAGGACATGATATGACTTACTGCGAGCTATAAAAATGAACAAAACTTCATTGTGAAGCCGAATGCTGTGGGCAGCCGCTTTACACAACAGGAGCTGTGACTCCCTTCATGCTCACATACCTCATGCAGGCATGTAGACGGTTGATTACATTCACAATTTCTGTTATTTCTGTTTATAAACATGTATGTTCAGTTCAAAATGTAGCAATAATTTATAAAGAGAAAAAATGGCTCTCTGCGGGATCAAAGCACTATTTGTCTAAAATAGCTGCCCTTAGTGTTCAGCTACACGGTGACGTTTTGTTCTTTTTTATAGTTCACAGTAAGTCGTACTGTGCTTTAAAACACATTGACAAGTCTGGGCAACCTTAATGAAGACCTGTATGCAGTTCAAGCAAGTTGAGAAAGTATTGGGATTGTATTTATGGAAAAGATTTGGGTGACAGTTGACTTCTGGTGTTCGCTAGCAACATTAGCTTTGTATCTCTAGTGCTAAACAGCAATTTAGACATAAAACTTGTCTCGGATTATCGACTACATCTTGGGTAAGCTGGTAAAGTGTGGAAATTTGATTTTTCGCTCAACCCATTCTTTAATACCTTAAACCTTTAAGACTTGTTGCCCATAGAAACACCTGTGGAGTAATGTATAGGTATAATAGTAGTCTGTTATACCTCTATATCTTTGTCTGAAGGACTGAATATTTTTTTTCTGCTCAGTTAAAAATGCCATATTGTGCTTCATTGAAACAGAATGAGTAACAGTAATAGGAGCTCAGATGAGGCCTTGGGCTCATATCACAGAGCTGACAAACTCCAGCATGCTAAAATAATCTGCAGGAAAGTGGGACGCCGCTCTCACAGCCCCCTCTCCAGCAGCCTTATCAGAACCAGCAGCACCTCACCAACCAAAAAGGATTCCCACCACATTACCGCCTGAAAAGCCCAGCAGAAACCGTGCAGGCCATCAGCGCAGCCGCGGGTGAGCGGGGAATATCGCTCAGGCTTTGTCTGACAGATTAGCTGCTTTATGGCGCAATCCGGATTTATCCAAAACTGAACCGCTGCAGCCACTTCTGATTTTGGCAGGAAAATAATACAGCTAATCTCCCTGCTACTCGACTGGATAGTAAAACACGCGTCTTTCCTGGGATGTTTTTATGCCTTTCCTGTCATTGTTATTCAACCACTGAGCAACTTTAAAGAGGAGAAATGCTTTGGTGATCATCTCTGTTGGGGCTGTATAAATATCCTTCGCTTCACGAGTGTTCTCCTTCCCCGAAAAGATTCAACACGTCAGAAACAATTATACTAGTCACTGACTTATGGCAATTACATGCATCAACGCTGTTAACAACAAGGAGAGTTTCACACCAGCTATAAAGTGCAATTTCTGCCTGTTTTGGAGGTCCCTCAGTTGAACCGTGCATACAGTGCATGCTTTGCAAAACCAGTGGCGAAGTACATTTTCGTCTTTGTAGTTGAATGAGCAAGTTAACAGTAAAGGTGTTTTTATTGTGTTTAAATGCTATTTTGTTTATTGTGTCAGTTGCACAGGATTGTTTGATGTTGTAGTGTCCTGCTACAGGCTGGTGCTGGCACTAAGAGACTCTGGAGGCATGGCTAGGCAGAGGGCCACACGCAGCAGCTCATGGTAGCGCGCGCCCCCCACCTAAGTGACTTATTGTGTTGTTTTACACTGTTCTCTATTAGTTATTGTTATGTGTAAGTGTTCAATGTGTTGTGATGTGGCTAGCAGTGTAACGCAGCATTTCACACAGAGAGCCAGCAGAGTCCTAGTCAATCTGATGTAAATTGCCTGTGCAAAGGTTATGGCACAATTTAGACGACTCTAGAGAACGACTGTTGGTATTTGAACTCAACAGCCAAATAAACACACCCCTCACTTCAGTGCTCCTTCAGAAACTTTGCCCCCCCAAATACGTGGATGCACATTTTTGAGGCAAACTTTTTTAGATCTTTGTGGCCATAAAACCCTTTGAAAACCTTGTAGACACAAATACCATAATGTAATGTTAGAGTGAACAACCACACAGCAAGTAATGTAGCTAACGTTAGCTCGGTTGTGGGTTAGCATACTGTCGCTACAGTTGGTGTTGTGAAGCTAACCAGTTGCTATCATAAACATTCGCAAACAAGACAAAGCAATACTGACCTATTGATACTGTAAACATTAAAAATGAGTTGTTACCCACCTGTCCAGCAGAAGTGATCTCCTCATCTGTTTTCAGTTTTCAGGCATTTCAACTCTCAATGAAGCTGAAGTCAGCTTTTTTTGTCAGCTTCTTGTTGTTCCCATTCCACCTTTAAAAGGTGCAGCAGATAGACTACATTCTGGCGTCCCAGCTTCAAATTTTCTAATTTTGTTCTAATTTTCCTGTTTCTCCCTAAATTGTGCACGCATGCTGTGTGGGCGGTCACTGTTTGGGGAGGGCAAAACAAAACGTGAAGAGGGCTGATGAGTTCATATCAGAACATGTAATTTTACCAGGGGTATTCAAATTTATGCACATGACTGTATGTCCTCTGTGTTTTTCAATTCCCTGTCACATGATTCTGTCTGTATCCCATGATGTAAATTATTATGGACTATTTCACAGCTATATATTGAAACCACTGATTCAGTAAATCAGGCACAGACACACGAGACGGATCCAAGAATTCATCAATTAGAGGGAAAAACATATATGGCCCATGATTCAACTGAGCAAGTGTTCAGCTTTTTAATCAAAGCCTGTGTTAACTACCTCCTCATTTCGCTCTGATCGCTTCAGAATAACATCTGCTCCTCTTATCAGCCTCAGAGTGAAAGCTGTGATCACACGCATGTAACGTGAGACAATGACTGTACTATATTTGCGCATTGCATATTTGCAGGGCAGACAGGATCAGGCCATTATCATGGTTCTGTACCCATCTTTCCTGGCAGGGTGGAGCTCAGGGGGGCTCATGTGACAAGGTGGGGAGGATAATTATGGAAACATCAATTATTTAAAGCATGCTGCTGTGTAAAGAGCACAACACAAGCCATGCTGTTTCACGCTCATGGAGCATCAGCCTAAAAGCACATCAGCGGAGGGCCACTGTCCATGCGTGCCTTTTATGTACCGCACTCTTATGCCTTAAAGGGGACCAGTTTAAAACCATTTTCCAGCCTTCTACTGACGTTCTGCAGTGTAGTTCCAGAGATATTGAACTGTTTTATATTCCAGAACCTATAAAATTTGATACACTACATTTCCTAGAGTTCATCTGCAGTGTTTCAGCTTAGTGGGGGGCATGGCAATATCAGCACTGCACTGCAATTAATAAAATCTGAGTGAGCCAATATGTTGTTTTTGAAGAATTTTCAAGATTTTTTTGTGTTTAATTTCATTCTGCTTTGTTGGTGACAGCATCTATACAGCTCTGTGATTGGTCACACCTCTGACTTTGGAGCTTTAGCATTTTATTTTAGACCAAAAGAGTTGTTAGAGTCTAACAAGCTTCAGTTCCTGTGCTAATAGATGCTGGATGTACTAAGTTCCACTGCAGTTCTATACAGAACATAGAACTTGTTTTTTGGGAAGGTACTCGCACTTTGACTCGTTCATTTATTGTACCCAAGTATAAATACTTTGATTTATTGTTGATTTAGGCTACTCTTAGGCTCTTTGGCTGCTGTGAATAACCAGAACACCAACATAAATGCACTATTAGATGTAATGTGAACGACTGTGATCAATACACTTTAAGGCAGAATTTTTTTTTTTTTTTAAGTTCAGATCTTTTAAACATCAGATCGAGACTCAAGCTCATTCTTTCTGTGGACACTATGGACAGAGCTGAGGTAGACTGTCTATTACTGTTAATAACTAATAACGGAGTTACAATTGCTGACAAATTCACTTCAGCTACGCTCTTAAAAAATATTCTTTAAGGGTTCTTCAGCAATGGGAATGGTTCTACGTAGAACCATGAGTTCCATATAGAATCATTTGCATGCTTAAATGGTTCTTTGCATGCTTGAATGGTTCTTTGCATGGTGAAATAGTTCTTCAGATTGATAGATCGCTTCTGTCATCTCCTCGGGGAACTTTGGTTAAATATTATATGGTTTTATGGTCATATTATAATCAAATCTTTCATGTTCCGTCTCTACCCTGTCATATTAAAACATATACAGTCTGCTCCATCAAACTGCTGTGGCTTTTTTGCCATAGTTTGTGAGTTTGAAGGGAATGGGTAAGTGAATGGAAGTGTACAGACTGTACAGACTGCGGTGATTCTTGGAAGCTGAGCCTTCTTTATGATTGAAACATGCCCAATGATGTCACCAGTGCGGTTTTCCCTGCTTTGTTCTCTGAAATGACCGTAAAAAGTATGTATCTTCAAACCTCTGACATGATGCAGCACCTTCTGACACTAAAAAATAGCCAAATAAGACTGTTCCCTTGAAATACTATATCTTGCATATTTTGGTCCATTTCAGCATGTTTTTATATTTGAAACAGTACTTGTTTTTGGTATTTGCTGTTAGTGCACAGTTATTTGGCCACACATTCCGTCTGTTCTGCTAAGCTAAGAGCTAGTTTTTGTCCTCCAGCCCATGATCCCTCTGTCCTGGAACAGTGCCAGCTCAATGACTGGGCAACTATGAGGAGCTTCTGCTGTTCCTTCAGGCTCACTGTGCCCTAGGGTGAGGCAAGATGGCAGCTGCCCCAGGATTTTTGGTTGGAATTTCTGCAGAACCTCTGAACGTCTAGGCCCACTTTGCAGGATTCCCAGGAAGCTTTTACTCTTCCATTTCAAACAAAGATTTAAAGAGAGAGCTTGTGTTCACGATTATTTCATATCGTGATGTTTAGTTTAGGCTGGTCCGAGCAACATTTTACAGACTTTGATGTTACTTGAATACTCATTCTCATTCTCAATACTACCCTTAAAAACATTTAAATAGATACAGTATTTACATTTTATAGTTAACCATAATACATACAGAAAATAATACAGATTCTGCATTTTGACACATTTTGATCACAATCTCCAGTAAATTATCATTATGAGCAATTCACTGTTTAACAAACAGTAAACTTCCACAGTCTGTGTGTGAACAGTCACAAACTGTTGTATTTGTCAATACAAACACAAATGCTTTAGCTTTTGCCAATAGCTTTGCAGGCAAGCTATTTTATTATATAAGGCCTAAACTCAGCCTATGTAGAAATGTTTAGGAAAAACCTGTTCAGGAAAGTTATGTTGGAGTTGGAAAATACAGAATTTTTGTGGCACTTGACTTGAAATGAAACTTTCTTTTGTCTCACAGCTGTAGTGTAGGCCTTTATCAGGGGGAGTCAAACATTTTTTCTAATTTTCATCAATTTTGTGTAGAATCTGCAACCTTCATTTTCTGTTTTGGGTAGTCCAGTAAAACAGTTCAGCACAGAAAGATTTGTGAATGCTTGGATGCTGACAGAATGGTTTGTATTATACAAACTGAAAACAGTGTGTCTGGAATATAGTACTGAGTCACTTGTAAGAAATGCTTTGGCACCCACTGTAAACCACAGACACTGATCATGAACATTTTACACGTGTTAGGCCTGAGCCACTTCCTGCCTCTGACTTAATTCTAGCAGATTCAGAAGTGAGCGAAGCCAAATAAGTAACTGTTGTCCTCAGTAGGGCTGTAAAAATCATTAATACATCATAAAGCATCAACCTAAAGGCAATAGTTCAAATACAGGAATGGCAGAGATTATAATAATCAATTATAATAATGTCAAATAAAATATCCTTCTCCTAACAAATTTTGCCAAACCTCTCAGGCTATTTTAATACATAAAAATCATAGTAAATTGTTTTTAGTGTCTATGTTCCACTACTGTCCCTCCAATCACATTTGTGTGTTCAAAATTCTGAATCGTAGTGATGCTTGTTTCTAATCATTTGAACAAAATGAATCAGCTGCCCTGATTTGATTCAAGGTTTTGAAACCCAGGTTTCCCATGTGATAAGTTTGCAAAGAATATACTAACATTCTGATATCATTGACGCTTATGACATCAGAATGTTAGTATATTCTTTGCAAACTGACAGCTTGGTTGACTTCAATCCTAAACATTACACAATCATACTTTCATAGAATAGAGCTTCTTTATAAGGTGTTAGTAAGAGAATCGTTTCTGCTCAGCTTAGCCTGTTTATTCATGTTATTTAACTGCTTTTGTGAATTCATCCTAAGAAGTGAAATCTCGGAGACACCCACAAAGTCCTGATCAGGCAGAGAAGCTGAGTTTTTCTAGCATTTGAATTATGGAGTTTATTTAGAATCTGACTTTGGTTAATAATCACCATGTCATATATTTTCAGAATCATTGAGGTATTTTTAATATTTACAGTCAAGGTAATGCCTCAATTACAAGAACTGAGCACAGTACCCAGTACTTAACACTACAGTTTATTGAAAAAGTAAAGCCAAATTCAAATACATGCTATCAGCTCCAAAATCCCCCCTAAACTGCCAAGCACACAGAAATAACCCAGTTATCAGTCATATTTCAGACTTTCAGAACAGAGTGCAAAATGGAGAGAAAAAAACAATATTTTCAAAATCATCTGTGTGTTTCAAAACTGCTACTTCCAACACAAGATTTCCCAAGGATTTGAAACTTTTAAGATTGTCTGGCTCATTTCTACCATCCCTACAGAAGTGTTAAAATATAATCAAATCAAACTGAATTGTGGTCAAATCGGAGGCTTCATGATGCACTGAATTGTTTCCTAAATAATTGTAAATTGAATCATTGTGAGCACAGAGATTCACACCCCTTGTGTTCACACATCCTTCTTTTCTTTCCTCTTTCCTTTTTTCCCGTCCAGCAGCGACCCCAGAAGCAATCCCTGAGCAAAGCCCTGTGCCGCGAATCACACTGGAAATGCCTTCTCCTCACTTTGCTCATGTACGGCTGTGTGGTGGCCATGACCTGGTGCTCGGTTACGAAGGTGACTCGTCTCACCTTCGACAGTGCTTTCAAAGGGAAGTCGATGATGTACCACGAAAGCCCTTGCTCCAATGGCTACATCTACATCCCCGTGGCCTTCCTGCTCATGCTCTATGTGGTCTACCTGGTGGAGTGCTGGCACTGCTACATCCACAGTGAGCTGCAGTACAAGGTGGATCTTGAAAGCATAGCGGAACGGGTACAGCGGATGCAGCAGGCCACCCCTTGCATCTGGTGGAAGGCCATTAGCTACCATTATGTACGCCGGACAAGGCAAGTGACCCGCTACCGCAATGGAGATGCCTACACAACCACGCAGGTTTATCACGAGCGGGTCAACACGCATGTGGCGGAGGCTGAATTTGACTACGGGAACTGCGGGGTGAAGGACATTTCCAAGCAGCTGATGGGTCTGGAGGGGTTCCCCATCACCAAACTTCGCTTCACCAAGTGCTTCAGCTTTGCCAACGTGGAGTCAGAGAACTCTTACCTGACGCAGAGGGCCAGGTTCTTCACAGAAAATGAAGGTCTGGACGATTACATGGAGGCACGTGAAGGGATGCACCTCAAAAATGTGGATTTCAGGGAGTATGTGATGGCCTTCTCTGACCCTGACCACTTGCCATGGTATGCGAGGCACTGCATTTTCTGGATTGCAGCTGCAATGACGCTTTCCTGGCCCTTGCGGGTCTTGATGGAGTACCGTACAGCTTACCTTCACTACCATGTGGAGAAGCTGTTTGGCTTTGATTATGTCCCTGTCACACCTTTGGACGAGCGGCCGTATTGCCGGCACATCCCTCGAGTCAACACCATCGACAGCACGGAGCTGGAATGGCACATCCGTTCCAACCAGCAGCTGGTGCCCAGCTATTCAGAAGCCGTGTTAATGGACCTTGCCCAGCTTTCAGCCTGCAACACGTATTCCTCCCGCAGAGTTAGCGGCTACCGGCAGAACTGCGAGCGTTGCCACAGGGCCATCAGTAGCTCATCCATTTTCTCCCGCAGCGCCCTCAGCATCTGCAACAACAGCAGCAGCCCCCGCCTGCCCTTCAGCGGCAGCCGCTTCTCTCTGGGACGACTCTATGGCTCCAGACGAAGCTGCCTGTGGAGGAGCCACAGCGGCAGTCTGAATGATCCGGGCTGCCCCACTGAAAGCACACGCTGCCTGGCAGGTCGTCCTGGCCAAGAGGAGGACAACCCACCCTCACCTCCGAACTATCAGGACGCTCTGTACTTCCCTGTGCTGATAGTGCACCGCAACGAAGGATGCCTCAACCATGACCACCGCTCACTGCATCGCAATGGCTCATGCGTGGAGACATCTTTATGACCCATGCTTGAGGTTTGCAAAGCGTTGATGTTTGCTTGGAATTTCACTGACCTTCTGGTTGGGGGCAAGAGTATGATCACATCTTGACCTACCGACTGAATGCAACACTACTTGAATCTTGCAGACAGATATAACGGGTTCGTATTGAGGAATGTACCTTCAGGGACTGTGTTTGGGTCAGAATGAAAACTCTTTCCCAGATACGGATAATAATGAAACATTTACTCCCTTTAGACTTTAATAATGAATGGAAGACACATTTCTTCTGGAGTTGCCTGTCTGAGTCAACAATATTACCATATTGCTGGATAATACTGACTTTTTCAGCAAATACAGGTCCATCATATGCATAACAAAAATATAAGTAGCCAGAGTATGGTAATGTTTCTATCATTGTAGGTGGTAGAAATCATGCTACAGCATGACGGAAAAAATTATACTGCTTATTCCGTCCCCTGCAGGCAAACTCGTCTTTTTGGCTCGCCTTGTTAGCTTTGGTCATGGTCCACAGTAATATGAGAAGGGAAAAAGATACAAGTCCTGTGTCTCGTAGATGACTGTTTTAACACTAACCTTACCTTTCATATGTTTTGGTTCAGTGGTAAATTGTTCCTGTAAAAAGTCTGGGATAGGCCCTGTCCTGTGCCAGGGGGAAACTCTAGAGTCAGTTTTGAAGTAAATGTGGATATAATGCTGAATACGTGAAACTGCATAGTCTAGCCTCTGGAATTACTGTGTTTTGTAAAAGCTGAATTGCAAAAAACTGACCTTTTTTCTCTCTTCCAACCATGACATGACATAAATGGACAGATTAGCTATGTAAGGCATTTTACCTCAAGCCACTTATTTCTAATACATCTGACTTGTAAAGCAGAGAGAGAACAAATGCAAAAAATGCTGGACACGTGTAAATATCGCATCTCCAAAACAGTTTTTCTTCCTCTCCTATTTATAACGATGGAGTCATTGCTATGAATAATTTAGTGCAGGCAGGCTAAAGGACATGAGAAGTTGAAACAGAATACATCATCTCAAGACATTCAAAGGTCTGGGGTGCTGGTGATCGTAATTACTGTTAATAAATTTACTTTTTAAATATCTTGCATAGTTTTCAGTACAAGAATATTTTTTTTGATACAGCATGAAATCATTTAACTGGAATTTTGCTTCCTTAAGACTACCACTCCTTCTCCTCCTTCTTCTTCTTCTGTTCATTTTTACAGTAATTTAAGTGCCTAAAGTTAGTTTTTTGTATCAGCACTTTGGTTAGGCTGTTTAGATGTTGCCGATTTTTCATGTGATTAAGCAAATGTGATCCACTAAAAGATCCATCCACCGCATCAGATCCATCATCATACAGAGCGGTAATTAGGCTCGGACTGAGGAAGGAAGAGAAAGATAAAACCCTAGATCTGCTGAAATGTAAAAAACCCTTCTACTGAAATGCAAATTATGTTGTAGCTAATAATAGACTGTCATACCAGAATATGCTGAGCTTCAAACAGGAACATTACAGCACTGCTGCCCATTTTGGACACTTTAGAGGGACATATTATTCCATACATGAATCTAAGGTAGACAGCTTTTTTAAATACACTATGGGCGTTTTTCCACTGCAGAAAGTACCAGAACCTTTGGCATCAGAAAACTGGAACTGTGTTTTCCATTGGCCATCAGTCCAATACAGAGGGTTCCAGTTTTATTTTTTTTGGTACATGCTCATGACTGGTACCAACAGGGCCTAATGGTGCTCATGGGTGACTCCTCTGTCTTTGCTAACACTTACAGCTAATACATTTTAGCGATTTTTTTTTTTTTTACTTTTCCAGGTGAATATAAAGTCACCAAGTGCTGTTACCATCAATAACTGCACCAGAAATCAAACTGGTGACTGGAATGTTGATGTGTTTATTGCTATTTTTGAAATTACGCTAAATGATACATGCTAACTATTCAATTAGCATTCAAACTAGCCTTCATTGAACGAGTGTTTTTGCTCATTTTTTCACTCTTGACAGAGAAAAATATTTGTTTGCTTTACTTGATTCTGCACATGATTCTGTGTGAATGTAAACATTTATGTGAATGTGAGCACAGAATAGCGCAGGACATTTTTCCCAGCAGTACATTAGCCAACGCTTTTTAGCCCAAAAGCTAAGCTAACTATAACTAACACACAAGGTAATGGGGTGCTTTAGAGTGGCATAAAATGACCAGAAAGACAATAAAAATTGGTTCAAGCTGCTGCCAGGTAGGTGGAAATTCCTTTTTTAGTATGCAGTGGAAAAGCACCCATCGTCCATCTCTTTTTTGCGCAGGGGCTAAGAGCTTTGTTACTCACTTCAGCCCTGTGGTGTTTTAATTATTGCTTTCAGGAAGGGAGTTCTTGCATGTGGTTGTTGAATTTGTGATGTGGCTTTAGAATTTGATCGTTGGCTATTATTAGCCAGAACTTGATATCAGTGCTAGCTCATCAGTATAACTCAACTGGACAGCAGTCCAGTCACACAAGTGTGACTGTTTTCATGAAGGGGTTCAGTTAATCGCCTGAGAATTTGTTCTGCAGCGCTTCTTATTGAACAGTGAGCAATTCTCATGCTAATTATTTAGCTGTCTGTCATCTTGTTGCTGTTGAAAGAAAACCTTCTCTGTATGTTCTAAAGTATCCAGACAGTAAGTGAATTCAGCTATTGCGCCCACATAGCTTGCATGATCTCAATAGGAAAGCGCTGACCAATAGAATGGGATGCTCTGGAGCAGCCACACATGAGCCTAAGGTCACCATGCTCAATGCCAAGTGTAGACTAGAGGGGTATAAAGCCCTCCAGCACTGGGCTGTGGAACTGCATTCTCTGGAGAAAACCTTTGGGATGAGTTGTGTCCAGAACTGACCATCCAACATCAGTACCTGACTTCACTAATGCTCAATTAAATCCTCACAGCAATGTTCCAACATCTAATGTAAAGCCTGTGGCAAAGAGGGACAAACTCCCTGTTAAGACGCTAAAGTCTACAAACATTCTGACAGATAATGTATCTTAGAAGCCTTTATTTGAGAAAGAAAAACATTCATAAACGTAAAGTATGTTAATGTAACCTGATTTTATTCCAAGTAATTTTGGGCCATTTGGTCCATTGGTCATGAAATCCTGGGTTTTCCTATTACAATGATCTCTTAATGGACATGCTATCATATCACTTGTTTTATGTTTTTCCACATTAGCCAAGTCTAACCCAACATACACAAATCATAAGTATCCCATCATGCATTGCTGATGGTGTAAAGAACCACAGCAAGCGGGCTGAACTGTTGGGCTTCCTGTAAATACTACAGTAGATAAGGGCTCAACGTAAAGCACAACCAGTTGCTCCACACTCACTGTAGGAAAAACTGCTGACTCTAATGCATGCTCAGCTATCACACGTCTATATGTGCTAACACAGTGCTTTTTTTTAAGACTTTACTTATTGCATTGTAATAATTGTCATAACAAGTAGCTTCGAGATGAAGCTGTGTCCATTGAAGAATATTACTCTGATAAACTGACACTCAGGTTTCTGTGATTATGTTTTGTGAACCACTCTGTAAATACCAATGAAAATTTTGTATTTCAATGGGGAGATCATGGTAGTTAGTGCAGGAATGTAGAATCAATAGCAGAGAAATGATTCAGAATCTTATTAGAGTAATATTTTGGCCAAAAATGAAATGTATATGAAATGTATCCACCCCCCAACTCCATATGTAGTTAATCAGACAAGACATGTTCGATGTCTGAAGTTTGTTTCTTCAGTTTTTGTATTAGAGCTACAAAGCTAATGTAGCTAAGCTTATACCTCACCAATTAGCATGGTGTTAACTGCATGGTTAAATCAACACACTTTTCTGAAAGGATATCATAATAGCAAGTAATACCATTTGTACAATTGTAACATTTAACAAAAAACACCAAGAAGGCCCTCCAAATCTCTTCTAAATTACCTTACACATTGTTTGTGAAAGTTGGCAAAAATCAAACAGGACAAACAAAATGATATTACATTTTGCATCAAATTTTGAGGTTGAATTAATGTATTGACATTGGTGTACATAAGGTTCCACTACATTAGCCTCATAATGACAGTGCAAAACTTCAGATACCAAACATGTTCTGGCTGATGGACTCCATTTGTAGGAAGATTGTGTAAATTAGTTTTTTTTGTTGAACTGTCGCTTTAAGATTCAGAGTTAATCATGTCCAAAAGTAGCTTCATTCCTAGATATGCCACATCAGTGATGCCATTTTTGGGAAGGAGGTGCTTATTTCACGAAGAGCTCATGAAATTGCTCATCGTAAACTTTCCACAGTGAGAATCAAGACGAATTAATATTTTAAAACTCAGCTCAGTCTGTCAAACTGACATATTTAACGATTGTATATCCTTGACATAAATGTTTCTTCATTCCAAAAAGCACATGAGATCCTTAAACAGTCCTAGTAGGCTATCTAGGAGGAGCAAAATGTGGGATTCAGTTGGATTTCCAACTGCAGCCTGTTATGAACTTTTAACTGACCATCTCAGTGGTTTAAATGATTCTTATTTGGCGAACATTTAGTAATCTTTGTATCTAATTGTGATGTGCTAAAAATGTGTGCACAGAAAAAAAAGTTGTTTTATGTGTTTTTTTGGTATTCCATAAAAGCAAGCTATAAAATGTTTTCTTAATAGTTTGAATTAATGCATTAAACTGTTAAACAACATACTACTATTTGTGGCCACTGGTACACTGACTGTGATGCAGATGTGCATGATCGTCACATAGTTAGCATCATAACGAAACAGCTGTAGTAGTCACCGTTCAGGTAAACTGCAGGACAGGAGAAAGTGGCAGAGTAGACAAACCGATATTACTAAAGCCAAGCACACTACAACCAGTCAGAGTAAAATATGTTGGTTTACAATTTGTTGGTGGAACTCAGGCCTTCTGGGAAACTTCCAAAAGCATTTCACTGCCTATTGCATATTTCCAGAATATTACGAATACTAATAACTGCTAATGAGCAGCTACTGAAACCCTGCTGGTGGAGACTGCGTGGAACAGCATGTATTCTGTTTAGAAATGTGCACAAAGCTAATCGACATACATGAAATCTGTAAACACAATGTTGCCTTTACAGAATGTGGCATATAATACATCTGAGGCCAAACATGTATCAAAGTTGCAGAAAACTCAATAAAGCAGTATCTGTTCTGATTCAAATGAGCTTCATATGAAACATCCTTGTCTGAACAAATGTTTGTGTTTTGCTTCTGTATGAAAGTCTTGTAGAAGCTCAGTTTTACACATTATATTACACAGATAAGCAAAATGCAAAACATTCTGAGAAAAAATGTGTTCATTTTACACTTAAGCAAAGTCACTGTATAGATTTGACACATCAGATTTGCTCTTGAGTAATCAGATAATGGCAAATCTCCAGATCTACATGAGTCACGCAGTAATCAGATTTCAGCTTTACTACCAGCCAGTAAACTCACAGAAGAAGAAGTGACGTAAACATAATGTAAACCTCAAACTGGCCACAGCTTTTTTTTTTAAACATCACACCACTTTACCTGAAAATATGAACATACATCACCAAGAAGATCAAGAATATTTAAATTCTTCATTTCATCAAGCATGTATTTGGTTTCAGCGCCGTCCCAAAAGTGTTTTGCTGCCATTTCACAGCAACACTGCTTATTTCTGGTACCGCGGTTTGTTTTGTGCAGAGAAATCCGAAGAAATCAGAGTAAGAGTTTACATGCACTGAGAAATCTGATTACTGAGCTAAAATCCAGCGCTCTTTATCAGATTTCCTAATTGGATTTCTAGGCCGTACTCCAACTTAAAAAATCGAAGTATGCCATTTACATTACCATTTGAATAATCAGATAACTGCAGAAATCAGATTTTGATCAGATTATTGAGTGCATGTCAACACACTCAATGTAAGAATGAAAACATTTTCAGAACCATTTTAGCAAAACCTTTTTTGAAGGCAGTTTATGATTTACAGTGCTTATATACCACCAAAATATATGTATACACACGTAACACCCTAAATTCTGATGAATGTAAGAAGTCCCTTTTTGGATTTACACTGTAAGAGTTCTGTACTAAACAGCAAAACCTCTAAAGAAAGAATTCACCACAAGCAATTTTTCAGTATGCAAATGTCATTCATTTACTTAATTTCCAGTCAAAACAGCCAAGTACTCCTAACAACCACCTGGAAGACCTGGTAGACACCAAAACTGTCCCCATCAGATAAACAGCACTTAAAGCTTTCATCTTTGAGAGAGAGGAGAAAATCAAGCTGCTTCAGATCTGAAAACATCCACAGGTGTTTCTGTCCATCCTTCCACTGTGAGAAGACAACTCAGTGTTATGGGTCTGAAAGGATGTGTAGCTGTCAAGAAGAACCTCACTGAGAAAAGGAGACACATCAAACAAAGAAGCTGAACAATGGACTGACCACCCCAGAGTCCAGACCTCAACACCACTGAATGTGTTTGATTACTTCAGAAAATGATCAACCAGCTTCTAAGACTGAACTTTGGAGGTGTGTCTGCAGATTTCTTTGAGGAACTGAAAGTGAGTCTCCTGAAAAGAATGGAAGCTGTAATAAAGGTAAAGAGTGACACACTCAACACTCAGACATGTCATATTAGATTTAGATGTTATGGCTTCTGTGTAAAGTTTTTTTCCAAAACTGAAACATGAATATCTTGTCCTGTTTTGTCTGAAGATTAAATTAATGAAGGTCTAACGTTTGCATAGTATGTATGTGTCTCCTCTTACATTTTGCCATTTTTGTCCTATTTTATATTTCATTTTCTTCATTAACAAAAATAAAACATAAATCGTGGCATGTACAAAAGTTATGGTGTGTTTTATATTTCATTTTTAGATTTGATCATATTTTAATTTTTTTGTTCTGTTTCCTTTTCTCAGTGTGATTTTCATAGATAAATGAAGCATACTTGACACTCATGGTGGTTCATTTGGAGGCAGCGAGGTCCTGCGTGCGTTTGCGGCGGGCTTTAGCCTGGTTGGTGCGCAGGACCTGTCCGATGCAGTACTCACTCTCCAGCCCAACATCAGTGAGGCGGATATCACACTCCAGCAGGCTGCTGTTGTGAGACATTCCCTCCTCCAGCACCTTCCCTCCATCCTGCACAGCAGCAAAACAACACAGACAATACAGACAATACAGCACATCATCTAGACGTCTGGTTAGACTGGCTGCCAGTCATTACTGCTCTACACTGTACAAAGGTGGAATGCATGCTAGTGTATACTTAACACTACTGTTCAGAAGTTTGAAATAACTTGTAACATTAATAACTGTTTTATTTTATTCAATAAAAATGTATATTTTGATAGAGGACTTTGAATGTCACCCACTCCTTTCTCCCTGTAAATAAAGGTATGTATGTAATCCACTGAAAGTTAATTATTTTGGCTAAAATAATGCAGACCGATCTTTAATCTTGTAACATTATTGATTCCAGTGTGTTTAAATATATCACAAGGCATATCACAATCACAGTATGCAGCAATATAATCGTCAAATAAGTATTTTGTCCATGGTTTATATTATTAAGCCATTTCTGACTCCTGGATAGTGTTTCTCCAGAAATAGTCTGTCTTCTGTTTGGTTCTTCAGGTTCTCAATGGCTGGTTCACGTTTCCTCTGATTGTGTCCATCCATCTTCTAGCTGGTCATCCTCTTCCTCTTTCTCTTCCAAGCATAATTGTCTTTTCCACTGAATTGATTACTCTCAGAATGTGTCCAAAATAAGAGCTTCAGTTTGGTAATCTGGTCTTCGAGTGAGAGGTGAGGCTTGATTTAGATGAGGACCCATTTGTTTGTTTTCTTTGCCGTCCAAGGTTCTCTTAAAAGTCTTCGCCAGATGCAGTTCTTAAAAAAAAGTAAAAAGTTCTCAAATATTCTCTTAAAATAATCTTAATTCCTATGTATTCTGTGTTGCATTTTACCACATACCATAAATGAGGCAAGATGCATTTTGAATTTGTATTAACTGTCATTTCCATTATTTAGTTTAATCCAGTCCGAGGAGCAAAATGGCGGAAAAACATCAGATCAAGCGTTTAAAACATTTTAGCAAACAAGAACTAGAAGTGATGGTGCAAGACACAGCCACCAGGAAAAAATCCTCATTGGAATATATGATAATTGTGGGGTGACAGACGCAGATGGGCAGGAGTAGCAGAGGCAGCGTCCGTGTTAAATGATAAATTTAGATGCTTAGCTCATCAGCTCTTACAGCTTTAGGTGAGTTTGAGGCTATCATAAAGTTAAGAAAACATTTAAAAACAGAATGTTTTCAAGAATACCACTTATAATACATACAATATAACACTTCACTTGTTCTTAAGAAAATAGTTAAAAGAAAATAACAATTTGTAAGAAGTTACTTGAAGAATAACAATTTCTCATAATTTCTCAGGTTTTCTCTTAAAAATGAAGTCAAGAAAAAGCACACATTTAAGATGTTCGTTCTTAAGACACTTTCGTGAAGCCGGCCTCTGGTCTTTGTTTATAGAGACAAATTGTTGCATTTGAAGATTTTTTTTAAGTTCCTTCATCCTTGGTTTGCTGAGTGTCAATCTGTGCCGTATTGCTTGAGTGCTGGATTCTCTGTTGTTAAAAATTGATCCGTGTAGACTCTACTATATCCACATTTTTGCACAGTGCTCTTTCCTGTCTTCTTTATATTGAGCTGAAATCCTATCTTTTCACTTTCTTTAACCATTGTGTTCTTTAACCTTCCTTGTAACGGCCTTCAGGTCTTCCAGATTTCCTGTGATGAGTGTTTTATCACCACATATCAAAGGTCATTGATGTTTCTTCCACCAACCCTGAATCCTTAATTATCTTCTTTTAGTCCTATTTCTTTCATATGTTCTGCATACAGGTTAAACAGGTAAGGTGGCAGTGGGCAGCCTTGTCTAATTTAATGCCGATGTGGAACCATTCTGTTTGTCCATTTTCTGTCCTGACCGTGGCTTGTTGATCAGTGTAGATTCATCAGAACAATGAGATGCTCTGGTATTTCCCATGTTACAGAGAAAATTCCATAATTTCAAAGTCAAAGGCTTTGCTGTAGTCAGTGAAACACATATTGATCTTCTTCTTGAATTCCTTTTCTTTTTTAATGATCGAGCATACATCCGCAATAACATTCCTCTGCCGTTCCTGAATGTCTTGCAGTTCTCTTTCCATGTAAGGTTCTAATCTGTGTTGTTTGATCCTAAGTATAATTTTACTGGCATGTGACATTAAGGAAATTGTGTGTTTAATACTTGTAACCATTCAGCGAAGTTCAGATGTGTGTGGTTAAAATTGAGAAGACAGGCTTTATTTACACCAGGCAGAGTCGTAGTCAAAGTACAAGCGTGGGTCAAAACCAGGAAGTGATATATGATCACAAATTCACTTTCTTTAAAATTCATGTTCTTTAACCTTCCTTGTAACGGCCTTCAGGTCTTCCAGATTTCCTGTGATGAGTGTTTTATCATCACATATCAAAGGTCATTGATGTTTCTTCCACCAATCCTGAATCCAGGCAAACAAAATCCAGAGAGTAAGACAAAAGACAGAGTCGAAAATGCAGGCAAAAAGGTTCAGAATCACAAATCCAAAAAATCCAGCAAAGGTACAAAAGGGTTAGGCAAAAACAGAGTCGAAGAAACAAGATCGGCGTCAATAAACAGAGTGGGTCAAAACAGAAGAACCGCTCAGTAAGTTCAATAATGAAGCAATTCCTCGCAAAGAACCCTTTCTAAAGCCCGAGCTTATATACTACACTAAACTAGTCATATTACAAACACACAGGTGAAACCATTCAATATTCTGGTGACTGAGAGCGCTGATAGGTGCGAGGCTGATCGTCACTGATCACATGATCACCGCTTGACTCCTGGGTAATGGAGTCCATGAGGGACTCCGATTCTACAGGGAAGTCCGCCGTCACGTGATTTCCCAAGGTGTCTTGGGAAATATAGTCCGTAACACTAAGACAGTCCATACAAGGCGTGACAATACTCTAATACTTACTATAATAAGGCAGAATTACAAAAACTCTGAATACCTCTGGTAAAATTACATGTTTTGCTGATTTTCTAAGTTAAAATAAGTCAGCACATCCTCCACAGAGATCACCCTTCTGCACATTTTAATTATTTTAAGGTCCAAATCACTGCTGTTGGAACAAAACCTTCACCCACCTACAAAAAGGCAACTTCACAGGAAAAGAAAAACATTCAGAGAAGTAAATGGATAAATATTTTTTTCCAAGTAATTTTGGACTGTTGCTGTTGGTCTGTTTAGCATGAAATGTTGATACATAATCATTTGAAAAGGCCAGTTGACCTTTTATCAAAAAAAAAAAAGAAAAACTACCTTGTAGAGATACAAGGTTTTGTCTCGACAGCAGATATACTATATTTGTCTTGTATGTCTATTATATTTTTCTCTGTTCACTTATAACGTATGTGTGTTGTTATGTGCCAAAAATGATCATAATCATAATTAATTTCCAAATTCTCTTTATCCCTTAGAATTAAACAGTTTATTTTTGTTACCATGTCATTAAGACTGATGCATGCAAATGAGCTATGTTGTGATTGGTGTTCCTGTATTATGCCTCATTCAAAAAGCAGTCCTTGAAGGTTGAAACACTCCTTACAACTTCAGCGTGAGTGGGTGGAGGTAAACTGCAGGCTGAATACAGAAATATATGTAAATGCTTTAGTTTTTGTGACATCACTTTTTTGTGAGTTCAATATGGGCAGTAGTTTGTAGCTGAGCTTTCATATATGGACTGTATGGATTTAAAAAACTATTTTTTTTCCATGACAGGGATCCTTTAATTACTTACTGTTTATTTGCTGAATGTAACATATTGGAAAAAAAACATACAAAATGCCATGCACCAAATTTAAAGCACATTTAACATGTTATGTATAAACTCAGCAAATAAATAGAAATTGTGCGCTAAAAATTGTTCTCTGCGGAGGATATGTTAACTTATTTTAACTTAGAAAATCAATAAAACATGTAATTTGACTAGGGGGTGTTATACTTTTAGTCAGCTTTTGTCCATAGCCTAATTCAAGAACTGGATTATTTCGTGTATAAACAGAAAAGATAAAATGGTAAAAAATATAGAGTAATGAAGTGTTAAACAGGTCAGTTTTTCTATGCTGATGGACACCTGCAGTGGCATCGCCCGAATACACTGTAAACATTTGTTTTTCTTCCAGTTAAGCGACAGGCTTTTTCACTCACAGCAGCAGAACAGTGTTCCAAGGTCAGAGCACAGCGATGACCAAGCAGATCATATTCTGCACTCTGGGTACACACGGGCTAGACATCACGATTCTAGCAGTCTAATGTTTCTTGACAAAGGAGCCAGAGCTTTCTCCTGAATGAAGCAATTATTTCTAATACAATTTACTTTGAATTAGAAGCGAGCGGAAATGGGGGGGTAGAAGACCCCAGTGAAGAAGCAATAGAGATGATGAGACCCCCAGGGAGTGGTAATCCCCTTCCACAGCTCGGCCTGTTAGTGCACTTCTGTCCCGGCTCCATGAATAATTGAGCATGCTTTACGGTCAGACCGATGAGAGGGAACCTTTTCATGTTCGAGTTTGTAAATTGAGCCACTGCAAAGAGCCGAATCACATTAAAAACTGAATTCACTCAGGTATAGCTCATAATCTATTAGCATATGGCTAAGAACCATGTCAGATTTCAAACATGGCTAATCTTAAATCCTCCTAAAGCAAAAAATCCAATTTTTGCCTCTTAACCCTTAATGTAGTCACTCAACCAAGGCATGTTTGGTGTCTGGAATTTGCTTTAGTTTTAGCACTGCAACTATGAGGCTAACGTGGCTAACAAGTAATACAACTTATACCCCCCAATTAGCATGGTGCTAACTGCATTTCTAAATCATCATTAATCTCTAATAGACTCGATTATGTGATTTCCATCATGATTATGTGAGTTCAGCCATAACTCGGTCAAGACTAGATCAAAAATGCTTCTACGATAATGCTAATTTCCGCTACAATCCCTATGGGGTAAGCTAAGCTAACAGTGATTCACATGAACATTTAAACACAGACGTTTGAACCTTGTAAAATACATTCCATATGTTTTATTTGAAGCTTGTAACAGACATTACCATAAGTGTTATGTCTTATGTATCAGTTTTACAGTGACTCTTTCAGTAAAGACCCCTGGCACAGAGCTGCCGCCCCTGTTTTCCATTCCTAACAACTACAGCTCGTATTCACACTCAGTGACATATCTAGAACTTCCAGAGGGCCTAAAGTGACCTTCACTGTAAATCAAAATGTGATTTCCTGATTCCTCTATCACTTTCTGTTTTTTTCATAGTTAATTTGACATGTAAGGCCTTCAGTTCAGCTTCTGAAGTGCTGATGAATGGGAAAGCCTGCTTGGCTGTATCTACCTAGATACCACAAAGAAAACAATCCTGACCGGATAGTTTTTCTATGAGTGGTCCAAGATTTTAACCTTTTTGTTTCCAACCAAAAATGAACAGTATAAGAGTATTGCTACAATACTTTTAGTGTTTAAATACAATACAAAGGAACACTCTATTAAATAACAATGAACTACAAATTCTCTAGAGGCATGGAAGGCCCTGAAGGCTCCCCAGCATTAATATCCTAATTATTAAGTGCAGGTGTTTCAGCCACATCCATCACCAACAGGAGGATAAAATTAAGCACATAGACATGGCACTGTCATAGGATGCCACCTCTGCCACAAGACAGTTTGTGGAATTTCTATCCTGCTAGATCTGCCCCTGTCAAGAGTAAGTGCTATTATTGTGAAATGGAAGCATCTAGGAGCAACAACAGCTTTACCATGAAGCAGTAGACCAGGCAAACTCACAGAGTGGAGCTGCCAAGTGCTGAAGCGCACAGTGCCTATTCTCTGTTGAATCACTCACTAAAGAGTTCCAAATTGCCTCTGGAAGCAACATCAGCAAAAAAAAACTGCACATCAGGAGCTTCACAAAATGGGTTTCAATGGCAGAGGAGAGCTTTGGGGTTGTTTTTCAGGGGTTGGCCGAGGCCCCTTAGTTCCAGTTAAGGGAAATAATGCTTCAGCATACCAAGACATTTTGGACAATTCTGTGCTTCCAACTTTGTGGGAACACTTTGGGGAAGACCCCTTTTCTGTTTCAGCATGACTGAGCCCCAGTGCACAAAGTAATGTCCATGAAGTCATGGCTGGGTGAGTTTGGTGGTGAAGGACTTGACTGGCCCTCACAGAGCCCTGACCGCAACCCCATCATACACCTTTGAGATGAACTAGAACAGAGACTGTGAGTCAGACTCTCTCATGCAACATCAGTGTCTGACCTCACAAATGCTCTTCTCCTCCAAAATCTTGTAGAAAGCTTCTCAGAAGAGTGGAAGCTGTTATAGCTAAGAGGGGACAGACTCAATATTAATACCTATGGATTTAGAATGGGATGTCATAAAAGCTTCTGTGGGTGTAATGTGTAGGTGTCCCAATACTTCTGTCCATATAGTGTATACCCATATTTATAGATCACAGTATGTTATACAGTGCCAGAAACCATATAAGCAAGTCTATGTGAGAACACTTAACGATGTGGTTTAAGTGAAGTATGATGCTAACATAAGTTTCTATGACTTGTTAGCTACATTAGCCTCGTAGCTCTAGCACAATAAGAGAGATGCAAACCTTGGACAATGAGCGCATCTTCGCAGATTGTTGTATAGGGAAAACGGGGTGAATTTGTTGTTCCAGCACTCACCACTCCTAGTCTGTTGCAGGACAAGTTGAGGCTCCTCAGTGTTGAGTTTTGCACTAAAGCATGGGACAGTGCTGTCGCTGTGGGCTCCGTCAGCTCGTTGGCTCCCAGATTAAGGTTCTGCAGGGTGCTGTTCTTCAGTAGGGCCTGGGCCACAGCCTGGCCACCTTCATCCCCCAGCCGGTTAAGTCTCAAGTTGAAGTATAGTAGGGAGGTGTTTTTGGAAAGAGCGTGGGCTAAAGCCTGGGCTCCTGAACCCTGGATCTGGTTGTCGTAAATGTCAAGCCACTCCAGACGGCTGCGGTTCAGGAGCTTGCCGATGGCTCTGGCTCCTCTGTCGCCAATGAGGTTGTGCGAGAGGTCGAGCTCCAGCAGAGAGGGGATGGTCCAGCAGGTAACTCACGAGCGTCCGACACTTCTCATCATCCACTTTACTCTGATTGATTCTGAGAACCTGTTAAGGTAAACAAAATAAAAAAACAAGCAAAAACATCACCTAAATATAAAACTTTTCATATCAGTCACTTAGACACATCTGACATTTCATTTTTATTATCTTAAAGACATTTTGTTCTAAAAGACTTTTGCTTAAATACTTGAAGTTTGTTTCTAAGGCAAATATCAATATGCCTATTTACAGAGTTAGGCAGAATACTTTGGAACAGTAGCGATGGCTGAATACAGTCATGTGCAAAAGTTTGATCACCCCTGATCAAATTGCATATTTTGTTGATTTTCTAAGGGAAAATAAGAAAACACATCCTCTACAGGGAACATGGCACATGGCATCTTTCAGTACATTTCAGTGCACATTTCTATATATTTGTTGAGTTTAACATAATGGGAAATAACTTTTGCATATATATATTGCAACATAATTTTTTTTCCAATATGTCCAATATCCAATCATTCAGCAAACAAACAGTAATTGTTCATTAAAATGTGTAGAGGTGTGTTCTCTGTAGAGGATGTGTTAACGCATTTGCACTTAGAAAATCAACAAAAACATGTCATTTTATTGGGGGTGCCCACATTTTTGTACAGAACTGCTCTGAATACATTGTAATAAACATATTCAGAAACGTATTTCAGTACTGGACACGAAAAAGTAACGTTCAGAATATATATAGAATACTGCAATCCTCCTAGCAGGACTACCATCTGTTTCATGGTCTCCAAAAACCGAATGCCATATCCAATAAGAAAATTTTGCTGATATAGTGGGTAGATAGGTGATCATTAGTTAATAACATATGCAACATCATTCCATGAAATGAAATGAGTCCACTACCAATGCACTGATTTATCAGTCTACTCAGGCTTTAGCAGAGCTCAGTAACACTGAGATTAATAACTGATCATCACATTGATTTATCAGTCTACTCAGGCTTTAGCAGAGCTCAGTAACACTGAGATTAATAACTGATCATCACATTGATTTATCAGTCTACTCAGGCTTTAGCAGAGCTCAGTAACACTGAGATTAATAACTGATCATCACATTGATTTATCAGTCTACTCAGGCTTTAGCAGAGCTCAGTAACACTGAGATTAATAACTGATGATCACATTGATTTATCAGTCTACTCAGGCTTTAGCAGAGCTCAGTAACACTGAGATTAATAACTGATCATCACATTGATTTATCCGTCCAGAAATGTATCTGTCCAGAAAGCCCCACTAACTGCCAGTCTTTTTTGCTTGATATTAGGCCTAAACCTGGACTAAAATAATGAATCGCCATTCTTATTGCAATTTAGTCCAAGACAAAATCCATATGTGGAGCATTTGCACTATGCCAGCCTGTGGCCTGGATGCTATTCTATTCAGGTAAACATAACAGAAGTAAACTCAATCACAATAATCCAGTCAAACCTTCAAAGACTTGCAGGATTTCAGAGCTTTGGCCAGGAATTCGCAGTCACGGAAAGTAAACTCAAACAGATTCCATTCGAAGTTCATGCCACACCCTTTAACCCCATAAACCAGCTGCAGTTCCTCCAAGTTCGTCAGTTTGTCCAGCAGGATTCTGAAGTCAAAGTGATCCATGGATGGCCTGTCGTTGCCCACATCGCTGGCAGAGTCTGAAGCATCATCTTCATCAAACTTTGGCGGTTCTTTTATAGGTGGAAGAAGCTGAGATATCTTCAACCTCCTCACGTAGTTTTGACAGAATGGCACAACGTCCAGCACTGCTTTGGGGTCAGTTACGTCTGGAATGAAAAGTTCAATGATGTTCTCCAGATGACGCTCAAAGAACATGCGCTTCCAGCTGTGGCCATATTCAGAGACATCGCTTACGGCCCAGCGGCCCTCGCAGCAGCGTTTCCAGTAACACTCTTCGCTGATCAGGTTGGCTGTTACACTCAGAGGCAGAGATTGAGGAAGTTTCTCCAGGACAAACGCCTTCTGATCAGGCAGGAGCTCATCCAGAATAGGCCTTTCTGGAACATATCCGAGCATAACCACAAATCAGCAGCTGTTACAGTGAAACAAGTTAAATCAGCTGTACTGTGTGGAGACTGTTTTCAATAATATAAAATCAGTTCAGTTGCAGATTCATCTGTAAAATTATTTGAATATGATGCTAGCCCTGTGCAACTTGTCCAGAATGATGAGCTGTAGATGGCTCTACAATAACTGAGAAAGGTGTATAACATCAAGAATAAAATCATAATAAACTAAATATCCAGAATAATGCCTTGTATTTCAAAAGTAGTGATCAAATCAGGCAGATTACCTTCAAAAATGATTCTTAATAGACAATCACAAGATTTTATTTAGCATTTAATAACTTATTTTTTTCCAAAGACTTAAAGTAAAGAATAAACAGTCTAAAATACTTTTGGTATAAACTTTGTATAAGTTTATTATTGAATAAAATGACAGGTAACTCCAAACATAGTATGTGTTTTTTTAGTCTTCAAGACCTTTTGATTTGAATACTTATGCTTTAATGACTGACTTTTGTTTCTAAGCCAAATATGAATCAAATCAAATCACCTTTATTGTCACATCACATTTAAACAGGTGCGAAGGTGAGTGAAAATATTTGGTGTGGAGCCCCCTTGTAGTGCTTAAATACAAAACATCTTAAAAGTACATAAAAACATTAGACTCTAAATATACATTTACACATATGCATATAAATAAGGAAACTGATGCCTGTGTAAGAATTTGTTTCCAACACGAAAATTTAAAGTACCTATCTCATGGAAAACTACATTTATTTTGAAATAACCTGAACTTATTTGAAATAAAAGAGTTCATAGTTTGTAGCTTCAAATTTTGAAACATACCAATCAGTCCCCAGTCCACACAGCCCATATATGGAAACTAAGCTATAAAAACGCTCCGTTTTGAATTTGCTGCTTTTGTGATGTCATGAAGACTAATGCATTTACATACACCTGCCTATTCAGCCTACAGCAGTTTAGCCTGTTTAACTGTAAGGCATCAAGAGAGGTCAAGTTAAAATAAACTGTCTGTTTTTGGTGGATGAAACCACACAAATATCATAAGTGGTCATCAGGGAGAAAATTAAAGAATAAGAAAAATGTAGGATGTGAGCTCTTGTTCAAATGTTCAAATAAATAATTAAATAAAAGTTTTGTTTATTCAATGCCCTCCAACATGTAGTTTTCAGCAGCTAAAGGGTGGAAAACATTGGAGTATTGTATTAATTTGGAATATTACCATTATATTTGGAAGATAATAGTCAAGTACTAATAAACTTAATAATCAATCTTTTACTCATTTTATTTTCTAAAAGATCTGCTTCTTAGACCTTCTATTTTTATTTAGGCCTTTATTTAGAGTACTTGTAATAAATCTGAAAGGCTAGGGCAGTTTTCTTTATCAATAACAGCACCAACAAACAAAGAAAACTTCTAATTTATTTGTTAAAACATTAACTTTTTACTTTTACATATGTCAATATGTTTACACTGTAGTTTAAATGTGTTTTTGTTTAGTTTAATTGAGAAAAACTCAAGAAAAAAACAAAAACAAAAAAAAACAATTCTGTACTTTGTACTTCTGGATGTTTCTACAGCATCATTGAAGATTTCAGAAAACCGTACTGAATTTCTAGACTTACTTCTACCATATAGTAACAGACCCAAGATTACCTTCAAAATGTTTCACTATGTGTTGAAGACACAGGTTTGTAAGCAAGGGCACCACAGCTAGAGACCACTCTGGATCTTCAGCTATAATCCTGCGCATTCTTCGGGGGTCTGCAGCAGGGTTAATCTGTGCTATTGGTGGGTAAATGCCAGCTGGAGCTTTGCCCTTGGACATAGTTGCTGCTGGCATGTCTGTGCTGTCAAAAACACAGATGCTGTAGACAGAACCTCAGATGAGTCCTCTGTTTAGCAGAAAGCAAAATAATTAGCACATGATGAGCCAGACTTGCTCTGTAGTCACTATTAGGCCTTCAAACTGGGTACTAGGTTTGCTAACATCCCTAACTTTGTTTTTTGAGAGGTTTGCTCATTGCAAGGCACAAATGTAGTTTGCAACTGTGTAGTAAAACCCTTTAAAGCATGTCCATGAGCACTTAGGCTTATTAACGCTAAAATATTGACTTCACTGTACAGGAAACATATATGCGGCCTTGGCTAATGGGACAGGAACTCCACTATAGTGACTACGTTTTAGGGAAAAGAACAGATTTATTATAGAAAACTATGAATACCTACTGTGATATGTATGTTATTTAGTAGAAGTATTAACATATAAGTCACATTCAAATGAACAAGTGGTTAAATATGCTGTTGCTCAGGGTTTAAACGTAAAGAGGAACTCAACCAACTTTTCAAAGTTTCTGCATAATTAAACGCTTAAGATGTAAACAGAGTCATTCAGAGTGGTTTAGTGCGAAATACTCCGTTCTAGGAAAATCTCTAAAAGCTCCCTCAAAGAAAGTGATTACATGAAATGGTTATGAATATGCTGCCTGATGTCTTTTGAACTAAACCATGTTTAAAAAATACATTCAAATTTTATCACAATATTTTGGCACATTAGTTTTGTGATAAAGTTTTGGACGAAAACGTATTTTACATTTTAACGCATTTTACAACTTATTTTAATCTATTCATAGTGGAGGGATACATGAAGCGTGTTTTTTTTTTCAGATTTTCCACTATTTTACCATCATCAACATTCCATATAAAACTCAGACGACGCGTGTAGGTTCACTGGAGGTTTTGGATAGTAACTTAAATAAAATGGCTATATTTGTGTTTGTAGTCATGGCGACTCCTGGTTCCTATCAACCACCACTGTAAAGAAATCTGAGCCTCTACAATCAACCATTTCACACCAAACCACTCTGAATCACTTTGTTTACATCCCCAACACTGAGCTATGCAGACATTTTGAAAAATCGGTGGAGTTCCCCTTTTAATATTTTGAATTAAAGCGTCTAACTAGGTGTTTAACCATAATCTGCATAACCATCTAGCTAGACAAACACACAATACAGAACTTCCAAGGCAACAGTTTAAAGTTAGATATTGAAAATTTTAGAAAATAAGACTTAAATTCAAGTTTTTTAGAATTGTTTTCCTCCTTACCTTCACTTCCTACGCGCTCACGCCCGTAGAGTCTCTGGTCGTCATGGTAACATGTAAGCACTGCGCTGCGATTGGCTAGTAGTAGTAGTGGAGGCGGGAGTTTCAGGAATACCGCTGAGGAAAAAAGTAAATCCACTGCAGTTTAGTTTAATGGAGTTCTTACAGATTAATTTCAAAAACAGCTATTGATCCAAATCAGATTTAAATGTTCACCTACCTATTGTGGACTTTAATGAACAGTCTATCACTACTCTGTCATAGTCTGTATTTAAAGGGAGACACCGCTGATTTTTCATAATTTCTACACAATTACATGGTTAAGATGTAAACAAAGTCATTCTGAGTGGTTTGGTATGAAATGCTCTGTTCTAGAGAAACTTACCGAATCAGAATTGTTCACAGTGGTGGTGATAGGAACCAGACGTCCACCTCTAAAAGCTCCCTCACAGAAAGCTATTACACATAATGATTATGAATGCACTGCCTCATATCTGAGACACTGTTTTATGATAGTATGTCATAATGTTTTGGCCTAAAATGTCTTGTTAATCAATTTGTTTTAATCCATTCATGGTGAAAGGGTACATGCAGGATGCTGTAAGGCAAAATAGTCCCCAAAGAAAACTTATTTTTTTTAAGATTTTCCACTATTTCACTGCCATCAACATTACATAACATTGCTGGTGTAGGTTTAATGGTTTTGGAGAGTAAATAAAATGGCAGTATTTGTGTTGTAGTCATGGTGACCCCCGGTTCCTATCACCACCTCTGTAAAGAAGTCTGAGTCGGTACGTTTCTCTACAATGCACCATCTCATCAAGCCACTCTGAAAGATTCTGCTCATATCTCAACCACTGAGTTAAGCAGAAATTTTGAAAAATCAGTGGAGTTCCTCTTCAAGTTGGTGACTGGATACTGGACCTACCTCTCACTATACTGAGTTCTTTACCTGCTCATGTTAACGTTCTCATGTTGCTAGTTCACCATATTTAATTCTCGGTCAGCCTTTTTTAGACAAACTTTGACAGACGTCTCACACTAGTCAGTGGTTTCCTTTGGCATATCAGACTACTTCTGTTTAAACCTCAGGCTTACCTCATTTCGTTTTTCTTCATTTCTACTTATTGTTATTGTAAGTTTGCTGTCCAATGTGGATATGACCACACAATGAGGTTCCCCTTCTGGGTCTTGGTTCTTTTCAGTGTTTCAGTACTTGCTTCTTTTTACTATTTATAATCATGAGATCTATATAGAACCATTTCAAGCTTAAATGATTCTTTGCATGGTGAAATAGAAGCTCTTAACAATTTTAGGCCCTGCACACTTAAAATGATGATTCTTCAAGGGTTCTTTAGTAAAGACAATGGTTCTATTTATGACTATTGTCTTTGCTAAAGACCCTTGAAGAATTATCGTTTTAAGGGTGCAGGGCCCCATGAAAATATGTATTAGATATTTTGTATATGTTCATGTTAAATGACTCATGTTATGAAATATATACATTTCAAAAATAGCTGTTGTTTGCAATTGTTGTTATTAAAATTTAATGCAGCCCCACCTCTCAGTCATGGTTTTAACGGATTATTTAATGTTGTTACATGATGAAACAACTGCGTTACACAGACTGGTATGAAAAAGTTGGGGTAATTCTGCAAAAAAGTAATTCTTTGGGTTGATAATTATTCCTCTAAAACGTAATGGATTTGTGTTATTTATAACTTACTAGAAAATGTAATCTCATTACTTGCTTCTCTGCTATGATACTCCATTTTATCTCACTATATTGGCGAATAATTTTGCTTGTTTCAAGAAATAGTGCTTGAAACAAGCAAAATTATCTGCCAATATAGTGAGATAATTTCAATAAATAAAATACTGAAGAAGAAAAAGTCTAGAAATAAGCTGATTAATCTTATAATATTCTTGCAATAATCTAAAAATAGAGATATGAACTATATCAAGTAGATGATTTTATTCAAGATGATTTCGAAGTCTCAAATAAGTTAAAGGGCCCACATCATGGAAAAGCAAACTTCCCTCACTTTTTATTTTTTTTAAATAAAGTAATATGTAAACATTGTTAAAGTTTTAAAACATACCATTCACTCCCCAGTCCATCCAGTCCATATATGGACATTAAGCTGCAAAAGCAGTCCACTTTGAATTGATTATTTCTGTGATGCCATAACAACTTCAGCTTCAGCTCTGAGTGTGTTTTGAATAAGCAGCAAAACAGGGCAGCCAATCAGAACAGAGCTCATTTACATATATCAGTCTAAAGGTGCAGTGTGTAAGAATTAGTGGTTTCCAGCAGATTGCAATGAGCTGAATCCCCCCTCACTCACCCCTCCCTTGCCGAGGGTGTAGTAGAACTTACGGTTTGTCCTGATTCAGTTTTGCTTTTTTATGTTTTCGCTTCATTGACAATGAGGATTCACTTTCCCTCACTTTTTCTTGTGCTAAATAATAAGTATGATTTATCAAAATTTAGGTTCTCAAATTTCTCACAACACAAAATGGTCATTCAGCACTGGCAGCAACCACCGATTCTTCTTTCTACATTTACCAACCAGAGCTACAGCGCCACCAAATTCAAGTTGCCACTTCAACGTAAAAACACGAAAGGCGCCCTCTGGAGCCAGTGTTTAGTCCATTTGGTTAGTCCATTCTGGGCTACTGTAGAAACATGTTGGTGCAACATGGCGGCCTCTGTTGGAAGAGGAGCTGCTCCCTTTGTAGATATGAAGGGCTCATTCTATGTGAAAACACAACAATTCATAGTTACAGGTGATTATACACTAATGAAAACATGGTTTTGCATACAATTTTACATTTCTGCTAACAGACCCCTCTAAATCTTACACACTGCACCTTTAAGGTAATAAAACAGCCTGTTTAATTTTGAGGGATAAAGAGAGGTTGAAAAACACCTATGTATAAATAAATCATGTCAATCAAAGAAATTAGAAAAATGTAGTATATGGCACCTTTAAATTTGTGCATCCAGGAAGCCCCATTCCTGCCTTTGGCCTACAGCCCCAGAATCACTAAATCCGGCCCTGGGGCTTAGATGTTGATTTTAATAAAGCGGCTTTATCACCGTAAAAAAGCTATATGCAAATGTATTTTAATCGAATTTCCAGAAATTAACCCCCAAATGAGCATCGCCAAAGGAGACAGTGTCAGGAAAAACACTGAGAGGAACCAAGACTTGCCCATCCTCCTCTGTGTGAAACAGAAAGCAGCACAGACGTGACAGCAACTTCTACTCCACCACAGAGAGATCTGAGTGAACGTGTGAAACACATGGAGACAGCTCTCTGTGTCCATGAACATGAAAAACACTACCACACCTCACATCCTCACTGCTTCAGGTGTGAAAACAGTCAGAGAATTCAATAAACACTTCAGTCTCACTTTAGCGAGGAAATTTCACACCTTTACAGAAAACTAAAAACCTCACTGTAACAACACTATCTTGTTTTTTTATGCTACCAAAGTGCTTCCAGTATTAAGCATCGCAGTATTAAGCAAAAATAATGTGTGTAAGAAAAGTAAAACGGCCACAGTCTACAAATAAGAGAAATAAAAAACTGTTTTACTTATTTTATATAAGACCACATGATCAAAGTCAACCATCTAATCTAAAGCTATATCTAACCTTTAATTTGTCCCCCTTCGCTGCAGTAACAGCCTCTACTCTTCTGGGACGGCTTTACACTAGATGTTGAACATTGCTGTGAGGATTTGATTGAGCATTAGCGAGGTCAGGTACTGATGTTGGATGGTCAGTTCTGGATCACTCCAAGTCATCCCAAAGGTATTGGATGGAGCTCCATCAGTCCAGAGAACACAGTTCCACTGCTCCACAGCCTAATGCTTGGGGCCTTGTACCCCTCTAGCTCACTCTTGGCATTGGGCATGATGACTTTAGGATCATGTAACTGCTTCAGAGCATCCCATTCTATTGTTCTATGCTTTTCTGTGGAGATTATTCAAGCTGTATGAAGACCTGTGTCAGCAATGCACGTTAAATTAGCTGAATTTACTCACTAGAATAGCCTCCTGGATACTCTAGGAGATGTAGTGTAAGCTTTGTGGTTGTGTCTTTGTATTTATGTGTATTATTTGTTCACTATTTGTTTCTATATTGCACCTTTATGTAAACATCATTTTCTCCAAGACCAATTACATGCAAGTGTATTCATTTAAATATGTGCATCGTTTCAATATAAATAAAATCCATTCAGTCAGCTCCCGAGTGACACAACTGTCTAAGTTTTAGTCCTGCTGTCAGGAGGTCGTCAGTTCAATCCCTTAAGATGACACAGCCATCTGTGGCCGGAAGTTTGAAAAGATACAGTGGAGCTTCATGTGAAGCAAATTAGGCTTTGCTCTCTCGGCTCCAGCCTTAAAAAGCTTGGTTTAAAAAAGGGGAAGTTTGTGTACAAAGTTTGAGTTGGTCATAAACTGTTGCTATGGAGTGCCAGATGGTTGCTAAGGTGTTGGTAGGCTGTTGTTATGTTATTGTAAGTGGTTGCTAAGATGTTGCTTGGTCATTCTTATAGTATCCCTGCTGGTTGCTCAGGTGTTGCTGGGCCATAGATAGATTATCCCTGGTGGTTTCTAAGATGTTGCTAGGCTGTTGATATGTCATTCCAGGTGGTTTCTAAGATGTTGCTAGGCTGTTCTTATATTATCCCTGGTGGTTTCTAAGGTGTTGCTAGGCTGTTGATATGTCATTCCAGGTGATTTCTAAGATGTTGCTCGGCTGTTGCTATAGTATCCCAGGTGGTTTCTAAGATGTTGCTCGGCTGTTGCTATAGTATCCCAGGTGGTTTCTAAGATGTTCCTTGGCTGTTCTTATAGTATCCCAGGTGGTTTCTAAGATGTTTCTTGGCTGTTCTTATAGTATCCCAGGTGGTTTCTAAGATGTTGCTAGGCTGTTGATATGTCATTCCAGGTGGTTTCTAAGATGTTGCTAGGCTGTTGTTATAGTATCCCTGGTGGTTTCTAAGGTGTTGCTAAGCCATTGCTATGTTATCCAAGGTGTTTGCTAAGTTGTGGGTGGGCTGTTCTCATAGTATCCCAGGTGGTTGCTATTGTGTTGCTAGGCCATTGCAGTGTTATCCAAGGTGGTTTCTAAGGTGTTGCTAGGACATTGCTGTATTATCCAAGGTGGTTGCTAAGGTGTTGCTGGGCTGTTATAGTACCCTAGGTGGGTTCTAAGGTGTTGCTAGGCCGTTCTTACAAGCACTGCTGTGTCTGATCCACTCGTACCAGCACAACACACACTAACAGACCACCACCATGTCAGTGTTACTGCAGTGCTGAAAATGATCCACCATGCAAATAGTACCTGCTCTGTGAGGGTCCATGGGGGTCTTGACCACTGAAGAACAGGGTAAAAGGGGGCTAACAAAGTATGCAGAGAAACAGATGGACTACAGTCTGTAACTGTAGAACTACAAAGTGCACCTATATAGTAAGTGGAGCTGATAAAATGGACAATGAGCGCAGAAACAAGGAGGTGGTCATAATGTTATGCCTGATCTGATATATATATATGTATATACAAAAAACAAACAAATATACATACATACATACATACAACATCTAAACCACTTATCCTTCTGGGTCGCGGTGGGGTGCTGGAGCCTATCCCAACTGTCATTGGGCGGAAAGCAGGATACACCCTGGACAGGTCGCCAGTCCATCGCAGGGCAGACAGACAGACATACACATTCACACACACACTCACTCACACCTAGGGGCAATTCAGCATGTCCAATCAGCCTGACTGCATGTTTTTGGACTGTGGGAGGAAACCGGAGTACCCAGAGGAAACCCACACAGACACGGGGAGAACAGGCAAACTCCACACAGAAATTAAAAAAAAAAAAATATAATTATAGATATATATATATATACATATATATATTAGAGATGAAATGATATTAAAATTTCATATCACGATTATCATGACCAAAATTATCACGATTATCAGTATTATCGCGATATTATTCACGTGTTGAAAAGTAAAATAAATTTTAAATAAATAAATACTGATACACAAACTGAAACTCGTTTCACCAACTTTTATATTAACACAAATAGAATTGGCAGCAATATGCACTTTTTGTTTGCATAAACATTAAAAAATAAGGTCAATACATTTTTAGTATTACTTTTGTATTACTTACAATACTTGTAATACTCTGCAAACAAAAGAATAACAAATGTGTTATTATTATTATTATTATTATTATTATTATTAATTACAACTAGGGATTTCCCTGCATAAAGAATTAAATCTGGACCAACTCTGAGGTGGGTCTTAATGGAGAATTACTACTTCTAAGACGTGCTGCACTCGGGGGATTTCTGTCCGAACTGCAGCTGCAGCATTATTGTGCCGTTGTGGCGCTGAACCCTTAATCAACACAGCGCACCAGGGAAAACAGCCAAAATCACAGAGGAATTGCGTGACCGCGCTGTGAGCTGCTGACAGTGTAGAACTCACAGTGTGAGTTCACCTGTGGAGCTGCTTCACTAAAAGCATTTCAAAACTAAAACACTTCGCATCTAAACCGCGGCAGAAACACTCCTGAAGTTTAATCTCTGAAACTGCTTTTCCTAAAAGCGGCACAGCGTTTACTCGCGCGAGGTCCCGTCTCAAATGTAGTGCACTATGTAGTGCACTTCGTGGATCATGAAATAGCAAATCCTTCACCCAAAGAGTGCAGGAAATGTTCCACTAAGTCATTTATAATCAACGTTAACAACAGGTTACTAATTCCCTATTTAAAACTCAACTGCTTGTTAATGATGATCGTGTTTGTTTGAACAGTAGCGCCCTCTGTAGGGGACACTGAGTGATTTGAGACGGAGTTACTCTCCTCTCAGACAGTAAACACTGCAAGCGAGAGAGCTCAGAACTCAGAGCTCATTTTGGAGACTCTGCTCCACAGAAATGTGTGTTAAAAGCTTTAGTTTCGATTCACAGTTGATTCACCGATTGTTTTTTTTTTATTGACGCTAAAAGCTTCATTATTTATTAACGAACCATAAGCATACATTAAACCACACAAACCGTGACATTTCTTCTATTTCGAAGTTCCCACAGACTTCTCCGTTAAAGTTAACCTTGCATTCTTGCAGGTAGCGGGTGGTGGTCGCGAAAGATGACTCGTAAGGTTGGGTGTGTTGCCCCCTTTCGCCGCTATTTTCTTTCGGCCTGTTCTGCAGACAGGGTGGTCATCTGCAGACAGGGTGGTCATCTTCAATTAACTTTACTTCTGCATCCTTATAAAACCCAAAATATGACCAAACGTCAGACTTGGTCTTCTTAGAAGGCTGAAATATCTCTGAATCTCCGAGTTTTTCACACCGGGGTAATCGACCGCGGTTTTAACGTATTTCAAAGTTCAAACGGTACTACTAACCGTCATTAATTTTATCGCGGTTTACCGTGAAACCGGTAACCGTTTCATCTCTAATATATATATATATATATATATATATATATATATATATATATATATATATGTATATGTATATATATATGTATATAGTGTGTGTATATATATATATATATATGTATATGTATATGCATATATATATATATATATGTATATGTATATGTATATATATATATATATATATATTTGTGTATGTTTGTGTGTGTGTGTGTGTGGTGTATGCTATTTTGAATGTGAATGTCATGTCTAAGAGAGTTAGCGTGCGAAATGACCTTTGTCCCTTTGTCACATCATTGGTGGCAATTACATTTGAACTTTTTCACTACTGCACAAAAGACAAAATTGTGCTGATGCCTTTTTTTTTTCATGTGGAAATGATGTTCACATCTGAACTAAACAAATCCAGTGTGTTACTGTTTTCAATGCACATTTGCATTTGTATTTTCTGTGAACTACTCAAATGAATGGTGAGGAGGCAGAGGTTAATCCTGCCCTGCAGAGACACTGCGGCTCATTTCTGAATCATATTCATGAGTAAACAGTGATCCAGCGCTGGCGGAGTGCCTCTCAGTTTATACAGTGCTTAATTCCACTTGAAAGAGATGCTAATTTTAGGGGATGAGGGGGTCTGAAGGGTCTCCTTCAGTAACACGCTCTCAGCGCTATTTCTGTCTCTGAATTAAATCTGGGACGCAGCGTAAATCTGTCAATTAGCAAAATAAGGGTCATGGCAAACCGCACTGTAGCACACTGGAGCAGACATGATAACAAAGCAGGGCATCATCAGTGAGATCAGACTTGGGAATATCGAGAAAACCGTGAGAACGGAAACAATGTTACAGGATGCTGCGCTTGTGAGAGTTTCACACTTCTCAAAAAAGGACCTCAACTACAAAGGTGTGGAAATGTCTCTCACTTAAAAAAGCTGCACACTAAGCATAAAGCTTTGTTGTGACTGAGTGTGAAATCACCTGAAATACCACAAATGCACAGAGATTTTGATCCTGCGAGGGTATTTTTAACCATCTAAACAACAAAGTCATGGAGGAAGTACATTTGAACATAACTTATGGGGGGCTTCAAAGAAAGGGCTCGTATCAAAGAAAAGCAAATTTTCTGTTTTTTTCCCCAGATAGAAAAGTTTAAAGTATATAAACACTGTTCGTTTCAAAATGTAATCTAAATCCAGACAGCCCATGTATGGAAATTAAGCAGCAAAAACAGGCTATTCTGAATTCACTGTGTTTGTGATGTCAGAAAAATGAATGCGTTTACACAAATACTGCTATCCAGCCTAATGCAGTTAAGCCCGGTTTATTCACGCTTTGAGATTATAAGCAGTGTTTCAGGCTAGACCGCATTTTGAATGAGCCACAGCCAATCAAAACAGATCTTATTTACACACACACACACACACACACACACACACACACATATATATATATATATACATATATATATATATATATACAATATCAATCTCAAACAAAAAACAGCCTTTTTAGCTGTAATGGGTTAAAGAGAGGTTGGAAATTGGTCTTGTAAAAATGAATTGTGTCCATGTTGGTACATAAACTACCCAAGTGCATGTTAGAAAAATGCGGGTTATGGGCCCTTTAAATAATTTTATCAAATGAAATTAATTTACTACAGTGACTGCAGATAATCGTGTTTGTTAAAGGAAGTATAATTGTCAGCCAGTGCAGTAAAAAAATGTGACTTATAATGTCTACGTTTGGTGAGAAAGAGGTTAAGTAAATTTTAAATATTCTTAATATTCTGCAAAAAATAGTATTTTGTCAAGTAAACTTAATTTTTACTTGTTTTAAGTCATTTTATTAAGTAAAATAGTCTCACTATATTGGCAGATAATTTAGCTAATAATTTGTTTTATGAAATGTACAGTGAGATAATTTAACTTGAGAAAAGTAAAAATGTCTAAAAATAAGCTAAACAATCTTACAATAAGTGCGCAACCATCTCAAAATAAGAAATATTAGATATATTGACTAGAATTAAGACAATTTCACTTGACAAGATACTATTTTTTTGCAGTGTACAACAATCGCTGGTGCTCGCTGCCTTCCTCGGAGGAGGTCTTCAGGTCCTGCTGCATCAGCAGGGCAGCTAACACCCTGGAAGACCCATCTTATCCTGGTCATCATCTGTTTGACCTGTTACCATCAGGCAGACGCTACAGGTCCATCATATCATGGACAAACAGACTTAAGAACAGCTTCGACCCGAGTGCAATAAGAGAACTGAACACTGCACAATGTTGACATCCACACTGCCATCCAGGCATCAACAACACAGGAATAGAGTGTCTACCAGCACCTTTCAAACACTTATTGTATTTAGCCTTCTGTGGTCTGAGGGCATTTTCTTAATTTGTGCAAATCTTCTTAAATTCTCCTTTAAAGGCTCTTCATAGAACATGATACTCATATGATTCATATCAAAATGCTCTGTTATCTTTATCACTACTTTCCAAAACTGCTTCAGCAAATTCAGCAGTTGTAAACTCTCTGCACGTCATTTCACATGTGACTCTGATGTGAACAGAATGAAGAATAAAGGGTTTCCGGCATGATGGGTCAGTGCTTAGCGGTTTCCTGAGTGTCCGTTGGTCAGTTTCACACAGAATGTAGACGGACACACGAATCCACCAGGTCCACCTGTATCTCAGCCCCTCTTCACAGCCTCATAACTCCAGATGTGAGTCATGTATGATCTCATGATAAAATGGAATGGAAAGGGCGACTCTGCAGATTCAGGAAATGTTTCAACCATATGTTTGCGCTGACTTATCACAAAGAGAGAGAAACAGATGTAGAAACAAAGAAATTGATGTCTGGACCCATTCGTGGACCCCGAGATGGAGAAGTAGTTCAATGTATCAAAATCAGTCATAATTCTTTTTTTCATGACAATTTTCCAACTTCTCTTTGAGCCGGAAAACTAAACTCGCCTTATAACTTCAGGGTGAACAGGCGGAGCTAAACCGCTGTAAGCTAAATAGATGGATATATGTAAACACATTGTGACATCACAAAACCAGAAATCAAAACTGTTTGAAATCAAAGCTGTTTTTGCAGCTTGATTTCCATATATATGCTGGGAAATGAAAGATATATTTTGAAACCCTTTTTTATTATTTAAAGTTAATTGTTTGCTAAGAATATGAACCTGTAGCCTAAATTCATTGTCTATACGGGCCCTTTAAAGTTCTTCTTCCCATGCATAAGTACACAGTACTAATGAGCATCATATGCAATCATATTTAAATGTGAGAAACTTGTAATATTACACATAGCCATTTTATTTACTATCCAAAACCACCAGTGAACCTACATGAGTCGTCTGCCTTTTTGAATGTAATGTTGATAATAAAATAGTGGTGAATCTGAATATCAAAATGCTCTTTCTACATCCTCCCTGCTATGAATGTATTTTATTTAAAAATAGTTTAAGTCAACAGACATCAGGCAGTGTTTTCATGACCATTTAATGCAAGAACTTTCTGTGAGGGAGCTTTTAGAGTTGGACTTTATAACTTTCTCTACCACTCTGAATGACTTTGTGCACACGTAATTTACCTAGGCATGAATTTTGAAAAATCTGTGGAATTCCCCTTCAAGTCCTTGCCCTAGCAGGACTGCAGACATGGCAAAGGACATGATATAACAGTCCTAGATATTACCAAAGCCTTGCTTTTCTCATCGTTCGATTACATAATTAGCGGCCCTTCGTCAGACTGGGCCTGAGTCAGATGTATCTGTGTGGACGGGGCCCTAATTACAGACTGGATGTGATAAGGCAGCAGGAGTGTGAAGGAGTTAGAGGTAGCTGTGGGGGAAAACGTCGCTGACATGGTTCTTTTCATGACACATCAGGGCTGAGTGTCCTAGCTGTGGCAGCGGTGGCCCCAGGGCCGTCCGTCACCGTCTCCCTGTTGAAACAGCAGCTGACACACACACGCTTCCCTGTGCACCGCGCCACTAATGGACTGGCATGTCAGAGGTCCCACCCCAGCACGGATGGCTCTGGATGCTGGCGGTGAAATGCGTTCTCTGCGCAAAGCCCCAGTGGACTGAATCACAACTTGAACAACCCACAGCTGCAATCAGCCCAAATCTGAAGCCTCATCGATCATTTGGCGCATTTGTGTAACACACAAAAATGCCAGATTCTAGGATACCAACTTAGTCTGTTAAGATCTACCTCAACAAAGGCAGAGGACATGGTTTTAAAAACAGTGCTGTAATATACTGGACACTTTATCAGAAACCCCCTGCCCCCTTTGTAGCTCCACCTTGCAGGTGTACAGTTAGAGACTGTAGCATCAATGGCCAGTTTCTGATCACACAGCTGCCACTATCATGTCAGTGATGTCAGCATCACTGCTGTGCCATGAATGGACCACCACCCAAATAACATCTGGACAACAGCAGCACTGTGGTCAGAAACTGACCAATCATGAATGGGGTAGATGGGAGCTGATCAGCTGCAACAGATGGGCTTGTCTGCAATTATACACTTGCACAATGGAGCTAACAGTAGATGGAGCTCATAAAGTGGATGTACAAGGAAGGTGTTTCTAATAAAGTGCCCACTGTGTGAAACACAAGGTGGGTGTTTCTAATAAAGTGACCACTGTGTGAAGCACAAAGTAGATGTTTCTAATAAAGTGGCCAGTGAGTAGAAGCACGTGTTTCTAATAAAGTGACCAATGTGTGAAGCACAAAGTAGGTGTTTCTAATAAAGTGGCCAGTGAGAGGACATACAAGGCAGGTGATTCTAATAAGGTAACCACTATGTGGAAGAACAAAGACTTTCCAGTAAAGTGGCCAGTGAGTGTGCTATCTATCTCCATGGAGGTTACCAAATGAGGCCTTTAGATTTCCACACAAAACGTTTCCTCACATTGTTCTATACAAAAGGTCAAACACTTGTTTGATTAAAGTACATCCCACAAACTAAAACGTGCAAATTACTTCTGTAGTTGTATCTTAAACGTGGGGCCTTTAAGATACATTATTGGGATTAAACTCATAAAATCACCACTGCCCCCTTGTGGTCAGTCTAAGACATGTAGTATTCATTTGAACATTATACATGGAGCAATTACATGCAATACTGCTGTATATGGTATATCATTAAACTACATATCGTCACAGTCATAACAAAACCTCACAACTACAACATGGTAACCTTACAGAGGGAAAACGTTCTTAATTTTCATGTAATGTAAAAAGAAAAAAAGGAGCTCCGATAGGACAGTGACAATATATTGTATTCTAGAGGGGTATAAAGGCCCCCACATTGGTCTGTGGAGCAGTGGAACAGCATACTCTGGAGTAATGGAGCTCTATCCAATACCTCTGGGACAAGCTGGAGAGGTCCAGAACTGATCGTCCAACATCAGTACTTGACCTCACTAATGCTCAATCAAACCTTCACAGCAGTGTAAAGCCTTCCCAGAAAAGTAAAGGCTGCAGCAAAGAGGGACAAACTCCTTATTTATACCATTCATTGCAGAAGGAAAGCTGGAAGAGCAGGTCTCTACAAACTTGCAGACATACAGTGAACACACTTGAAAAAAAGATGGTTCTTTAAGGGTTCTATTTAGAGCCATGAGTTCTAGATAGAACCATTTCAGGCTTAAATGATTGCATGGTGAGTCAGTTCTTCAGAGTGATTCAATGTGCTTTACATGGTTTTATATAGCAGCAAAAGTGTTCTACTGTAACAAGCTTGACATCGTAACAACAGCAGAAGCCTTTTTGGTGCTATGTGGAACCATTTTCAAAAGGATTCTATGCAGAACCACATACAACACATTGTCCATCAGTCCTTCCTCAGTGCAAAGAACTATTTAAGTATGAAACAGTTCTATATAGAACTTGGTTCTAAACTGAACCTTCTTTTTAAGTGTGCAGATGACAGTATCAGATTCTTTTGCTAGTTATCAACAATAGTAATAGCTGAATGCAAAAACAAATAAACCTGCTTTATTTATACAAGAGAAGAAAACAATATGGTACACTGATCTACAACCAAGTAAAAAACAAACAAAAACAAAAAACATTTCAAATTCTAAGTGTGAGAGTGTATCGCTACAACACTGTAATTGGTTTTAATCACTCCATGAAGATGAGTCACTGGAGTCGATGCAGTACGGAAACCTGGGGTTGACCAGGTAGCCCTCTGTGGACGAGTAGACCGATAAGTCACCGTCACTGCTGCTGCTGTCCTGGATCACTACCACTGCCACAGACGGGGCTTTGCTCTGACCTGTGTACACAGACAGACAGACAGACAGACAGACAAGCTCCATTAAACGGCCCATACCAAGGAAAATCAATTTTTTTCACTTAAAAAAAAAATATATATATAATAGTATAACATTGTATGAACATCGTTTTCATTTCAACACATACCTTTCACTTCCCAGTCCATATGGCCCAAATATAAAAAAAACTGTGCTGTAAAACAGTTTGTTTTTGTGATGCCACTACAACCAACTCATTTACATATATCCTCCTATTCAGCCTACAGCAGTTTAGCTCCGGCTATTTACACTTAGACATAGCCAATCAGAAAACAGCTCATTTACATTATTACTGTCTTAAAGACACAGTAAAAAAATCAACCTGTTACATTCCAAAGAATAAAGAGAGGATAGAAAATGGTTATGTTAAAAGGAATTATGACTGTTTTTGTTGTGCATAAAAACCACAGATCAAATAAGTGGACCTCAAAAAAAAAAAATACAAAACACGCAAAGAAAGTGGGGTATGGACCCTTTAAAGGGACAGACATTTATCCATTCTTTTCCCCTAGAGATTTAAAATGTCTATAAAAGATTGTAAATCTCGGACATCACAATGATACGCTTTGATAACAATTCTTTAGCAAACGATTCAGTTTTTATATGAAATCTCAAATTTCACCACAATTAATCATCAACTTACTCTACCATTCAAGAGTTTGTTTTTCAATAATGTAAAACCATTCCAGTACAGGTACATGTACTGAATTATTCTAATGATGCTACTACCACACGACTCTACAGGTTTCTAATAATTAGTAGTAGTTGATTTATTGTTATAAATCAATAAATAAGAAAAAAAAAGAAGAAGAAATGTTAGATGAGTCCAGAATGATTAACAGAGCTGGAGGTGATTCTAAAATGATTGAGAAAGCTGTAAAACATTAATGAATGAATAAAATTATAGTAAATAAATATCCAGAATGCTATGTATTTAAAAAAAAAAAAAGTGCTGATTAAATCTTACAGATAACTTTACAGTTACATTGCAGTAAACTGATCATTACTGCATATTATGCATCATTTAATAACATCTTGTTCCTTAAAAACTTGAAATATTGAATAAAACATCTATATAAAGCTTAAAATGTTCTGATCTCTAGTTTATAGTATTTCAATCGACATTGTATGAATTATTAATGATTACAATAATAGTACTTACTACTATGACAAGTGATTCCAAACTTTTGAACAGTAGTGTAAACGTCCTGTGAAAACATCTAGAAAACATAATTTGTTCAATACCGAACGCAAATAAAACTGAAACAGATGAATTGCCACCTTAAGACTGACAGACTGACCGCTAATAACAGATTTGAAAATTCACCACCAAAAGAAACGGTTTTCCATGCTATGGCCACTTTAAAAGTAGATCTAAACTCTGCGGGATTTGTAGAGTCAACTCTTCAACTCTGCCTAATTTTAACCGACAGCACCTGCTACAGAAGACATGATGAGAACGCACCTCTCACCTTTCCTCTCCCTGATCAGAGCCAGCCTCCTCTCCTTCATCTCTGCGCTGAGGTTCTCCACCATGCGGTCGATGCAATTGTCCAGCACCAGAGAGCGTGTCTGGGAGAGGATGGCCTGCCTGCAGATCGGACACTCATCCTTTCGTCTCCGCCAGTCTCCGATACAGTGCTGACAGAAACTGTGCGCACAGTTTAACGTCACAGCCTGAGAGAAAAGGTCAGGACAAAAAAGTGCAGTTTACTATTCACCTTATTAAAAACAGTACATGCTTTCTGGGGCTGTCATGATTGATTATATTAATAATCGAACAAAATAATCTAAATGGCCAGCAAAGGATTTCAGCAGACGGAACGGAGAGCTTGAAAAAAATTCAGCAGCAAAGCCGATTAAAATAATATTCATAATAATAACTTCTATAGTAGCCCTGTGTTGCAGGTTATACAATCATTTGCTTTTAAGTAACGACTTTAGCCGAAGGCAGCTTATCATAACAGAGACTACAGGGCTAGATATCAGGCCAGAATGAGAATAATTTTCATAGATTTTTTAGCTGTATTTCTATTTCAGGTCTGAGTAGTGAAGAGACAACATGGTGCTGACGATAAAAACAGTCTTTAAACAGAAATTAACAAAGAACTAAGCATTTTTCTCTCAGTTTCAAGTTCAAGCCGATAGGTCTGGTGATCCTTTTCATCACTGAGAGGCAAATGACTTCAATTTAACCTACCTACAAAATTCAGCTCCAAGTACAAATAAAATTAAACCAAAGCTCAATATGAAAGGTCCACCAGAATGTCTATTTGACAGTGCAAGATTGTGAAATACTTGATTATAGCCTTGATTACTATTTATTTTATTGAATTTTTCTATTTATTGAATTCTTAGGTAAATATAAATTAAATACTTGAGAGTGCTATTTTTTCTTCAGTAGCCAATGGCCATACAATTTTTGAACGCTCATGAGATCACAAAGTATGTTCAGAATAAGAGTTTATTAAAATATACTGGATGTGTCTTATTTTATTTTAAACAAAGGTCTTGGACTAAACCTAAACTACAGTTAGTGTTTTCCCTCATGTCAGCTGTGCTGGAACAGGAAAAATACAGGTTTAAAGAGTTTTGTAGTTCCATAAATGTGTAACCAAGCTGCCATTTCGCTAGACGTTGATTTTAGAAATGAATGGAGAAGACGTGTAAAGAGTGGACAGCTTTTGTCTACTCTAATCGATTATTAACAACAGAGGATCCAGCACTCGAGAAATGTAACACGGACCGGCACTTGACAGAACAGGGATGAAGGAGCTTAAAAAAGATCAAGACATTTGTCTCTACAAACAAAATCCAGCATTATCCAGGCTGTAGTTTTCTCTGGGGTTCTTTATGAATGTCAAAGCTGGACAATAAACAATCGAGTCAGGAAAAATACAGATCCCTTTGAACTTTGATGTTGGTGAAAACTATGTTTTTTTTTTGGATTTTAACCCAATTTTCTCCCCAATTTAGTCGTCGCCAATTCCACCCGCTAGTTAGGACTCCCCCAATCACACGATACTATCAACGCTAGGAGGGCGAAGGCTAACACAGGCTTGTGAAACCAGCCACCGCTTCTTTTTGAACTGCCGCTCACGCAACATCACTGAACAGCCGAACGCGCTCGGAGGAAAGCGCCAACCGCCAGATCTGTTACGTCAGCTAACAGACGCCTGCGCTGACTAGCATCGTGCTGAGTGAGTGATGGGGGGAGAAGGAGGGGCCATCCCACCCACCCAGAAAGAGCGAGGCCAATTGTGCTCTCTTGGACTCCCGGCTACGGATGGCTGTAGCATCACCAGGGATGGAACTCGCGATATCCTGATGAGGGCCAACACTTAGACGGTTGCGCCACTCGGGAGCTTGGTGAAAACTTTAAAGAGAACCTTGGGTGGCAAAGAAAACAAACGAATAGCTCCTCATCCAAATCAAGCTTCACCTTTGACTCGAAACACAAATAACCAAACTTAAGCTCTTATTTTGGACATATTTTGAGAAGAATCGATTCATTGGAAAAGACTCATTACGCTTGGAAGGGCTGAAGGTAAAAGAGGGAGAGGATAACCAAATAGAGGATGGATGGAGACTATCAGAGGAATCATGAACAAGCCTTTTAGAAGCCTAAAGATTCAAACAGAAGACAGGATATTCCCAAAAAACATTACCCATATGGTCACCAGAAATTGAGATATTAATATTTTGTGCCACAAGGTGGCCATACCTCGATGAAAAGCTCAGAGCAGATAATGCACTGCAGTTCATTTTCTAGCACTTCTGTCATCTGTGTGACAACCTCCTCCTTCTGTGCTCTCGCCTTCTCCTTCTCCTCCTGCAGGAATCAGAAGTGATTTAAAGATTTAAAGGTTTGTGAACTGCATTTTAAAAATAATAAAAAAGATCTGAATGTAAAACTGATTTGAACAAAGTTAAGACCTATATCTGCTTGTTTTAGTATGCAGTTTTTTTTATGTTTTATTTAAACGTTTTAAAAACCTGCAGAAGCCGTGCAGAGGTTTACATTAACGTGGAGAGTCAAATCACTTCCCACGCCCACTGCCAGCCGCTTTTAGGGGGGGGCACGCTAAAACAGATGCAGGTTGAGGTGCAAAAAGGGAAAGTGTGTGCAGAGTTGTGGCCATTTCTTAGCCCAAAACCTGCCTCATATTGTTTTTTTAACTTTGTTTTTTTTTTTAAATCAACTGTTGTATCTCACGCTTGGAATGTGTTTGAATGTGTGACTGTGGGCACGACACAACTTGTTACCATGCCACACAACAAACTGACTGCATGTAGCTCAACTCATCTGCATAACGTTTGTCCAAAAGGAGAGACAGCAGAAAAAACAGAGTGTGCATCAGCAGTTTAATGTGTTATGTGGCTATATTTTTGTCTCTCATTACACGCTCTGTAAATTATGAAAAAAGGTTAGCAAATCATTTTTGCATGACATCACTGTTCATGTTATGAGTATGCTGCTTAAAATTTCAGCACCCCCAACTTAACACAGCTTCCCACATCTCTGAACGAGTGACTAGTCTGCTATCAATATTCTTTGTAATTCATAACCGTCAGAAACACTCTTTTAAGGCATCATCAAGATGATGGATGTGCAATTTAAAACAGTTTTAGCTGTAGGAAAAATGATAAGATGTCCAAATGATAAGTGAATGAATTAGCCCTAAATGCTGATGACAACATCGCATCTCTCGTTAGCCATTTGTTCTTTTTTTTCTTCTCCTTTAAAGCACTTTAAAAGTAAGTAGTAATAGTTTCTTTAGGTCTGGACTAAATACTGAAGGTGGTCTGTGTAAATCTAATCAGTGTCCATATTTCAGAGGGTTTACCTTGGTAACCTCCAACTCCTTGTCTTTGGCCTGTAGGACCTCCTTAAATCCTTCCCTTGCATGTTTGAGCTCTTCGATCACTTTTCGTTGCTGCAATAGAAATGAAAAAAAAGAAAATAAGTACAATAAAATGCTGGCCTGACTGCTGGAATTTGAAAAATACAGCCTTTTGCATCTCCTACCTCTTTTAACGCCTCCTCCAGCTGTTTCTTCAGACCATCTTCATTCTGTTGGGCTTGCTGGATCTTTGACAAGCAATAATTGTTGTAATAAATTGCTATTAACTATGCAAACACATTCCAAAAAAGTAAAAAAATAACTACTTGTCAGTTCAGGCCAACAGTTTTGTGGAGGTAAAACTGTGAAGGTAAATTTTCCACTTATTGTAACCCGAGAAGAGTTGCTCATCTAAGCCCATAACGGCTGACAAAAAAACAACAACATAACACTTAAGTAATAATCTGACTGAAAGCGACACTTTTAATAAATAAAAGAATTAATAAAACATACACAATATTCCCCTTACCCCAAATATTACTACCACTGACTTTATCTACGACACATATTTTTGTCCATTTCTACTGATAACAGTGAGTCATACAGGGTCAGAAATCACAAAATCAATTATATGTAATGATGGTAAAATAGTCATAAAACAGAAAAAATAAGTTTTCTTGGGGACTATTTTGCTTTACAATGCTCTACATGTATCTCTCCACCATGAATGGCTTTAATAAATGAATTAAAATACGTTTCAAGCCAAAACCTCATCCCCAAACTATCATACAAGAATGTGTCAGGCATCAGGCAGCGCATATCTAACCATATACATTCTTTGAGGGAGCTTTCAAAGGCATTAAACTCTTCAGGTGTCTGGTTCCTATCATCACCACTGTGAACAACTTAGATTCAATAAGTTTCTCTGGAACTGAGCATTTGAATGACTTTGTGATCTCAACCTTTTTTTTTTTTAATTCAGTGGAGTTCCCCTTTAAGATTACAAAGTTCAATATTTGGAACAAAAGCACTTCATAGTGTCTCAATGTAACACTCCAACCACAACCTAATATATTATCCCTAAGCTAACACGCTAGCCACAAGCTAACAGGCTAGTCATAACACAACTACGAGAATACATTATAAAACACTTCGATGGGCTAATCCGATTGGTTGAGAAGAATTCTAATTTTTTTCTCACAATAACTTTCGTTCTGCTGAGCACCGGTTGCTAATTAACAAGTCGCTTAGCATTACTAAGTTTGTACTTTAGCACAATCTAATTTTGATCCTGTTGTTGATCCTAAACAAGCTTTTCGGTTAGCAGCTGTGAACAGCTAAACTGTAAAAAACCAAAAATAAACAGAATACAATTTAGCATGAGATGAGCTGTGAAATGCTTTACAGCCTGACTGGAACAAAACATTCAGGTTAGTCCAGCATATACTGAAAAAGCTGAAGTGAAGCTGATGCTGTGACACTTTCTATCCATAACACAAAAAGGTACTTTTTGTGGTGGAAGGAGTTGGCGATATTAAAACATATTTAATTCAATGTTCAAGGGAGAGGTGGGCAATATGATATTTTGTAATTCATATCCTGGTTGTCGTCAGTACTTAACAACTGCATGCTTCATTAAAAAGGCATAGTGAGTCTTGTTTAACTACAGTGCAGTAAGTTTTATTGAATGTTTTAGTCACTGTATCCAGAGTTTTTGATGACTGTTTTTAGAAGAGACATGTGTTACGTATTGAGTGTTATGTCTTTAAGTATCGCGATATGATATTTTTGAATTATCGCCCACCCACAGAGTTCAGGGCTTCTTTGTTTTACCTTTTTCTTTATTTGGCAGAACTGCTGTAAAAAGCAACAGAGCATTCAAGGTTGTGTGTTTTTATGAGCAACATCACATCTGTGATAGTCTGTGGTACTCGCCTACAACGCGTACCATGAATGGAATTCCAGCCACAATTGCACAATTTTATTGCTTAAATATGATATTGCTGCTGGAACAAAACCTTATATCTCTAAAATGATAAATTTACAGGAAAAGGAAAAAAAAAGAAACTATCTTTAATGTAAGTCAATGGAACCAGAGGTTTTTCCAGGTCATTTTGGGTCATTTCTTTTGGTAAATTCATCATGAAATTTATACACAATGTAAAGAGCAACAAGTACTTTCAAATTATGTCAAAAACAGAAAAACAACAAAAATGGAGATATGAGGTTTTCTCCAACAACAGTGATATGCTACAGGACAATATAATTTGTTGTATTGTTACATCCCTAAAACGTAGCAATTGAGAAATGGAAGCTTACACCCCATCTTAGCCACATAGCTCCAGTGCAAAGCTAAAGAAGAAAACGTCAGACACCGAACATGCAAATGTGATTTTTCACCTATCATTTAAAATGTTGACTGTGTGCCGTTATTAGGTTTGCACTATTTAGACAAAATACTAGTATTGCGATTATTCTGCTATGTATTTCAATTGTGATAAAATACATAATTAATAAACCTTAAAATTTATCGAAAACATCTGCTGAATCAACGTGACATGATTAAAGTCTGGTCTGCAGTTAACTGACCAAAACAACTGATTTTATTGGACTGCATGAAGACTATTATTCATCAAAACGCTGCGAATGGTCAGGACGCTCACAGCAAAAAGGCTTATTTGCATGTTGCCATATAAGATCAATGTCATAAAGGCCAATATCCCAAAATAGATTACCAAACAATATACCTGTTCGTCTTTAAAATGTATCAAAAAAATCATTTAATATCTGTATTGTAGCTGTTTTTTTCCTTTATATTTTCACTTATTGTGATATATATTATTATTTTTACTCAGAAGTTAATATGGGCGTATAAACCTGCATTGTTTCAAAAACATATGCATATACATTTATGGATGCCCTTGTACATACACACAACACACCCATATGCTTATACATTTACGTTTTTGTTCTGTGTTATGCCGATATTTAGGTTATTTGATGTTTGTCATTATTGTTTTGTATGTTGTTCTGAAATTTTAATATCATTTAGGTGGTGGTTTTATATAAGCCTCTCCCTGCACTGTATATTTTGTTATCTTTGTTTATGTGTGTGTATTTTAAATTGTGCAAAAATAATATAAAAAACTACTACTAAACTACTACTTTACTGTACAGCAGTAAAAGTCTCTCACCTCAAGTCTCCTTTCCTCCTCACAGATGGATTTCTCCAGCATCTCCACACGGTGTAGGGCCATTTCCTGCTGGGAGTTCAGCTGGCCTCGTAAAACCTCCATCTGTTCCTGCAGCTCCTGCATCTTCCTCTGCTGCTCCGGGCTGGCACGTTCCTGCCCTGCTAGCTTGGCCGCCCGTTTCTGAGTGGCCCCCATTCGTTCCTTCAGCGCTCGCAGGTTGTTATTGTAGCGCTGCAGGGTGGCCAGCTGCTGGCTGCTATCACTGCAGTGGGTGGAGCTTCCAGGTGGGACATCAGGCCCCCTGCAGGCAGGTAAGACCCTCTGATGTGCTGCTGCCGTCGGACACGGCTGGGCACTGGACTTGTCTGTATTGGAACTGCGATAAAGCTTGCTCTTGGAATCCAGCGTGGTTCCTGCTTCCACTTCATCCGTGCCAAACTTACGCTTCGACTTTTTGGGTTTAGGGACAGAGATGTTTGCTACGGCCTCCGTGCCAACAGCCTTAGTCAAGAAATCTTTGATTTTGCTGAGTCTGCGGTGAACCAGGATGTACTCAAACTCGACCGGATTGCCGTCCAAAGGGACACCTAACCTCACAGCATCGCCCTGCTGTAGGACGTGAGGTTTCCGAGTGGAAATACGTGTTCCGTTCACCCACACTCCATTTATGCTCTGAAACAGTGGAGGAAAAAAAAGTAAGGACAATAGCTTGAGGTCAACTGAAATCAACTAATTTAGTACAATTTGGTGCCACTGTTAAAAGTATGAAATACACAAACATGAATGGGGGAACTACTGTCATTTGAGAACATGTTTGCTTTCTTTCAGAACAGACTTCTGTACTCATTTTTGAGCCTTTTAACGGGTTAACAACTTAATACGTTTCAGAATGCCTGACAATGTTTGAATTTTCCCCATTTTTCTGCTTTAAAGGAGAACTGCATTGCATTGCATTGATTTTTCAAAATTTCTGTATAATTCAGTGGTTAAACACAGAGTGATTCAGAGTGCTTTGGTGTGAAATGGTTGATTGCAGAGACTTTCTTTACAGTGGTGGTAAAAGGAACCAGGGGTCTTCACGACTACAACACAAGTACAGCCATTTTATTTAATATCCAAAACCACCAGTGAACGTACACGTGTCTTTTATTTGTAATGTTAATGATGGTAAATTAGTATTAAATCTGATTTTTTTCTTTGAGAACAGTTTTGCCTTTTGAGATAAAGTTTTGACCTAAAACATGTCGTATACCAACGTCTCCAGCATCAATCAGCATATTTATAATTATTTCATGTAGTAACTTTCTGTGAGGGACCTTTTAGAGGTGGACGTCTGGTTCCTTTCATCACCACTGTGAAAATATTCTGACTCAGTATGAACCTCTAGAACAGAGCACCACTTAATTATGCAGAAATTCTAAAACATCTGTGGAATTTCCATTTAATGGTTCACATTTCTTCTACCTTTTCACTTTTAATAAACAATGTTTCTTCTAGTGCTCTTTTAATTTTAAGCTATTTCTTACCATAAATTGTTTTTACATTACTGTTTTGTACGGTAGGCTGCATCTTCATGTATGAAACATGCTATTATTATTATTATTAGACAATACCACATATTCCAGAAACATGTTAGGAATTCAGTTAAGGTCAGTAGTTATGAAGCTCATTACAATTAGAAGTCCAAGAGAGCTGTAAGGTATAAGCATATTGTAAGTCAATAAAACAAACTGACCTATGTAAAGTACTGTACCTCATTATCAGTGACTGTCCACTGTCCATCCTCCCTCTGCTTTAGCATACAGTGGTTTCTGGAGATCATCAGTGGACAACTTACTGACAGGATCTGATGGGTGACATTCAGGCCACGGCCTATGGTAACCTGGTTAAGAAAGAAAAGGGTCTTTTTTTTTTGAAAAGTGGACACCTTACATCCCCAAATTTTTTAAATGTTTTGAGATAATCAGGCCTACAGGTCAGTAATAGGGCCGATATTAACAGTGCTTTGCCGACCATTATTCCACTTGTTTTCAAAGCCATTAGATCTTATTGTGCCTACATGGCCAGGAACATACTATCTTTTTTAAAAAAGGCACAAATTTAGCTAGAATGACCCAAAACGACTCCAATACAGACACAAATATCTTCATCTGTAACAAAAAAGGAATAATGTTAAAATATGTAAAGATGTGGTGTTTATCTTAAAGAGGGAATTCACCAATTATATCCACCAAGTTTTCCAAATTTCTGCACAATTCAGGAGTTGAGATGTAAACAGAGTCATTCGGAGTGGTTTGGTGTGAAATGGTTGATTGTCGAGACACAGATTTCTTTACAGTGGTGGTGATAGAAACCGGGGTCACCATGACTACAACACAAATATACAAATATAGGTTTTTATTTACTATCCAAAACCACCAGTGAACCTACACATGTCTTCTGAGCTTTATATGGAATATTGATTATATGAAAACAGTGATACATTTGAAAAAAACAAAAAAACAAAACTATTTTGCCTTTTATAACACCCTTCATATATCCAACCACCATGAATAGATTAAAATAAACTGATCATAATACGTGTTAAACCAGGACTTCATAACAGAACTACCATGAAACAATGTTTTAGACACCAGGCAGTGAAGTCATAACCATTTCATGCTAATAGCTTTTAGAGGTAGACGTCTGGTTCCTATCACCACCACTGTGAACAATTTTGACTTTGTTTCTCTGGAACGGAGCGTTTCATACCAAACCACTCTGAATGACTTTGTTTACATCTTAACCGTTTACTTATGCAGATATTTTAAAAAATCGAGGGAATTCCCCTTTAAGTCTCTTCATGTAAGTTAGCTTAGCTGTGAGCTTCGTAGAGTTTCGCTCTGTTAACATAAGCTTCGCCCTGTTGACTAAAGTAGCCCGTTATAACTACCAATTCAGAGCCAAAACACATCAGTTTACATTTAATCAGACATGTTATTACGCTAAATATGTCAATACGTACCCAATTTTCTCCAAATGGTCAGAACTGGATGTAAACATTAGCTGTAATTAGCTTAGCCATTCAGCATAGCACCAATTTCCCGTTCCACCTTAAATAATGCAGCTGAGGCGCCAGCAGAAACTGAGGCGCCAGAATGTAACGGTGTCACCATTTAAGGTGGGACGTGAAATTCGAATAAGAAGCTTCAGCCTCCTTAGCAAAGCTTCAACTAATTACCTCAGAGTTTTCGTTCAGCCGTAACCAGCCGGTGTCTTTCCCAACTCGTTTTAAACACCATATTTTGTCATTTATAGGATTTTCTCCCTCAGGGCTGCTTGGTTCTTCATCGACATCCTCCATATTTAACTTAAAATCTAGGATTAAATAACTACGACGATGAGATTTGCTGTCATTGTACACGGCAGCTCTGCGTGAAGCAGAGCTAAAACTAAACTAAACCACAAAACTGCTCTAAACTAGCATTAAACTGAACAAAAAATAAACAGAATTATACTGAACTACATTAAACTGCACTAACGTTAACTAACCTAGCTAGCTAACGTTAGCTTGCTAACCAAGTTACATTAAACTGAACTGAACCACTCAAACTACAAATAAATGATTAATTACAAAAAATGTACATTAAACTGCACTAATCAGCAGCTCAGTTAGATTTATGAGAATTTAGATTACACTAAAGGCGGGAGATAACACACACAAAAAGCCAGAATGTAAAAATGTGAAAACAGCCAATGCTGGGACCGGTTTTGTCTTATTTTGCGGTGCATTTCAAAATAAAAGTCCACTTTAAACCTTTAAAGGGTCAATATCCTACATTTTTCTTGTATCTCTGAGATCTACATAAAGGTACAAGTATTGTGAATACGTATACAGAACACACAAATTAATATCTAAAGTTAGATTTTAAAAAGGCAGAATTCAGAATATAGTTACTATTTACGTTTTTAGGAGATTACATTTAGAACACTTACACACTATATTGAAATATATGCACCATCTTTTAAAGAAACATCATCAATGTTCGTTTCTTAACTATTTTAATTTATCAGAATATATGCTTGCTAGAGCTTGTTGACAGACTCAAAAGAGGTCCTGAATAAGTGCTGTACTAAACGCTTATGTACTAAAAACATCATTTTATATGACCTTTTCCAACCTCTCTGTATCCCTTACAATGAAACAGGCTGTTTTTGTAACTGTGCCCTGAAGACTGATATATGTAAATGAGCTCTGTTGTGATTGGCTGCCCTGTGTCTCATTCAAAAGTACTAACAGCTGAAAAACTTCTCTCTTAGTGGGTGGGGCTAAACTGCTGTGGGTGTATAAGTGGATATATGTAAATGAGTTGGTTGTTGTGACATCACAGAAACAATGAATTCAAAACAGGCTGTTTTTGCAGCATAGTTTCCATATATGGACTGTATTGAGTGGGCTGTGAATGGTTTGTTCTGAAACTGTGACAATGATTACATACTATTTTAAACTCCTTTGTTTAAAAAAATGGTTTTCAATGTGGGCCCTTTAAAGGAATAATTCAGGTGAAGAATTAAACAACTGGTAAAAAGTTTCAGGAACAAAAAAGTTTCAAACAGCCCACCCACATGTATACTCACTTTAAACGTCTTTAAAAATGAACTTTCACCTTCAAGATCAGATGATCAGAAGAGGAGTAATCTTTAAAAGGGTAAACAGATGTAATTGTACAGCAAGATGGAGATAAAAGCGTTTCAATTACCCTTAGTCACCAGCAGAGGGCGACAGAGACTTTCTGTTCATGTCCCATTACGGTTTGTTTGTCACTACTCAAGTACTTCTTAAGATTCTCTGTAGTTATCTTAAAAGACCATTATGTTTGGACCAGTTGAAGGTAAAAGAGGAAGAAGATGACCAGCTGCAAGACAGAATCAATCAAATATAATCCAAAGAATCATGATTCAGACGCCTAAAGACCCTGCAAGAAAAACTAGCATAGAATGGCATGGCAGGTCATCAGCAAAACCAGCATATCTTGTGTTTTGGATGCTGGCATGCTGGTCAGAAGCAAAGGACGTTATTAGACTGATCACCAAGAAAAAAAGCATATCTTGTGTTTTGGATGCTGGTATGCTGGTCAACCAGCATGACTGTGCTGGGTGACCAGCTAAACCAGAACCAGACTGGCATAAACCAGTTCATGCTGCTCTGTGCTGTTTTATTGTCAACAGGGGACCCGTCACAAGACAGGATATTCTAGAACAGGGGTGTCATGCTCAACGGCTGTATAAAAAACCTCAAAACCTTAATTAACATCTTGCTATAATCCACAATGGCCATTGATTATTCAAAATACGCCATTAACAGCAAAATATAGGCACTTGTAGCAGACCTTGAAATATTACATGAATATTTGTAATAATAATTTGTAATACAAATATTAAAAAACACACACACAAACACACCACACACACACACACACACACACACACACACACATATATGTTTATATAGTGTTTATAGTGTTTGTAGTGTTTATAGTGTTTAAAGTGTTCATAGTGTTCATAGTGTTTATTGTGCTGATAGTGTTTGTAGTGTTAGTAATGTTTATAGTGTTTAAAGTGTTCACAGTGTTTATAGTCTTTATAGTGTTTGTAGTGTTTATAGTGTTTAATGTTCATAGTGTTCATAGTGTTTATTGTGCTAATAGTGTTTGTACTGTTAGTAGTGTTTATAGTGTTTAAAGTGTTCACAGTGTTTATAGTCTTTATAGTGTTTGTAGTGTTTAAAGTGTTCACAGTGTTTATAGTGTTTGGAATTTTAGTAGTGTTTATAGTGTTTATAGTGTTTAAAGTGTTCATAGCGTTCATAGTGTTTATTGTGCTGATAGTGTTTGCAGTGTTAGTAGTGTTTATAGTGTTCATAGTGTTCACAGTGTTTATAGTCTTTATAGTGTTTGTAGTGTTTATAGTGTTCAGTGTTCATAGTGTTTATAGTGTTTATTGTGCTGAAAGTGGTTGTAGTGTTTATAGTGTTTATTGTGCTGAAAATGGTTGTAGTGTTACAGTGTTTGTCATGTTTGTCTTTATAATGTTTATAGTGTTTAGGGTCCATAGTGTTGGTAGCGTTTAAAGTGTTAATAGTGTTCACAGTGTTCATAGTGTTTTTAGTGTTTGTAGTGTTTATACTGTTTATTGTGCTGATAATGTTTATAGTGTTCATAGTGCTTAGTAGTTATAGTGTTTGTAGTGTTTATACTGTTTGTAGTGTTTATAGTGTCTGTAGTGTTTATAGTGTTTGTAGTGTTTATACTGTTTATTGGGCTGATAATGTTTATAGTGTTCATAGTGTTTATAGTGTTTAGTATTTATAGTGTTTGTAGTGTTTATACTGTTTGTAGTGTTTATACTGTTTATTGGGCTGATAATGTTTATAGTGTTCATAGTGTTTATAGTGTTTAGTATTTATAGTGTTTGTAGTGTTTATACTGTTTGTAGTGTTTATAGTGTTTATTGGGCTGATAATGTTTATAGTGTTCATAGTGTTTATAGTGTTTAGTATTTATAGTGTTTGTAGTGTTTATACTGTTTGTAGTGTTTATACTGTTTATTGGGCTGATAATGTTTATAGTGTTCATAGTGTTTATAGTGTTTAGTATTTATAGTGTTTGTAGTGTTTATACTGTTTGTAGTGTTTATAGTGTTTATAGTGTCTATAGTGTTTATAGTGTCTGTAGTGTTTATAGTGTTTGCAGTGTTTATAGTGTTTCTTGTGCTAATAGTTTTTATAGTGTTTATTGTGCTGATAGTGTTTGTAGTGTTTATAGTGTTTATTGTGCTGATAGTGTTTGTAGTGTTTGTTTTTATAGTGTTTATAGTGTTTAAAGTGTTTATGTTGGTTGAACTGTTGCTGAAACACAGCTGGTGTTGATGGCAACTTGATGGCACAATAATAACAACAACAACAACAACAACAACAATAATAATAATAATAATAATAATAATAATAATAATAATAATAATAATTTGTGCTTATTGCTTAGTATTACATTTGCATTATTACATTGAGCTTGAGTTCTTATGCTTCCATGTCCAAGCCTTCGTGTTTTGTTAGCATATTTGTGTCCACATCTTAGTCCCAAGCCTTGGACATTTCCTAGATAGATAGATAGATAGATAGATAGATAGATAGATAGATAGATAGATCTTTATTGGCATTGTTTAAAAACAATGACATGAGCAAGGACATAAATAAAGAAGAAAATAAAGATAAATAAGGCCAAAGAGGTAAGGATAAACACAATGAGATATTAGTGCAAAATAATGAAATGATATTTACTGAAAAATATCTCAGTCTTAGTCTCAGTCTTAGTCTTAGGGAGGAGAGGGAGGGGAGGAGGGACTTATACATCTGACTGCCTGGGGGAATACTTTGAAATACTGCTGGCTTCTGGACAGTTTAAATGTCTCTCAGGTGGGGTACTGTCTTACCAATGGCACACTCTGCTGCCCTCACCACCTGCTTCCTATTTCATTTTGGCTCAGCTACATTGTAAATGCGGGTCTTAAAAAAGATAAAGCATGATTGATTGATTTTGTTGGTGAAAAATCACATTAAGTGCTGAATAAAGGTAAAGATTGACCAAAAATCTAATTTACACTTTCTTTCCCCCTTTACCCCAAAAGCAGTTGATCAGTCAAGAAATGTTTGGTGTCTGAAGTTTACTTCTTAGGTTTTGTACCAGATCTATGAAGCCTATGTAGCTAACAAGTAATGGAAGCATATATGCTACCAATTGTCATGGTGCTAACTGCATGTCTAAATTATCACTTGCCTCAAACTGTGTTCTGTTGTTCAGTAATCTCTAATTGACTTGCTTATGTGGTTTCTCACTCTGTATGACACGCTGCTGTCTATTAACATTAGGTAAAGTACATTAGCATGGCTAGAAACAGTAGCAAACTTAAATACTTTCATCCATTTTATTGATAACAGCATATCAGTGTTATACATTGGGCATTAAACACGTCTTGGCTGATCAGCTATGTTTGGGTTAAGCGGAAAATTGCGAAAATTGGATTTTTGGCCAAATCATTGGTTTACTTCCTTAGTCCATAAGGATCGATATACTGAAACTAAGTTTTGGATTTATTGTTTTTGTGATGTTATTTACATATATCTGCCTATTTGGCCTATAGCAATTTAGCCATGCCCACTCACACTGAAGTAATAAGGAGTGTTCCAGCCTGGGTTGCTGTTTTTTGCAGCCAATCAGAACAGAGCTCGTTATTCTTAAAGACACAGTAACAGTTTAATTCTAAGGGATAAACCAGGGTTAGAAAATGGTCATATAAAAATGAATTATGACTGCTTTGGCTACATAAACCATACAAATGTTATAAGTGGACTTAAAAACAGAAAAATATAGATATTGGGCCGTTAAACCAGTGGTTGGCAGTTATTAGGTGACATTTCCAGAATGCTCTATTAGAAGTGCACTCCTCTTTCTTATGACGTTGCGAGTTTTAAAAGATGCAGTGGTTGGCTGCAGACTGGTAGGCATCGCATCACCAGAAGACTTAAATAGCAAGAGAGAATCAACCATGACTAACATTCAGAAGAAGCTGGGTAAAAAAAAAGCCACTATGAACATACTAAGTGTGAACGGTTGGGACTGCCCCCAAGTGTCACTGACACCCCCATTCAGCCATTAATAGGCTTAATAAGAATTCTCACTTGTGATGAATGTATTCTTAGACATCAAAAATACATGGCAGCAGGAAACCTGTGCCTAATCTGTGACTAATCAGTTTCTGAAGTTTATATATAAAGCAAATGAATGACAGTGCATTTAGCAGTCCCAGCAGGTGGGATCACAGGGGCCTCACATATGGAGAAAATGAGGCAAACAGGGTCATTTATTGAAAATACTGAAAATGCATATTTCAAAATTACATAATTAGTCTCTTGGAAACATTTGGCAGCCAAAAAACACAGAGCACATAAATCTAGATATAAAGGTAATGTACTACAATAGAGATTACTGTACAGTGTGGAGCTCTATATTCCAGCAAAGCAGGTCATGGCAGCATTCACAAATGCTTTCCAAAGTATGGGAAAAAAAACATGGACATATATTTTTATACATTTGTACTACATTTCAAATACATTGCAATCCATGCAAAAATACATCCCAAACACTAAAATGTATTTCAGAATATATTGCCATATTAACCAAATGTATTTTAAAATACATTTATTTTAAAATGTATGGGGAAACATTACACATAGAAATGTATTGTACAATAATAAATGTATGTAAATGTATTTTACAAATACATTTTAAAAAGTATGACAACAGCAAAGATCCTGTCTAATGCACTTTACTGTTTGGAATAGCTTTTGAAACAAATTTGTTTTCCATTATCTTAACTTTAAATATTAGCAAATAAACCTTTAACGTGGTAAAAGCAAGTGTTGTACGTATTGATACTCTGTGAAAATACAGTTATGATTTGATATGTTGTTTATTTGAAATACATTGTGTGTGAGTGTCTTACTGCATATGGACATGGTTAAGGCAAAGTACAATGCAGACTATAAAAGTCAGTACCATTCATTCAGTTCATGTATATTTAGTTATATCTGTAGGCTCTGTTTAAATACAAAAATATAGACAATAATAACGAATATAAATGGGTATTTAGAAAATATTTTTAACTGAAACATTTTTGGCCATTTTCATTCACTGCAAAAGTATGTTTGATACGAGTACAAAATTTTTTTCCCCATACGGGAGAACATGGCTAGGGACAACATATTAAAAGTTTTTTAACATGTTTCATTGTGAATCGACCTCAGGAAAAAATCCACAGGTCCATCTGTCCATCCTTCCACTGTGAGAAGACAACTCAGCGCTATGGGTCTGAAAGGATGTGTAGCTGTCAAGAAGCCTTTAACATATGTGTCCACTTGCACTTTTTCTCGCCATTCTCCATTACGCCAGATCTCTCTGCTCAACGCAGGTGGCTGTTTCTGTAGTTTTCTGTAGGCATCAGTTGTCCACACAAGCTAGAAAGTTAGCTTGATTTATTTCAATGGCAAGCTAGCTACCTTAGTAAGTAACCTACAAGCAAATCAATCAATCAAATGTCTTCCCTGCAAATCTTCACCGTCAACAGTTCTGCTTAATACCAGATATTTTTATCATTATGTAAAACTGTCATGGATTCAACACAGAGAAAGAGAACCACTGTTGCCCTTCTCTGTGTTTGGAGAAAGGTATGTTTGTTGTTTGTGATGAAGACCAGTCTAATGTTGCCTGATTGGCTAAAGGCAATATTGCAGACACAATAATTTGCAGAAAGTGGACATCTGCTGATCTTTTCTGCCGATTTCGCCGCATTAAACCATCACGCACTGTGTGTTGCAGCAGAGCCTCCATTGAATGGAAATGAACAGGATGAGGTGAGGCAAAATTGCAAGTGGACACATACTGTCACTGAGAAAAGGAAATAGACCCAAAAGAAGAAACCAAACAAAAAGCTGCTGGTGGCCCAGAGCGCACAACGGCCCTTGGTTCAGGGTGAACTGCAGCCAGGGGGCAGTCATGTGCTGGAGGTTGGGGTACCAGTCTTGTGATTGCAAGGTTGCTGGTGTGATCCCCTGAGCTGTCAGGACATGACTGAAGTGTCCTTGAGTTTCTGTTCATGTAATTGTATATGGATAACGAAAACGCATTCCGTTTACACTTCTGTCAAGATCCGTCTCAGCCACCTCAGAATGTGGCTTGAATAATCCAATCGATCATTTGATCACAATGCAGGGCTGTTTACACCTTTAAATGCAATCTGATCACCAAAAACGCTTGTTAATGCAAAGCGTAAAGAGGCCCTTAGTATCACTGCAATGCTGAGAATGATCCACCACCCAAATAATACCTGCTCTGTGGTGGTCCTGTGTGGATCCTGACCTTTGATAATTAGGAAAAGGGGGCCTAACAAATCATATAGAAAAGCAGATGGACTACAGTCTGCAAGTTGTGGAACTACAAAGTTCTCCTATATGGTAAGTGGAGCTGATAAAATGGACAATGAGTGTAGTTCCAAGATCTCAGTGTACCTAACTAAGTGTCCAGTGAGAGTATATTCATTAGTGTTGCTTGTGTTAGGTTGTGTTATGTTGTACTAGTACAATTTGTCTTGAGCCTCTTGTGCTAGTATGTTTGACCAGCTCTACCAAGAATTTCTCTACAAGAACTATGCACTGTATAACACCTTTATGTAACAAGTAAAGGTGAAACATGGAACTACAGAAGCTCCTTTTTCCCCTCTGTGCTATTTCAGTTCTCCTCTCTGTGTGTGGTTTTATCACCTCACCTACGTTTCTGTTTAGCATTAACGCTCTGCAGTAAAGGACAATATATAACTCCTGCTCAGTCAGCGTGAATATGTCTGTTGTCTCTGGTTGGCAACGGAGAACCTTGACCATTCATATTAGGGCCTTCAGTTCAGGCCATAAATGTCAAAACTCTCAAAAAACGACCTCTATAGTAAAGCTGATTCATGCTAGCACCCCTATGGGGTTCTAGTGGTATGTTAGTGCTAAGCTAACAGCAATTCACATGTACTCGTAGCTTAAAATCATTTAATTGAAGCTGGTAAAAGACATTCCATGTTTTATTTGAAGCTTGTAACAGACTTTAACATGTATTTGAGCTTGTATGTAGCAGTTTTATAGAGCTTTTATAGATTTTATAGTTTTATAGAACTGCCGTCGCTGTTTTCCATTCCTAACAACTAACTGAGAGCTGGTTAGTCTACAACTCATGTTCACAGTCTACATATGTAGAAGTTCCAGAAGGCAAAGAGTGATGTTTTATCTCTCAAAATTGATCCCATTGTAAATCAAAGTATGATTGTCAGTTCCTATTTATATTGGCGGTCAGTCTGACTTGGTAGGCCTTGCGTTCAGCATTTGAAGTCCTGACCAATAGCTCGCTTAGCTGTATCTGTCTAGAGACCACAGAGAAAAAATCTTTCCATTACCGTTCCACTTCAAGAATTTAACCCTTTTGTTCCCAACCAAAAAGAAATGAATATTGCTATAACACGTCCAGAGTTCAACGATAAGCATAATGAATTTATAAATTAAAATTGAAAATTGCAGGCGCCCCTAGTGGTTCCCCTCCTCTGTTTGGGGCTTTTGATGTTAATATAATCCCTCAGTGCCACACGACTGACTGTGGTTTAGTGTTGTCTTGTTATAATACAGCCTGAGTGACTAAGTGAGTGGAAATATATGTGTTATGTGTGTTACATAATCCCTTCAGATCCTGCAGTGTGCATATGCCATATACTGACTTTTTGTCCAGACTATTTCTACTTCCTGACATCTAAAGATGCATTCTTTGTGTATATTTACTCATATTTGTATATTTACTTGTATTTCCAAGATGTCTCACAAGTCAGGGAGAAGAAAAATGTGAGATTCATGGGACAACGTGATTGCTATGCTATCACAGGTGGCTGCTAAGGTGTTGCTATGCTGTTGCTATAGTATCCCAGGTGGTTGCTAATGTGTTTCTAGGCATAGCTATGCTATCCCAAGTGGTTGCTAAGATGTTGCCAGGCCATTGCTATGGTATCCCTGGTGGCTGCTAAGGTGTTGCTAAGCCATTGTTATGGTAGTCCAGGTGGCTGCTAAGGTGTTGCTAGGCTGCTGCTATGGTGTCCCAGGTGGTTGCTAAGGTGTTGCTAGGCATAGCTATGCTATCACAGGTGGCTGCTAAGGTGCTATAGTATACCAGGTGGTTGCTAAGGTGTTGCTAGGCTGTTGCTGTGGTATCCCAGGTGGTTGTAAAAGTGCTATGGTGTTGCTGGGATGTTGCTATGGCATCCCAGGTGGTTGCTAAGGTGCTCAGGTGCTATAGTATCCAGGTGGTTGCTAAGGTGTGGCCACTTGTGTAGCGAAGGTGTGATGCACGTCCAAAAGGTGAGTCGAAGTACTGAAAACTGAACCAGGCTGCTCAAGGCTGCACAAAGTGCTGCCTACTTTCTCAACACACTTTGCAAATAACAGCAAATTACTGTAAAATCTGACTTTTTCTCTTTAATCAACGTGGAAAGTTAACCTTTATCTTGTGTTCGTTCTTCTATCTTTTATTTAATGTTATGTCATTCAAACAGTTGGCACTGCCATCAGGAAGTGGTTTAGAGTTCACAGTCTTAAAAAAAAACCTCAACTAGTCAGCCACACGACAGAAAACATTCAGTTCTCTCAGCTAAACATCAGGATTTATTATGTATTATTGTAAAGTGGATAAAGTGTCTCAGCAGAGATGACATAGGACACTTTCAGAGAGAGAGAGAGAGAGAGAGAGAGAGAGAGAGAGAAACAGAAAGGAAGAGCAAGAATGAGAAGAGAAAGTGGCAGAGAGAGAGATGGAATGAAAGAAAGAGAACGAGAGAGATACAAGACAAAAGAGAGAGAAGGAATAAGAGTGAGGGAGAACGAGAGATGAACAGAGAAAGAAAGAAAAATACAGGATTATAGTAAAGGAGAGAGAGAGAAAAAGTGAGAGAGATGGAGTAAAAGAATGAGAGTTAAAGAATGAGAAAAAGAGAGAGAGGGTGGGAGAGAGAAAGAAGACAGGAAGCACTGTGGGGGAGGCGCAAAGGTGAAAAACCCACAGCAGTTCAGTGAGGCATTTATTCAGTGCAGAACTGACATCCAGACCAACATTAATCTTCAAATCCAAAAAAGTGTTCAAAAACAACTGCAAATGTCAGCACATTGGTGAATATTATTTTAAAAGGTCAATCTTTTTATCATTTTTTGATTTCATAAACAATTTCATACAGTGAACTCCATAATCCCGGTCTCAAAACAGACCCTTTTTCACACTTCTGTATTCAACGCAGCCGAAGTTGTCATAGTAGGGTAAACATTACAGCAGTGATGGTGGTTTATGAATGAAAATGTTCTCCTTTATAATGTCTCTAATGTATAAGATTGGCTAATTTAAACATCCTTATTAAGATATTTACTTCATTTTTCCCTGAAAGACGCTCGTTCTGTGGAGCAGTTTTCATTTTCAGACCTGTACTGTATTCTAAGGCAGCAAGACACCAAGTCTTGTCCAAATAGAATGTTTGTATAAAATGCTGCCTGCTGAGAGTCCTCCGTTTGGCCATTTTTTGAAGCAGCATAGATGTGTCCCTCGCTTCCTTTTATATCCCGTAATTCCTTGTGTCAGTGCCGATGCAATCAGGAAAAAACACCAGTGCTGACTCAGTGGAGGAGAGAAACCATTTTATGTACAAATACAAAATTTTTTATTTTCGTTATAAAAAGTTCAGCATGCTAGTCTTCTTAAAAGACATTTTTATGGGTAAAAGATGGTAACGTCAGTTCCAGATTCACCCATGGTCTGAACCCATTGCCACACTGTCACGTCCGTGTCGTAATGCAGTCATTCTGAGAACCAGTTCAAACTGTCAGGAGGAACGTAAACATTCACAAGAGAACAACCAAGATGTTGTTAATGAATGGAGACTTGAAAGAGTCATTTTTATGTTGTACACTGCTAGCACTCTGCTGGCTACATGGCTTAAATGGCAGAGGCCCCATTTCACCAAGAGACAGTACAAAGTTCTAGGCCAAAATGAAAGATGTAATCATTGCTACCTCTGTTTTGGTCAATGCTCACATCCAACATTGGTTCTGCAGTGGTCTATAGAGTGAGATCCAGTTTAAATACTAGGACAAAATCCTTTTGGTCGTCTCGAAGGTTAGAGGAACGTTTGAAAACCTACAGCTGCTTTGGGGAGGATATTTGAGGGCAAGCTTTTCTAAAACGTTTTTTCATTAGCTAGAAGGAACCCTGATAGCTAACTTCCTCCGAGACCTGTGAAGCACCACTTCATCTTTTCAAACTGCGGGGCTGGGGCTATCCTACCCACTCAGAGTGCGAGGCTAATTGTGTTCTCTTAGACTCCCGGCCACGGAACTTGCAATAGACAGTTGTGCCATTCAGAAGCCCTCTCTTGTCTAATGTTAATATTGTTTTATACTGTGTCCAGTGTTGTAAATGGGCAGGTTCTTTTGTAAGCTAACCAACATGACATTGTTGAATTACTTCAATGTTAGAGCAGAAATATAATTAACTAACATTGATGTTTAGCATTACTGTGGAAAAGCATCCAAACATAATGTTACAGATCAACACAATCACCACGCAGAACCCTGCAGCCAGGCCACACAGTTCACTGATAATCTACCTAACATTAGTTAAGTAGCAAGCAACACCATTTTTAATGTATTTATGAATAATGTCACATATTCTCTCTCCCTCTCGCCCATCCAGTGCTGAAGCAACAACATCACTAGCAGGAGTGTAGCCAGTGCCACTATTGCTTGAAGCTTGGCCACCCCTCTGGCCACCTCAGTTATGCATAGTAACACACTCAGGTATCATCAATAAGGCAGTGGCTACTTTTTATGTATGTATGTATCTATCTGTCTATCTATACAGTATTATATAGTCAATCAGCACATCTTTTTTTTAATGTTTGTTGAAAGTAAATATTACCTCTTGCAAGGCAAGATATAAAGTGTTCCATCTGCCTGTAAGAAAAGGCTTTCCTCACAAACAATAACCTTCATACCACTTACACCACTGAAATATCATCGCTTCTCCCACACATTACTGTTTTATTGCACACGTTAATGCTTTTTGCACAAATAAACCGCAATAACCCTACATCCCACACACCACTGGCTGTGAATGTTTGTGTCATGTCTTCTGCACTTTGTTCTGTAACATCCAAATCCATCTATGTCTTGGTGCAGCAGTCACCACCTGTTGCTGAACATGCAAAACAGTGTAGAGATGGTACTAGTGGACTTCATCAACAGGTGGTTACTGCTGCACCACCTGTTGCTGAACACACAAAACAGTGTAGGGATGGTTTCAGACTTGAGGGCCATTAAAACCAGCACAACCAAACATGCTAAGAGCTGTAACACTCATTACCCACAGTGGAAACCTCACATTTTAAACTTAAACTGAACTTAACAAACTATATTACAGTATAACTTCTCTGTATCATAATGCTATAAAAATGTATTTTTTTTTTTACAAATGTTCATATCATTCTGTAATTAAGCAATAGAACACGAGAGGGAGTGTGTTATCGCGAAATAACATCATGGCTGTGATCTAGTTATATATTGATGTTATAGCGATAACACACAGCCTCGAGTGTTCTATTCCTTTTATACAACAGTTAAATAAATAAAGTAAGAAATTAATTTTTTATTGCGGCAGTTTTATGGTTCAGTCCGATTTGGTCAGACTCTGAAGATGAGACTACACGTTTGACGAATGGTATTCGGTTCATTTCTGGCTGATTCCAGGTTGTTTAGGTTTTCTTCTGTCACAGCTGCCGACTGAAAAGCTGCTCAGTGGTGATGACAGTTTGCAAATTTAGTGTAGTCTCATTTTCAGAGTCTGACCAAATCGGCTGTCGGTCAAATGTGATCTTAAAAGTATCCATTTTCTGTTTGTGGCAAAGTAAGAAGCAAAAATGTTCAAATGGCTTGAGCGTCTCCTACAGCTGTCAAACTCATTGCTTAGGAAGGGCGTCTTAGCGGAGTGATACAATATTTGTGAAAAACCCGTGATGTTATGGCGAAATATCAGCACGGTTAGACCGCTTCTCAACCAATCAGCTTGCTTGGCCGGAACTAACTGTTGTATAGTATATTATATATAATAGTTATTATATAGTTGTTATCTCCTCGAACATGCTTATGTACAAATAGTAAAACATCTTTGTGTCCACCTCCTGCTGCATCCGCATGCACTTCTTGGGGTTAAGGGAGAGTCTGGCCTGTCCAATGCAATCAAATACCTTCCTCACATCCTGTAGGGCCATTCCAAAATCTGCCATGTGGACCAAGAGGTCACCAAGGTAGATAATGCATAAGGTGGGAGGCCAATACCACTGGCTAGGCCCAAGGACTGTTGGATGGGTAGATCACTCCTCTGTCCACCATCTCCTGCACTTTATCCTAAACCTCCCTCTGGAATGATGGGGGTAGTCGGCAGGATCATTGGCATATAGGGGTAGCATCCCCTGTGACAATCTCTTGCTGCACCAGGACAGTGTGCGTATAATCTCTATCCCAGGATCTGCCCATCCTCTCAAGCATGCTACCCCCCCATGTAACCCCACTGGAATGCTGTCCACCAGCAGCCCAAGTTTTATGACATCTGGGTGCCTGCTGACCACCTCCTCTGCAGGCACTGGACCCTTAGGTGCCCCAGCTGCTTACAGATAAGCATTGAATTTCTCTTTTGTGTGCATGGGCCACACCCACTCTCCAAACCACCTTCCCAGGCTGGCTTTGAGGTTGTGCCCAGTTACCGTAACATCAACTGGTCCTTTAAACAGGACCAACAGGGCCATCGCAAATTGTTACAGGTGAGCTGTCCGGCTCCCTGTGCCATCTTCATGCCTTACCTTTGGCAGGTGCATGGGAATTGTATGGGTGGAGGCTGGGCAAACTCAACGTGCACAGCTGACAGAATCTATCTATCAATCTCTTTATCAACAGTTTACCAGTGTGTTTTTAATATATGGCAAAGCTATGTTACAACTGCAGTAAGCAGCAGTGTAACTGAAATATACTGTTTTGTCTATACAGCCCTGTTGCCGCTTTGAAAGGGTTAAACTCTTGCATTTGGTCACATTGCAGTTACACAATGTTGCTAAATGTGCTATACATAGGAGAAGCCAAATATACTCTTTTGAAACTTGCCTTTGTGCTATATTTGGGCTGTCCACTTCTTTCATTCAGTGACAAAAAGCCACGATGGACGGAAGAACCTTAGAAAACAGTGAGGGACGACATTTGTTGCTATAATTTCTCACATAATTTCTGAATGTCTAGTGTTTCTGCCGCCTGTCTAACATCATTAATGAAGAACAAAGGGTAAAATATCCATCCAAACATTGCAGCTTGTTAGTGTTCATTACTGAATAACCAACAGCTTACAGAGCGAGTGCTGCTGGCTTACATAACACGGAGACCTGTGCGGAAAAGTTACATAACTTATTCTAACAAAGCCGGCGCAATAACACCATCAGCTGGTTTCAGAGACCCAGATCGAGCCTAAACCCAGACTAAAAAGGATTTTTAGTGTTGAATTGCCACTGACATTGCAGTTTGGTTTAAGATTAGACTTGCAACCCAATGTCATATATACAATAAAAAGGCCTCTTCTTATGTTTGGTCTAATTATTTCAGACTTATAGCTCATCGAAATAAGCAGATAAACTGTCTGGAAAGTGCAGATTGTTTTTTTTAATCTTTTAATCTGTGCCACGTTTGTGTTTGTAAGTAGAAGATGAAATATTTCAGTATGATTTGAATTTGATAGTTACTGCCTTGTTTTGCAAAAACTACCATTTGGATTTTTGCTGTTTTTTGTCCTTTTATTTCAAACATCAGACTCAGACCAGCTGACACAGCAGGTAAAATGAATGTAAATGTTATTCATTACTTAACTATGTAATACATTATGCATTTACATAATTCACATTTACATATTACTGCAAAACAACAGCTATAACTAAGATTTTTAAAGCATAACATTGTCAACTGACTTGAATGTATCTTACACTCTGCTATTGCGATTTTTTTTTATATTCAAACAAATGAAATATATTCAAACCTGTCCGTACAGAATGCAATTAGAATTTATTATGTAAATGTGTAGCAACATGTATGCAATTATGTAAGTGCACCTCAGTAATAATATAATATACTTTAAATATATAGCAAAATTACAGCACCTGCCAGTATGAATAAAGCATTTTGACTACACAGTTTTTTTTTACACTCTGCAAAACTGGCGCGATCTTTGTGCCTCTATTCTGAGGTGATATTTTTCACAGGAACATGAGCACCACAGACCAGAGCCACAACTTTTAGTACTCTCACTGAATGTCTTAAGTAGCTGCAGGGCCAATCAGATAACAGCAAAGAGCAGTAATGAGCACTTCTCTGTAAGATTAGTAAGTAGAGTGAAACTATATATATGACAACCACAATCGAGCTATGAAGTCAGCAATGAAAATGACTGCAGTCCAGTGTCCTACAGTAGACCAAAAAAGTATTGGACATTTACGCCATGAATGTATTAAGTTCATTGCGTTAAGAAACAAAAAGTCAAACCAAGTGGCATATATATTAATCAGGCCATTCTAAGACTGTGAGTTCTAGATTTTTATTTCTTTGCAGGTTTCTGCAGGTTTGCATCTAAAATATCTTTCTACCTTTCTGTGTTCATGATCTCATCGATGACACAAACTCAGCAACACCATTGTCATTAAAACAGCCTCAGACTGTGGGCATTTTTCAAATTCTAGTTTTTCTTCCACTTGCTTGAGAGACTGGAACTACCACAATAACCACAGTTAACATTTTAATTGTCATTTTGGAAACTTTAATGCCACTCTAAACCATTTCATTTGGCTAATAAGCTACACAGCTTGCTAGCTTATTGGCTGACAGCAAACAGTTCTGCACTACATACTTACACAGAATGTCTACATTTGTACAGAATCACATGTAGAATCAAATTATGCTTATCTTTTTAGCCGTCGAGTTTGAAAAACACTTGTTCTGTGGAAGCTAGCAATTAACGCTAACAGCATTAGCCAGTTTGCTAACTAGCTTATGTTACCTTAGTGAACTCTTTACAGAGTAATAATTCTCAAAATGGCAATCAACACATCAACATACCATTCAAATTTGCTTTTATTAGTGAAAATAGTGCTTATAGTGACTTTAGCCTCACCTGGAAGAATTTGCTAAATTTTCATTAGCCTCAGCTGAAAGTGTTAGCAAAAACAGAGAACGCCCTCAAGTAGCATTAGTAGCAACAACCACTGGATATAGCCAATGGAGACAACACAGTTTCAGTTATCTTTTGTCAAAAGTTTTGGTACTTTCTGTAGTGGAAAAATACCCTTTGACGTTTCCTCCTTTGCACTAGAGATGCCTAATAGGAGTCTGGTTATGTTCACACAAAGACTCAACCATCTAAAAGTGTTTTTCTCTGAAACAAGTTAAACATTTTATACTGTTACCTGAACTTCACTATATTTTAACCAATAGTAAGGTGTCCAAATACTTTTTGGGGCCACTACTTGTATTTCAATCATCAAATAAAGCAATTAATTCAGCATTTGTGCACTACATTATTACTAATAAGGTTCCAACAGAAACTTAACCTCTCTCATTTTGCACTTTGCCATTGCTGTTCTAATCTAAGCAGGAGGAAATGGTGGCACAGAGAGGCAGCAGACCGAATTCAGCGTAAAACCAAATCTGTCCTCATGATCACAGCAGACTTCCTCTCTCTCTCTTTCTCTCTCTCTCTCTCTCTCTCTGCAGCCCCTCAGCAGAACACAGTGTTCTCAATGAAGCTTTGTCAGCTTTGTTACGCAATGCACAGAGAAAAAGAGAACAGCCTAGACTCTTTAGGCTAATTCTAATACGGTGTGCAATTCAAATTTAGGCAGTTTTCTCCTTTCCCCAAATATAGGTGATCAGCTATTACACATTTTTGGTGTTTGAAGTTTGCTCCTTTAGTTTTGCACTGGAGCTACATATAGCTATACATACTGGAGCTAATATAGCTAACAACTAATGGAAGCTAACATGATGGCTGCTGCTGGCTAGGCAGTGCACCTTTGTCCATGTTTATAGATAACAATATGTCACACAGTGTCAAAAAACACATAAGCAAGTCTATTAGAGATTGTAATTCAACATGGTTTGAGGCCGCTATGTGATGATTTAGGCCTGCAGTTAGCATTTTAGGTTTACTTCATTAGCACTGGAACTGTGAGACTAATAGCTAACAAGTAAGCTTATGCCCCTCATTATAGGCTCGTACCTCTAACTAAAAAAGAAAAAACAAACATGTAGAACACAAATGCTACTTAGTGAGATGTACCAGCTTCAATTACTTGCTACCCCTGCTGATAAAAAACAGCAAATGGTGGTCTAAGCTGGTCTATGCTGGTCTAGTGCTGGTTTAGCTGATCACCCAGCATGGACATGCTGGTTGACCAGCATACCAGCTTTCAAAACACAACATATGCTTGTATCGCTGGTGACCCTGAATGCTGGTCTATGTTAGTTTTTCTGGCAGGGACTTTAGCCTCATAGCTCCAGTGCAAAAACAAATAAAAACTAATTTTAACACAAATGTCTTATTGACTACCTCCAGTTAAAAGAAAAAAATACACTTATTTTTATATATTTGATTTTTTTTAACCAAACTGTTGCTTTAAGAGCTCTGACACTTCAAAGGAAAGAGCACCCAAGAGTCTTGTACGCTCTGACTGTGGGTGGAGGTGAGGTGTGAACAAACTCCCAAAGATGAACTCAAAAATGAAGGCAATGATGTTTATTGTAGTGAAGGAAAGTGGGAGGAGAACATATAAAAACCACAGACATCTCTAATAATTAATGTACAAGTGCTATCATACAAGTGTCCAAAAAGGCCAGTACAGAAAAAAACTAAGAATAAACAATTTGCATTAAATCTATTTACATAGCTTCACACTGGCAGTATTTCAAAAAATATTATTATTTTTTTTTACATTAGCATATTAAATAGCTTTTACAAAGAACACTGCACTAAATCAAAGGTGCCAACTTGATACATGCGCATTGTGGAAAGATAATGTATCGCTATGTGCACACAATGTAAAGCTCTACTGGAGCTGGACGAGTTTTAATTAGGTAGGTACTACAACTTTAGTGATTAGCAATGAGACCTGTGATTTTAATCCAGTATGAATCTGCTGTGTGTAGTTTTTACAGACTGGCAGTAATAACTGTGGACTGATTTCAATCCAGCTTGAATCTGCAGCATGTGCAGTCTGTACAGTCTGACAGTCATAATTATGGTGTGAATGGTCTTCTGTTATTTGCTGAGCCTAAAGCTCCCTCTGTAATAGCAGTATAGTCATTATCCTGAGCCAACTGGCCAATCCACAGTATATTACAAAACCTCCTCCAGGAAAACTAATCCAACTCCAACAGGGCTTAAGAAAAACATGCAACCATTTACACGTAAGACTCCTTTGCATAGGAAAACTCCTCGAACACGGGTTGACTGCATCTACGGTTCACTTTTTCAATCCTTGAGCGGGCTACTGACTCAGACATGGCTCTCTGCCTGAATGACCCCTGCGGAACCACATTATGGTCTGAAAGTTCAAATGAGTCCAACTGGGCAGTAGGGCAAGAGTCCAAGATGCAATCGTTCATGGAGATGGGACGAGACCTCCTGGCTTCATGCACAGTCATTTTTCGGTACTGAGGTGGGGCCGGCAGGGTCCCAGAAAGCACAGCCTGCTCGTAGGATGGCGGGCAGCTAGGAGTTCGACTGTCTACGTGCTGGAAAACCTCGATGGCGGAGAGCGGGCGCTGGCGCCTCACGGGCTCCTCCGGACCCTCAGCTTCGTTCTGCGAATCTTCCTGAAGAGTCCCACATGAAAACCCAGCATCTTTCTGACAGTCTGCTTTCTTAGAGCTCCCCCTAGTGGTGGAGAAGCTTCCCAGGCTTTTAGCTCTCTTGAAAGGAGAAGAATGGCGCCTCGAGTCCACATCTGCTTTATTTGTGTCTGCTCTGGGCTTGGATGAGGCTTGACTCTTTCTTGCGCTGCCTGGGGATGGCGCAGGGGAGCTAGCCACCATGAACACGGAGGTTTCAGACACATTCGAGGCCGCGCTTTCCAGAGAGCAAGAGGAAGAGCAAGAGCAGGCCTTGGAAATTGGTGCCGACCTGGTGCCATTAACCATGGCGTCCATGTTGAGGCTGCCGACCAGCTTCCTTGTCAGTAGCCTATGGCAGCTGTGTGGGTGCAAGAAAGAGTCGTCTGAGATTTGCTTCTTCAGCGGCTGATCCTCGTACTCCTCTCTGGCAGAGGAGCAGTCGTCTTGGCTACGCGCCAGGCCTCGGAGGCTCTTAATAGCCGCTGAGGGGAAGATGGTGGGCTCCGAGCTACGTCGGTTGAAGGGTTTGGGGTGGAATATGGTGTCTGAGGAGCAGGTGGGTACCAGAGTGCACTCGATCCTGATCTGGCAGTTACCCAGAGCCCCCTCTTCCTCCTCCTGTGGCCCCAGCGCCTCTCCGCTCTCTCCGTCGCCATCAGGGTCTGTGCTGTCGTAAGCTGAGTCATGTTGGTGTGAAGACATGGAGTCTGCATAAAACCAAAGTCAAAATATGAATTTCTTTTTCTTCTCAGTTAAAACTCTACATTTTCTACATGGTGTTTTTTGACCATTTCACAATATTTCTGCAGAATTAAAGAGATAAACTTTTGGACATCAGAATTGTTCACAGTGGCAGTGATAGGAACCAGATATCCACCTTTAAAAGCTCTCTCACAGGACATTATTACATGAAGTGTTTATGAATACTCTGCCCATGTCTGAGACATTGTTTTAAAATAAAATGCATTTTTTCTGAAAATCCATTCATGGAAAGAGATACTGTATGTACATGGTGTTTAAGGCAAAATAGTCTTGTAAAGTCTCTACAATGAACCATTTCACATCAAACCACTCTAAATGACTTTGACATCTCAACTACTGAATTATGCAGGAATTTTTAAAAATAAGTGGAATTCCTCTTTATTATCATAATTTAGTTGGCTTTCTGATTTCTGTTTTGCAATTCTTAAATATTTTAAACTTTTTTTTTTTTCAAATACTTTAAGATCTTGCACTTCTCTTCTGCTTTTATAAAAAAAAATCTCGCTGTTATTTATAATTAAGTTGTTTACAAGTAAAAAGCCAAAACAGTGCACTTATTTTGAAATGTACACATCTGTCATGATGTGAATGTGAGGGCGGACTAATGTTCAGAAACCTGTAGTGACTCATTTAGTGTTTGAAACTGTTAAAAACACCCCAGAGCAGTCATTTTAAATTGCTTTACAGGGTTTTAAATGGACAAATCTTATGAGTAGGACCTTGAAGTTCCTTTGTGTTTCTCTTTTTTTACATTCAGGCCCCTGATTGAGTAAGACATCATGAAGTGGCTCCCAAGTGGCCAAGTTACCTGAGTTATCTCCCATCTCCTCTTCCTCTGGGTCCCCGAGAAGAGTCAGGATCTTTTCTCCAAAGAGTTCCACACAGTTTTCAATCAGGAACTGGGTTAACTTTGTCACCTAAAACAGAGAAAGGGAGAGTACCTTTAGGACAGTAAATAGAGCTGCTGTATATGGTACACACTATATACAGTGCATCTGGGTATACTGGGGGGTTTTCCTGTTCTAGCACACCTGACATTCACAAAGAGCTGGAGGGAAAGCGCTAAAATAAACCCAGTCCCTGGAACTGAAACTGAAAACTGCTGCTGTAAATAGCACAGTATTGAAAAGACTGCAGGTCTGAATAGCTGTTGGATTTTAATGTCTAAAAATGGGCTGAATATTTCCACTGCAGTGCTGAACATATAGTCCTGAGGAGAGTTCAGGAGCATTTCGCCCACAGATCTGATACAGATACGTGGCTGATTGTTTCCTGTCGCAGTGAAAGCAAACGCAGTGTGATCTTTTTGTGTTCTGCCCCAATTTAATTGTTCTCATAGCACATTTTCTCAGTATTTTTTCATCTTTAAGTGTACACATACCAAGTTCTCATACCTGAGCAAACAAAAACAATCTTGTGCCATTTCTGAAAACTAGAATGTTGTGGGTTTTCATGCATCAGAAACCACAGCAGGCGCACTGCGCTCTCAGGCTTTGATCTGAACAGCTTAGTAATACTGAGACTTTGAGCCTTCAGGTGATGTGAAATGCATTAGTAATACTGAAACTTCAGGTAGTCTAACCTTTTCAACCTTGACGACGTCCAGCAGCTGGCTGCTGTCCTGCAAGAGGTTTGGGGCGATGCATACCGCCAGGTTCCTGCCGTCCATTTTGTTTCTCTCTGAATGCTGGGCGATGTGGTGGAGCACACAGAGCAGATACTGCAGCAGGATGCTATTGGCTTCAGGGAGCTTTTCGATCATTCTAGACAGATAGACAGATATGTAGATACATTTGTCCACATCTGGAAATTCGGGCACACGTTATGATTTGAAGCTTTAATATCCATTTAGTGTGATGGACGCAGAGGTGGATATAATATATACAAATACACTAAGAAATGTAAATGAAAGGGGAACTCAACTTAGTTTTAAAAGATGTGTGCATTACAACATCATTGAGATATAAAGCCATTCAGAGTGGTGTGGTGTGAAACTTACTGACTCAATTTACATGGGGTCATGAGGTTTACAATGCAGATTTAGCCAATTTATTTAAGAATTCACTGTCCAAACCACCAGTGAACCTATATGTGAGATTTATATTGAATGCTGATGATAGTAAACTCTGTAAATCTGATAAAATATAGTTTCCTTTTGGGACTATTTTGCCTCATGCACCACCGTGAAAGTATTTTAAAAATAGGCCAAAACTTTCATCACTGTCTCAGACATCAGGCAGTGTATTCATAACCATTTCATGTAATAACTTTTAGAGGTGGCTGTCTGGTTCCTATCACCACCACTGTGAACAATTCTGACTCTGCAAGTTTCTCTAGAACAGAGCATTTCACACCAAACCACTCTGAATCACTCTGTTCACATCTTAACCACTTAATTATGAACAAATGATGTATTTCCTCTTTAAGATTTAGTCGACAACACTGGTTGTTGAAGAAAAACAGTTTGGCACTCTTTTCTTTAAAACATCTGGTTAAGGATTAAAGGCTAAAAAGCAGAAGTGTCTGTCTGACATTTTGACTCTGAGATGTGGTTCTTCCCTAATTTACTCTCTCTGAAAAAAGTCCATTTGAAAGCCCCCCTTTCTGTTCTCCTTTTTGATTGTAGTGAAGTTAGGGGCTTTCTTGAAGTATTTTGGCAGCTTACTAACTGCCATGTTTGCTGTGTCAGTATAGTTTCATTATGCTCCCTGGCCACTTTATCAGAAACCCCTCTCTTGTAGCTCCACCTTGCTGGTGTACAGTTAGAGACTGTAGTTCGTCTGTTTATGTACAGTTTGTGTTGTCCATGAATGGTCAGTTTCTGGGGTAGAGGATGCTGATAAACTGTGCAGCAACAGACAGAATCCAGTCTGTAACTGTGCATCTACATAGTGGAGCTATAAGGTAAATGTTTCTGATAAAGGTGAGTTCGGTAAGTGAATATTAACTGCTTACCTTCTCAGCTCATTCTGCTTCTCCTCTGGCTCCTCTTTCTCCAGAGCCTCCACCCACTCATCAGAGTACTCAGCCACCAGCAGGCTGCCTGGAAGTTCTTTCAGGAACGTCTGCCATTTAAGTAAGATCAGATATATGACAGGTATGACTCAGACATATTTTGGTATGATTCAGAATTTTGGTGTATGATTCAAAAATATTTTGGTATGATTCAGAATTTGATTTGAATTGGTTATATTTGTACAATTGAAAATTATTAATGAAATATACTGAAAACACAAATGTAGCTGGGAAATTGAATTACCCAGTAGTAGAATACAATAAAAACAATACTCCTAGCTTGTTTTTTCTCTTTTGAGGATTTTTACATTTGAAAATGGCCTGAGAAATTTATTTTGGTCAAATAACAAGCACATCTTTTATTGAACATTATTAGAAGCCATTTTAATGTTACAAAATCAATTCAGTTGAATTCAGCACTTTAAGATCACAGTGCCATTATAATGCTTACCTTCAACAGCCCGACCAGCAGAGCTACAGGCAGTGCCTCCATGTCCACTTCAGCCCCGGAGTCCAGCTGTTCACGGACTGCGCTGAGGTTCTTACTGTTACAGGCCTTTCTGAAAATGCCCTCAGTGGCTGGACCCTTCCTCCATAGCAGCACGAGGAGCTCCTGAGGAAAAGGAGAGGACGAACAATGAATGAGAATGAAGTAATGTGTACAAGAACATAAATGGGTAAAGGGTCATGTTTTCAAGATTTGGTATGGTTGCACTTTTGTACAGGGGGTCATTATAATGCTCTTGTAAAGCTCTTATTAAGCCTCATCAGCTCCACAGTCACTACCTCATCACTGATTGATATGAAGACATCTAGCTAGTGCTCTGGTAAGACAATCTAAAGGCTCAGTCTAATTATATTAGATATTGTCTAGAAGCTCTGATAATAACGCAGACCCAATGTTCAAATAAGTTCTATGCTACAGAAATTGTCTTTATTTAGAGCTAATTTATCATTTTTTAACAGGAATCAAAAGAAAATAGGCATCCAGTGCTTAGGTAAAGGTTCCACACAAGTATTGCATAATACACAAATAAAAGTGCTCTGAGAAATGCTTAATTCACTCTAGTTATTGCTTGTGTAGCTACCTAATTACCCACTACTAGCTTCACAAAGCTGCAGGCCAATGCTTTGTGTTGAGCTGCTAGCGAGCAATGAGGGGTGAACCCCCTGCTGTAAAAACAAACAGCACAGCTGCAGCTTTCTTCACAACAAACAATCCTATACAACTGCCACAATAAACAAACAGCATTCCAACACATTAAAAACACTTGCTTGCTCACCTACAAGGATGGAAAAAGTTTTTTTTTTACATTGAAATATAATCTGTAAGTGTGACTGACTAAAAAAATGTTCAACTGAGGGACATCCAAAACACATGTGCTCCTACACAGAAGAGCTATTCAACATTCATTATTGCTGTTTAACAATGTTGGTGCACTGTTTGGATTCAGCTCAGCACATGTACGTCAACAAGAAACAACAACGTGGTGAGCAACAAACTCAAGACAAACAATAGGTGCAAAACAGAAAGCCATTATAAACATTACGTCATACAGTAGTGAGCAAGTTTGGGCTCCCCTTGTCAAATTCCATGTTTTTGTTGATTTTCTAAGTGAAAACAGGGTAACACTATGTGAAAGACTGTCTGTTCTCTACAGGGAGCAAACGTGTGTGTTTCTGCACATTTTAGTGCTTTAGTGCTTTTAACATGTTGTAAAAACATAAAATATAAAATGTGCCATAACCTTTGCACAGGCCTCATTTTACATTTTAAATTCAAAATAAACTTGGGCACTCTCTGTAGAGGGGAGAATAAAGGAGGGTCCTGTTCCTTATCTCCATTTCTCTTTCCCTCTGTCACTCTGTGCATCTTTCCTTCTCTCACATTCTTTCTTGTTCCTTCTCTTCTTCTCTTTCTCACCATCTGTTTCTGTCTTTCTCCTTTATTCTCTCCTCTACAGAGAAGGCAGTTTGAAGTTTATTTGCTAAAATGTAAAATGTGGCCTGTGCAAAAGTTATAGCACTTGTTATATTTTATGTTTTTCCAGTATGTTAAAATAGAAAGTGAGCACTGAAATGCACAGAAAAACACAAGTTTGCTCCCTGTAGAGCACTGACAGTCTATCAAATGGAAAATATTATCTCCTGTCGATTAGATCTGCGGTGAAGCTCCTGCACAGCTGTGGCTGAACCTGCTTAGTTATATCTGCAGCGTGAGAGACGCTCTGGCCTGACAAGCCTTATCGGGAATTTGAGTCATACGCATACTATTTCAGTATTTCAGTTCAAAACATATGCTTTTAGCGCTGAGAGTACATGAAAGAGATCTAATCATCTCCTGACTCTCTTGCTGAACCTGAATCAGAGCCGTCAGTGCTAATGGGATGATTATGTTCAAGGTTAGATGATACCAGAGGCCAGAATGAGGAAACCCTGCATAGATGTCTGTGCTTGATGCTCAGCTGGCTATGCTAGATGTGAAATGAGGAAATGGCTCCGCAGGCCGACATTTCAGCATGAATGAAAAGAGAGGAACTAAAAGAGAGCAAAAAAAACAGTGCCTATAAAAGGCAGGCGGACGTACAGTGATGGGTTTGGGCAGCGTGGCGTGTCTGGCCAGCGGCTGGCCGAACAACAGGCTCTTCCTGTTCTCTGAGCGTATGGGCAGGCCGGTGTGCGTGGAGCTCCGCTTCAGCTTGAAGGAGAATAAGCCCCTCTTAGTCCCAGTGCTGCCTTCATGATCTGCTGGAGGAGCAATGAAAGGATAGACGGGTTCATTAGTGCGTCAGTACTGACAGGGAGAGAATCAGGTAAACAGATGAGGCTGATGGTGACGATTAAGTGTGAACTTTCTAACAGCCACAAGATGCTAATCACCTGGTTCAGAGCTTCAAAGCACAAAACGCCTCTTTGCACTTCAAATAAAGACGTGAACTTTTCTTTCTGATGCACTTCTGATGAGCCTCCTCTCTCTCTCTCTCTCTCTCTCTTTCTCCAACGCTCTTTCTCTCCTTCTCTCCCCTGACTCTTTCTGTTCTTTCTTTTTCTCTTTCTCTCCCATTTCTTTGTTTCTCTGTCCTTTTTCTACTTCTCTCTCTCTTGCCCATACCTCTCTTATTACCTTTCACTCTTTCGTTCTCTCTCTCTACTTGTTTCTCTCTTTCATTCTCTCTATTTACTCCACTGTTTCACCCTCTCTCTCTTTTTCTTTCTCTCTCTATCTTTCTACTCACTTATCTGTTCCTTTCTCTCTCTCTCTTCATCCTCTTTCTCTTTATCCCTCTGCTCATCTCTCTATCTCTTACTTTCTCTTTCTCTCCTTCTCCTTTATTCTCTCTTTCTCTCCCCCCTCTCTCTCTCTGTTTTTTCTCTTTGTCTCTTTTCCCATTCCTCTTTCTCTCCAGCTTTTCCTCTTGTTTAGCTCTTTTTCTCAGTCTTATTTTTCTCTCTTTCTTTCTCCTCATTTCTCTTCTTCGTTCTCAGGCTTCCCTTTTCTCTTTCTTTCTTGTTCTCTATCTTCATCTCTCTTTTCATCTCACTCTGTTCTTTCTTTCTTTTACCATCTCACTTTCTCTCCTTCTCCCCCATTGTCTCTCCCATCTCCTTCTTTTTCTCACCCCCTCACTTTTTCTTTCTCTCCATCTCTCTTTCTTCTCTTATTCTGTTTCTGCTTTCTCCCGTCTTTCTCACTCTCTCCTCCTTCTATCTCTCTTATTGTCGATCTCTCTCCCATCTCTCTTTCCTTTGTCATTCCATTCATCTCACTTTCTCTCTGTCTCATCCCTCTACCCTTTTTTCTCGCCATCTGTTTCTCTTCTTCTCCTCCTTTATTCTCCCTCATTCCCTCCATCTCTCCCCTCCTGTCCTCCTTCTATCTCTTTTTCTCTTTCTCTGCTTTCACCTCTCTCTCTCTCTCTCTTTCTTTCTTTCTTTCTCTCTTCTCTCCCACTCAGTTTCACTGCTGCTCTCTGGAGGGCCCCTAACCACAGGTACAGTTTCTAACAGCCGTGTTGAAACTGGTTCAAACTCACCCGTGCTCGGCTCGGTGTGGGCCTCCTGTTTGCAGAGCTCTTTGGGCAGGGCGGAGATCTTGTTGCCCTGGAGAAGATTGAGTGGTGAGTATGTGGGCAAAGTGTGTGTGCATGTGTGAGTGTGTGTGTGTGTGTGTGTGTGTGTGTGTGTGTGTGTGTGCACCATGTGACTAAAGTACACACACACACACACACACACACACACATAACCACATTCACGTTGTTCCACACGCTGCACACAAACGCATTCAAACACACGACTTAAACACAAATCATACAAGAAAACAAACTGAACACAACTAATGAACAGAAAGAAAACAAGCCTAATACTCACATGAAGAGGCAACTCAATGAAAGAGTCCATTCCACCTCCACTTAGAGTTTTATTCTAGAAAAGACAAACATAGAAGGGAAATATAAGCCATGTGTGATGTAGATGCTGATACCTATAACATTTACAAGCGGCGTGTGGATAAAAAAGCTGAGAGACGAGTCTGTAAGTGTTGTGAACGTCCCAGGACTTACAGTGGTGGTGCTGCTCAGGACCTTCATGAGGACACTGGGGGGTGGAGAAGTGCAGCTTGTCCTCTTTCTCGCCTCTCTGACTTTCCTGTTATGATATGCAAAGTCGTTTTACGTGTAAACAAAGTGGTTTTACATGGGCGATGCTTGGAGTTTTGGTTAAATGTGACATAACATCAAAACAACTCTCTTTCTTTCCCTCCCTTGTTTTCCTTGTCACCTTCCGTTGCTCTTTCTTTATCTCTTGCTTGCTTACTCTCTCATTTTCTCTCATTCTCTTATTCTCTCTCATTTTCTCTGTCTGCTTTCCTCTCTTCTTCTCTTTCTTTCTTTCTACCACTTTCTCTCTTTCTTTCTCTCTCCCTCCCTTTCTATCTATCTCACCATCTCTCTTTCTCTCTCTTTCTCTCTCTCTCTCGTTCTTCACTCTGACTTGCAGTCCAGTGATTGAATTACACAGAATGTACAATTAACCCCTTAACAATCCAGGTTTATTCCATACTAAGGCTTATCATTCAGTAACTACAGGGACTTCAATGAAAACTAATGGAGCTATTCTTAGGTTATAGAAGTGTGTAATAAACTTTGGGCCTGTCAGCGGGTCCATGGCTTGTTAAGGAGATAAACAAAAATAAAGGCAAAATATGCATTTAAATATAAACATGTAAACACAAGCGTAAATGTATGACCCGCTACAAAACATAAATAACAGTGACTTTATCTCTGTATACAGAGCAGACTGAGGTGAGCCAACATGTCCAGTAATAAAGACCAACAATGACAAAAGCAAGAGAAAATGAAAACTCTTTGGCTACTTTAAATTCAGGTTCTTATAAAAGTTTGTGTTGTTTTATAAAAGTTTGTGCTGTTTTAATAAACATGATATGGACATTTGGAAGCTGTGGAAATCTGTCAGGCACAACTACAGGGAACAGTGAACTCTGTAAATGCTAAAGTATCAAAATAATGTTATAAATCTTCCATTTGGTAAACTGTAAATGTTGGCCTCATGCATATCATCATGTCATATCAAAATCATGTATCTCTGTTCTTCTTTTCTCAAAGCCTTTACATTTGTGAAAATTTTATAATGAATGGAAAAGCAGAAATGCTTTAGAATGACCTGGAATAAAATATTTTACATTAATTTATATGAAAAATTAAAAAAAAAAGCTTTTGCCTTCTTCTGTTAAGTTACTAATATGGAGATATACTAGAAATCATATTCACCAATGCTTGCACAATTAATGAAGTGAATACAGTCCTGAAGCCCCAGTCAAAGTACCACATGGTGCAGCCACAAACTTTCCAGCACTTCTTATGATTTTAGCAGTTGTTTAACTCATGTTTATACTTTACGTTAATCTGTGTTCGAATTTTAGCTCATGTTTAACTTTTATACTGATCTACACTGATTTTTGTTTGTTAATGTATCACTTTCAAGTAGATTAAAACTCAGAATGAGTAAAAATGATGTGTAATGAATGAGGTATCATAGATCAGTGCTTACCTGTGAAGAGTATCTAACCAGCGTTCTTTAACCTCAGGCAAACTGTAGGTAAAATAACAGCATGGTATGAGTTACTAGTCCACACGGCTTCACGAAGCAGAAGTCACACCTCTGGGCCCTCGCAGCCCTCGCCCTCTTTTTAAACAAGAGGAAACTTCACCAAGTCACAGACACAGGAAGCAGCGTCATGGCAACACCGCCACTTCCTCTTTTCAGAGAGAAACTCTGTCGACAAGTGGAAATTCTCCCTCTGTGATGCTGCCACACCTGAGAGGTTTGAGGTTTTAATAAGGGCAGGAGGAAGGACGCTCGGTGATAGGTGGTGTGGAGTGGGTGTACAGATTTTGGAAATTTTCATCATAGTCAGTGTTTACCGGGGGTCACTGTGTCATTTGGTAAGAAAATAAAGGACATCTAGAGCTCCATATAGCACTTGTTGGTGCCTTTCACAACATTTTATACATACAAGTACTTGACTGGATGAGTACATAGGGACAGACAAAGTAGAGAAGAGCAGAGCACAACTCCAAACCGGATGAAGTCACATTATTGAGTGAGAATAAAAACAGGCTAAAATATGGTGAGTGTGCGCTGCTATCAGTCGCCAGTTAAGACTGAAAAAATCGTTTAAAAGTCAGAGGTGTTGGGTTGGGAGTTTTTCTCACCACATCATACGTCTTTACATATAAGCATCACACACCTGTCAACAGGTAGTTTGGCCCTTTCTTCTTGAGCAAACTGTTCCAGCTGTCTCAGGTTTGAAGGATGTCTTCTCCAGATTGCATGATTCAGCTCTTTTCATAGATCTTCAACACAAGTCTAATGTTTTGGTCTTTTCACTACTTAGGCCCTTTTATCTTTGTGTTTTGGGTCATTATCCCTTTGGAGGACCCATGACCTGCAATTGAGACACAGCTTTCTGGCAGTGCCTTTCGCTCCAGAATGCCTTGATAATCTTACGATTTCATTGTGCCCTGCACAGATTTAAGGCACCCCATGCCAGACGCAGCAAAGCAGCCCCAAAACATAACCGAGCCTCCTCCGTGTGTTCACAGTAGGTGTTCTTTTCTTTGAAAGCTTCATCTGTGAACATAGAGCTGACTTGACTCAAGTGTCTCCCAGAAGCACGGTGGCTTTTCAATATGCATTTTAGCAAATTACAGTCTGGCTTTTTTTTTCTTTTAACAGTGGAGTTGAAAAGACCCCTCCTGATGGTGCCCACTGTAGCTCATAAAAATGACAGATGGTGTGATCAGACAGTGATCAACCTTGACCCGAGTCCAGCTTGTATCTCGTTGGAAGTTTTCCTTGACACTTTGTCTACCATTTACACTATCCTTCTGTTCAATTTAGAGTCAATTTTCCTCTTGCTGTTGCATCCAGGGAGATTGGCTACACTTGAATGTGTAATATTTGCAACTGTAGTCACAGTAACATTAAGCCGCTTGGAGATGGTCTTATAGCCTTTACCTTACATTACAAGGTATACATGAGACAACTGCTATTGATTTCATCACTTGTCAGAAGGAATGGACCGTTGTTTCATTGAGCTGTAAGGTATACAGACACATGTCTGTAAGGTATAAAGACACATGTCTGAAGTTTGCTTCTTTAGTTTTAGCACTGGAGCTATGAGGCTAATGTGGCAGGCAATGGAAGCTTATACCCCAGCAATTAGCGTCATAATGAGTTCTCAAACATATCTAATAGACATGATTATATGGTTTCTGACACTGTATGACTCACTGTAATCTATAAACACGTAAACATACATACCATACTTAAAAACAGCAACAGCCAGAATGAAGCCTGAACTGTGTCTGTTAGGCACAACATCACACAGAGCAAAATGTAACACAATTTCTTTCTATGTAGTTAAGCAGGTTTAACAATAAGAGGAAGCTGTTGGTCATCTTATGTTCCCATAACAAAGTTACACCTGTATTAATTTAATCACCCTCTGGGTGGCTGTAATGTAGCACCATTTTAAGGAATATAAACTTGCAGTGAGAACTAGCCAGGCTAAAGTACGTCATTGTGCAGATGTTCACGTCAGTGTTTCTAAACAATAACCTGTTGTGTGGCTAGTAAATGTAAATGTAAATGTAAACTGCGTTTGCATTGATTTCCCAGACTTTTATAGTGACTGTTACAACTAGTCCCTCCATCTGTTATAATGACCCCGTCTATGGGGTAAACTCATATTTCCACTTTTTGGCGAATAGTTCATAAATTGTATGCACTCACAACAGTCTATGGCCCAATCCCATTTCACCACTCACCCCTAACACTCTGCCCTACCCCTACATTTAGCTCTTTCATATCTAGGGGTAGGGTGTTCTGATTTTTGTTGACATAGAGGGGTGGGGTGAAGTGTTATGGCTACATGGCCCTCCAAACTGAGGTTTTTCAGAGATACACTCCAAACAGAGTATTGGCAAGATAGCTGTGCAAGTGACCAAAGAAACTTTTGACCAAAGAAATTTTCTCTATTTTATAAATTATGATAACCGTTGTTTTATCTTAGTTTAATGTAATTTCAGTGTATTACGGTCCTTTTCTTCATAACAAGAATAAATATTTGCTAATGTTATGTTACTGTCTCGTTAGCTAGCTAGCTAAATTTCCTGTTCCACCTTAAATAGTCCAGCAGTTCTGATGCCTGAAGTGCTGGATTATACCTGCTGCTCCCCTTAAGGTGAAACAAGAAAATTTGAACAAGAAGCTGGCGGGTATCTGACTTCAGCTTCATATCACTGAAGAATTAGGAGTGGGTGATAATAAATAATCATTGCATCCCCCTCTTTAAAAGCATACGATGGCCTAAATGTAACTAAAGCCCAGCAGTGTGGTTGCTGCACTTTACCCTCCTCTGCTGTCACTGCAGACTGGCAGCGTTGCCTACAGAGCACCACTAGCAGCCTGTTAATGAAGCAATGTTTTTATTTGAGGGGTGTCCCATTTCGTAGGGGAAGATTTCAACCACTACCCCTTGTAACTCAGTTCCAAGGGGCCAGGTGACACTCAAAAACAAGAAGTAGGGGTAAAAATAAGAAATGGAATTGGGCCTACATTTGAATTTGTAGTAAAGGTGTGTATGTTGTTTGTGTAAAAATATTACAAGTCATTAAGCAAAAAACAATATGATGCTTTGCCCAACTTTCCTCTACTATTGTTCATTTTTTAATAGATAGAAACTTCAGACCATAACTGACCACATTGTATCTGATCCAGTCAGTGTGAAAATCAGAAGTAAATGAAAATGAAAGCAAATGAATTAGTATAAATATTAAATGACTCATAGTGTTTAGATACAAAATGTAAATAATATAAATGAAACTGAACTAAACTGAACTCTGACCTTAACATTTACAGCGGCATTTTGGTGGCATCTGCCAGAAAGTCCCTGTTTGTTTTCCCATACAAGGCCGATTTTACGCTAAGAGCCCTCATGTGATGCGGAATATCCCTTTATGGTTGGTCGGCATGTGACCTGTCCAGCGTTTGGCTTCCTGTGGCAGAAATTTCAAATGTCTACTTCTTCTTTTTATTAACCGCCTTTCTGAAACTACCCTCTTACGATATGAGTAGATGCAATCAGGCTCTCCAGCTGAAAGCAAATCAACAGGGGAATCTTATCTGAACCACAACAGTGCTCAGTGCTATGCAGTGTAAGGACTGAAAAACACTGTTTCCTGAAATTGGCTGAGAAAAGGAGCGCTATGGAAAGTAATACGTAGTTTTAGATCAACAACAAAGATCAAGGAGCTACCGAGTTACACAGTTACATAGTTATCATACTGAATGGTTCAGTTCACAAAAAACTGTTACCCAGCTTTACCACTAAACTGAAATATAGTTAATCAGTCACAGCTGACTGGTGTTTGAAGTTACAAGGCTAATGTAGCTAACATGCAATGGAAGTCTTTTTTTATAAACTCTAAAAATAAAATAAAATAAAATGAAATAAAGCGTTCTTTGTTCGATGCCATAAAAGAACCACTTTGGTTGCTGAATAAATCTTTCAATTGGTGAACTGTTTTTGTAAAAGAGATGTGTGAGTGTGAAGAACCTTTTTTTACTCTGTTTAAGCAATACATGATAAAGCGCTTACTGATCTGAAGTGCACTGAATGAGCCGTTTCTGATCACTGTTTGAGTGTTCGCTCGAACTTCTAAAGAGCGTGCATGCTTGACAGCCCAATACTCCCAGCCTGCTATAGCAGACATGATGAGTGATGAGTGAATCAGGCTCTATAAATAGAGGTGGTGTTGTAGACTCCACTCATTTAAAAAAGGATGGTTCTTCAAGGGTTCTTTAGTAAAGAAAATGGTTCTATATAGAACCATGAACACTCAAATGTCAAGCTTGTAACAATAGAAGAACCCTTTTTGATGCTACATAGAAGCCTTTTGATAAGGTTCTATATAGAACCATATACAACACATTCATCATCAATCTGATTTCATGATGCAAAGAACTCTTTAATTGTGCAAATCTTTGAGTGTTCATTTTCTTTACTAAAGAACCCTAGAAAAAAACCATCTGCATGTGCATTTGGGATTAAAGGGGAAAACTGGGAAAACTGAGAAAAACTGGGACTGGGACATTTCTAAATATACTGGTTAATATAAAGTGATACTTTTTGTGTCTTTTTCTGCATATGGATGCATTTCTGCATCTTTCATTCACCCAACACATGAACCTTTAGCTCCAGACTCACCTGAAAGACACCAGACAGAGAGAGAGAGCCCAGGCCAGAAGGACGGTCGTCTTCAGGTCAATTTCTCCATCTTCATCCTCCACTTCATCATCCTCACTTTTGAATCCATAGACCCAAAGGTCCTCCAGGTTGACTCTATGCTTCAGTCTGTAACTAGCACTGGACCTGAGGAGAGAAATCATATTAAAGAAATGTATTAATATCTCTTGCACCTATGTTACTATTGCCTTGCTGTGTATTATACCGTGATTATGAGAAAATGGGACTCTTGTGCCACATTATGTGTGAAAATAGGATGTTTTAGCCGCAAAGAACGGTTTGGAGAACATATTGTGTCAGGTGTGGGTGAGGAAGGCTGATTAAGGTCAGAGACAGGTGTATGTCTAGGTCATGTACAGGATGTGAGTGGTTAGGTTTGGATGTTTGCGTACAGGTGTGGGCGATCATTGATTTAGGTTAGGTTTAGGTTTAGAAGAGCTTTATAGATGTAGTAGACTTCATGGTTTGTTGATTGAAGTGAAAATAGGTTCACATACTCCACAAGGATTGAATATTTTTCTGCTAATTTTAGTGCCCAATTTCTATTTATTTATTTTTCTAAGTTTAACATGTTGGAAAAACTATGTATATTGAGAAAGTACTACACCAGGCCTGACTGGACTTAAATGTAGTAGACAACGGACGGGTAAGTAGAATCATCAGTAGACAGGTAAGTGCCTTTAATGATATAGATGATGTCCCCTTAACTGCTGCCATTCCTCTCTGTTTCTGCTGTCTCAGCACTAAAGCTAGTTGTGTAGGGAGATTTTGCTCCAAAAACGTCATTAGGGTCATCAAACCCCGTGTAATTAAAAAATCAAAGAAAACCGTGCACGGTCATAACCCTGATCATTTAATTTGTGTAGACCTTAAAAAGACCAGTCCCCCCCAAACACACAGTGTAACTAGCAGAGAATTAAACCTTGCTCTACTCAGTGTAAGGTCACTTAATAACAAAACCCTGCTGATTCGAGATCTTATCAAGGAGCATAAGCTGGATTTTATATTTCTGTCAGAAACGTGGCTTAGTGATAATGGCACAGCAACTTTACTTGAAGCTGCTCCTGAAAACTACAGATTTATGCATACAGTAAGACAGGGCAGATGAGGAGGAGGAGTAATAATAGTGACTTTATCTGCAAAAGTACCTCTATTGGTGAATTCGTGTCTCCTGAGTATGTTGCAATCAACCTTTTTAATGATACACCTGTGTTAATAATTGTAATATACAGACCTCCGAAGCAAAATAGTAAATTTTTGTCAGAAATTGCGGAATTATTATCAGTAGCGTCCACAAACTATGATAAGATTCTTCTGTCTGGGGACTTTAACTTACATATCGATAGTCCTTCAGATAGTAATGCATTAGAATTCATTAGACTTCTAGAGACATTTGATTTGAAGCAGCACGTGGGCAGCTCTACCCACAAGCTAGGCCACATTTTGGATCTGGTCATCACTAAAGGTTTAAAAACAAAGGTGTCCAAAATCTCGGATGTTTTCTTATCAGATCACTTCTGTATTTTCTTTCAAATCAACTTAGAAGTAAAGAAGAAAGTACCTGAAAGTTACTTTAAAACACGTTACATAGACTCAGAAACAGTTGAAAAGTTTAAAACTGTTTATAATGGTTCAGCGAATACAGATACGACTCTATCCTGTAATGATCTAGTCTCCGATCTAAGTGCTAGATTACGGGAAAGCCTTGACCTTCTCGCCCCAATAAAAAGGAAGAAAAGCTTGCGCACTCTTAAAAATCCATGGATGAATGCGGAAATACGCCAGCTTAAGAGAAATTGTCGTAAATCAGAGCGCTTAGGGAGGAAAACTAAACTGCAGGTACACTATGATATTCTCAAAGAGCAGATCTCAGTCTATAATAATGCTATGAAAATATCCAGACAGTCATATCTCTCTAGTGTAATCAATAGACACAGAAATAATACCAAAATCCTTTTTTCCACCATAGACCGACTAATTAACCCTAACTTCTCTGCTAGAGCGTCTCATGGTGATTTATCTTCTAATATCTGTGAAGAGTTCGCAATTCATTTCCAAAATAAAATAGACCTGATACGACAGGGTGTAGCTCAGCAGACGCAAACAAGCTCCTATAATGTCCCTGATAGGTCACCTACATCAGTAATGACATCTTTCTCTGTTATCAACTATGAGGAGCTCACAACTATTTTAAACAAACTAAGTTCATCCACATGTGATCGTGACCCTGTTCCTACTTCATTCCTTAAGATGGTTTTTGATTGTGTTCACAATGATGTTTTAACCATTGTAAATTGTTCTCTGTCAACAGGTGTTTTTCCAGATGCTTTCAAAACTGCCCTGGTGAAGCCTCTGCTAAAAAAGAGTAGCATGGATCCTTCCATACTAAATAATTTTAGACTGATTTCAAACCTACCTTTTCTAAGTAAAGTCTTAGAAAAAGTTGCTTTCAAACAGCTAAATACGTATCTAATATCAAACAGTTTATATGAGAAGTTTCAGTCAGGTTTTCGTTCTAACCATAGTACAGATACAGCATTGATTCATGTTATGAATGACCTCAGGCTCAGCGCTGATGCACAAAATCCTTCTATTTTGGTTTTATTAGATCTTAGTGCAGCCTTTGATACCGTTGACCACAAGATTTTACTCCAGCGTCTTGAATACTGGGTCGGCCTCTCAGGCACAGTTTTAGAATGGTTTAAATCATATTTAATAATATGATAGGCAGTTCATGGTTTCACTTTGAAATCATTCATCAAAATGATTTGCCATTTCTTGTGGAGTCCCCCAAGGTTCAGTCTTAGGACCTTTGCTTTTCTCTTTGTACATGCTACCTCTAGGTGATGTTATTAGGAAACATAGTAAAAATTTTCATAGCTATGCTGATGACACCCGGTTATACATTTCTATTCCTTCTGAAGATCAAGACTCTGCAGACAGACTAACCAGCTGTGTGTCAGATATTTCTCAGTGGATGTGGCAAAATTTTCTACAATTAAATCATGAAAAAACTGAATTACTGATTGTTGGTACAGAAACTCAGAGAAAAATGATTTTTGAGAAACTTGGTTCTTTAGCTTCATCTACCAAACCTGAAGTACGAAACCTGGGTGTGATCTTAGACTCTGAGCTTTTTACCCCACATGTAAACACGGTCACTAAAGTAGCTTTTTATCATTTAAGAAATATCACTAAAGTTCAGCCTTTTCTATCTCAGAGCGATGCAGAGAAACTTGTTCATGCATTTGTTACAAGCAGACTTGACTACTGTAATGCTCTTCTTGCTGGACTTCCTAAGAATTAACACATCCCTTACAACTTGTACAAAATGCAGCAGCATCCTAACAAAAACAAAAAGAGAGATCACATCACTCCCGTTTTGAAAGAACTGCACTGGCTGCCTGTATCATTCAGGATAGACTTCAAGGTTCTGCTACTAGTCTTCAAAGCTCAAAACAACCTAGCACCTGCTTACATCACGGAGTGTCTGTCTGTTTATGTTCCGGCACGCGATCTAAGATCTGCAGATAGTGGCCTTCTACAGAATTATATTATTATATTATAGTGCTTGTGAATGTGATGTCATGATGCTGTGTCTTATGGGTGGTCTGCCATAGTGGGAGGGTTATTTAGTCCAGGCTCGGTTAGAATGGTTAAATGAATCTTCCTTTCCTACTTGCTTTCCTTGTTTTGGCTGATCTGAAATCCCATGGACTCACCAAATATTATGGCGTTCGCCATGGGCCTCACTGCACCACCCCTACAATATGTTGGCAGAGCTGACTAGCATGTGGATCGACTCGACTACTAGTTCAAAAATGTTTCAGAATGTGCTGTTTTCCAGCTAAAAGTTGCGAGGTGAAGGTATGCTGTGGCTAGGCTAGTAATATTAGCTGAGGTGTCAGACAATTAGCATTTTTGCATGTTTATCTTAAAGATTTTAGATTGACTGACTGCCCTCGAGTGTAAAAATATGGATATTTGTGGAGTTTAGAATTGCATAGTACAGTAATATTATCATTATTTTGCTTAATAGCTGGGCAAGCAGTGTTTGCTAAAAGGCTACTACAATGAAATATGCCAGACAATGTGCGAAAAGGGCCAAAAATGAGTGAAATACTCCAGTAACTGTGAAATCAAAGATGGCATGAATGCTTTCTGGTTAAATCTGCAGCGGCTATGTGAACTAACTAAAGTATGAAGTATGTGAAGTATATGAAGTAACTGAGATGAAGTAGCTGAATAAAATATGTCAGTAAGTTAACACAATTAAATATGCAGTAGCTGAGTGAAATATACAGTAAATGAACAAAGTTAAATCTTCCCGGGAATATCCGTTTGTAAACTGTGCAAACAGGCAGTTAAACGCACCGGTTGGGAAAAAGTCAGTGAATGAAAATGGAGGTAATGCTTGCATATTGTGGGCTGCGCTGCTGAGGGTCACTTTGCATGGCCGCACTCCTGGCTTAGAGAGGGACTGTAACTGTTGCTGCTAATGCTTATGTTGTTATTAGTGTAGTTGTGTTGCTTGGTGTAAATTGTGTCAGAGGAAGGTGGGCTTTGCAGTCAACTACTGGTTAGAAGTGTCTAGCCTCCTCGAATGTTGTGTCCTCCCGCATTATCACTTCCCAGCGTTATGTATTGGGTTAGCGCTGGACTGGGCATTTCTTGCTGCGTCTTGTATGCTCACTCTACAATGTCATGGCTGTCCAAATAAAAATGTACATTTATATACACTATATTGCCAAAAGTATTCACTCACCCATCCAAATCATTGAATTCAGGTGTTCCAATCACTTCCATGGCCACAGGTTTATAAAACCAAGTGCCTAGCCATGCAGACTGCTTCTACAAACATTTGTGAAAGAATGTGTCGCTCTCAGGAGCTCAGTGAATTCCAGCGTGATACCGTGATAGGATGCCACCTGTGCAACAAGTCCAGTCGTGAAATTTCCTCGCTACTAAATATTCCACAGTCAACAGTCAGTGGTATTATAACAAAGTGGAAGCGATTGGGAACGACAGCAACTCAGCCATGAAGTGGTCGGCCACGTAAAATGACAGAGTGGGGTCAGCGGACGCCGAGGCGCATAGTGCGCAGAGGTCACCAACTTTCTGCAGAGTCAATCACTGCAGACCTCCAAACTTCATGTGGCCTTCAGATTAGCTCAAGAACAGTGCATAGAGAGCTTCATGGAATGGGTTTCCATGGCCGAGCAGCTGCATACAAGCCTTATCTTACCAAGTGCAATGCAAAGCGTCGAATGCAGTGGTGTAAAGCACATCGCCACTGGACTCTAGAGCAGTGGAGACGTGTTCTCTGGAGAGACGAATCACGCTTCTCCATCTGGCAATCCGATGGACAAGTCTGGGTTTGGCGGTTGCCAGGAGAACGGTACTTGTCTGACTGCATTGTGCCAAGTGTAAAGTTTGGTGGAGGGGAGATTATGGTGTGGGGCTGTTTTTCAGGATTTGGGCTCGGCCCCTTAGTTCCAGTGAATGGAACTCTTAATGCTTCAGCAGACCAAGAGATTTTGGACAATTTCATGCTCCCAACTTTGTGGGAACAGTTTGGGGACGGCCCCTTCCTGTTCCAACATGACTGCGCACCAGTGCACAAAGCAAGGTCCATAAAGACATGGATGAGCGAGTTTGGTGTGGAAGAACTTGACTGGCCTGCACAGAGTCCTGACCTCAACCCGATAGAACACCTTTGGGATGAATTAGACATCAGTGTCCGACCTCACAAATGCGCTTCTGGAAGAATGGTTAAAAATGTGGAAAGCCTTCCCAGAAGAGTTGAAGCTGTTATAGCTGCAAAGGGTGGGCCAACATCATATTAATCCCTATGGATTAAGAATGGGATGTCACTCAAATTCATATGCGTGTGAAGGCAGACGAACGAATACTTTTGGCAATATAGTGTATATTTATACATTTAATTATATAGTATGTGTTAAGATGCACTTTCTTTTCATTTGATTCACTTTTTAACATACAAAGACATAAAAAAGGGTTGCCATTCAGTCCTGTACACATCCAGGAGAATCAATCAGTGATTTGATTTTTTTACTAAATTTAGCTGATTTGTGGCGGTGCTCACAATGCAGATGAAGGTAGATAAATAACGATGCAAATCTTTGCAGTTATCATGTTGATGTGCTGCCCAGTGTCTAAACATGTCACCAAAGTGCACCTTTGAGAAACAACTGAGGGTGGACATATCAAATCCATTGTTTCTGTAGAGGTGGCCTGACTGGATAAAAAGAAGCAGTTTAATCATCAAAAGAAACGCTAACATGCTAAAATATTGTAGCATCTTCATAATGTTTTGCATGTCAATTTTAGAGTATTAGTTCTCTAGCATTTATTAGCTGGGTTGTTCTGAGAAGGACTTGTATTATGAAGGCAGAGATAGCTGTGTTCTGTTAGTTTAGGAAGTACTGAGTAAGTCCAGCCCTGACGGCTGAAAAAGCAAGACATAGTGAGGCTTAGAGCGAATTGTTAGACAAAACTCTCTTTATGTATGGCGTGGCTGTGGTCGGCAAGCAGTCAGAAACATGGACAATCGAGGGAAATTCTGCAAAAAACACAGTAAAATATTGATCTCTTTGAGGTATCGGAGTGTATGTGAGTATAGGCAGTATGTAAACGAAGAATGAACCCTGCCAATATGGCCGAACAATCCCACAATCCAGTGCAATGTGACATAAATTCTCAAGCCCTGTAATCAAGCATGTGGTGAGACATAAATCCACTAAAAGCCGAAGCAGCGAATTCTCCTGTGTTCTGCTGTATAGAAACAGACAGTAAAGGTTAATATAGCACCAGACATTTTACTGCATGAACAAACAGTGAAATTATCAGCCTGAATCATCAGCTCAGCAGCTCAGCAGTTGAGACAGAACAGAAAAAAAACGCACACTTTGGCACTGTATACACTTACACCGCTGAGAGTGCCACACCGAGAGCTGAGGAGGAAGCAGCTGAAATACCGTCTTACACTCTGATCAGACGAGAAGCGTTTTGGTTTAAGATGCATTTCCTGTGTCTGAGCGGGCTCAAGTCACTCTGAGCAAATGTGAGAGACACGAGACACTCACAGCTCAGTGAGCCTCAGGCAGAGACAGTGCAGCTATTATAAAGAGAAAAAGAGGCTCAGAAGGCTCCTTTCTGTACAGAGTTCAGAGACATGGCTTTCCAAAATGTATTTTTACACAAATGAGTTTGTTTCTGCATTTGTCATAACTCAACATATTAACCCCAATGCAATAAGTGATTATTTGTGCTGTTTATTCTACTCTTCTCCTTTAAAAATGTGATTTCTTTTTCCTGTTTTGCGTTTATTATTAATATGATATAACAAAGCTGAAAATATGTACTTCACGCTTCAGCGGCCGTTTGTCAATTTGCTAAATCAATGCAAATCAATAATAAGTGTTTCTATAGCAATGTGAATTGCACTTGAATGAGTGAAACTACCGCAGTGCATCCAACAATAAAGGCAGCACAACGCTTTTTTATAGTGATAGGAAACACAAAAGCGCACAGAAAGCTCAAATTACACATATTGATCCATTTCACTGACCAACATGGACATGGATGCCCACCTTGAATCAGTTAAAAGGGCCAAACATAAGCGAATGGATCGCCAGCGAGATGTTACTGTTGAACGTACAGGGTATGTGTTTCTAATGAAGTGGGAAACAGAGGAAGTACAATAAAGTTTCTAATAAAGTGGCCAGTGAGTGGAAGTACAATGTAGGTGTTTCTAATAAAGTGACCAGTGAGTGGAAGTACAAGATGGGTGTTTCTAATAAAGTGGCCAGTGAGTGGAAGTACAAGGTAGGTGTTTCTAATAAAGTGGCCAGTTAGTGGAGGTACAAGTTAGGTGTTTCTAATAAATTGAACAGATAGTGGAAGTGCAGGGTCAGCGTTTCTAATAAAGTGGCGAAACAGAGGAAGTACAAGGGAGGTTTTTTTTTTATAAAATGGCCAGTTAGTGGACGTACACGGTAGGTGTTACTAATAAAGTGGCCAGTTAGTGGAAGTACAAAGTGTTTCTAATAAGATTACTATTACTAGATTGAAAAAGTATGTGAGGTACATCATTAAAACTTACTTCAGCTTAGCGATGACCAGCACATCACTGAGAAGAAACAGATGTCTCTCTCTGGTCTTCAGTCCCTCAGTCAGCTGGACCATGTCATCCAGAAGCAGCTCAGAGTCCTCAGTGGCCAAACCGAGCACAAATGGGCTCTGCTCCACAGAAATGGGGAATGGGGCCTCCTCCCTGTACAGCACAACAGCAACACACAGCTTCATTCTCAGTTAAAAACAAACCAACTTGGGCCATTTACCTCATTTATCTGGGTCACTAAATAGTGGTAAATGGCCCTAGTTGGTTTGTCAAAGGTATATCAAACAAAGAAGCTGCTGGTGTTCTCAGAACAATGGAATGACCACCCCAGAGTCCAGACCTCAACATCATTGAATGTGTTTCAATGAGAAAATGCTAAATCAACTTCTAAGACTGAACTTTGTAAGAGTGAAACTGAAACTGAGTCTCCTGAAAAGAATAGAAGCTGGTGGACACACTGAGCACAAATGACCAAGAACATAAAACTGGGAACTGAAAGTAGTCCTTTACAATGACCCATCCTTAATGAGACTTCATAAAGACATTAGAGTGATACTGGTTTATACCTTATAGGGGACCAGGGCATTCCCAACGCCTTTCCAAACATCAGGGTGGGTGCTGACCGTCTCCTCTGGGCCAGACTGCGCAGGTGCTAAATTAAAACAAGAGGACACTGTGTTTGTACTGCAGCAGCATTATAAAGAGTTAATAACAGACTAAAAGAGTATCAGCCTTCACTAATTCAACACTGTAATACATATGAAGTGACTAACAGCTATTACAAGCAGCTGTAGTCAAGTCAAATCAAATGAGATCTTAGGGTCTAAAAAAGTTCGAGAAAAGATCTAGAAAAAGAATAGAACATAAAATATGTGCCATACCTTTTGCATATTTTTTTAATTCAGCAAACAAACAGTAATTGTGTATTAAAATGTGCTGAAATGTGTTCTCTGCGGAGGACGCGTTCACTTATTTTCACTTAGAAAATCAACACGACACATAGTTTGAGCAGGGGCACCCAGACTTTTGCATACATTGTAGATGATTCACTGTATTACTCATAGTAAAAGTTTTATCAACACCCTTCACAGTCTGATGTACTCACTTCAGTAGTCACGTCAGTAAAGCAGGCATTCTCGCTGAATTCTGCACTTCTAAAGTCTCTGACAAGATTTGAAACACAGAATTTCGTAACATAAACGCCTGTTAGATATTTCACCACAGCCAGCAGGCACACAGTGAGTAAACAATGAGAATGGCCTTTAACTGGGCTGAAGTTTCCCAATTTCCCCAATTACCCTCGCTAGGGCATTTCTAACACATTACTGCCCACTTCTGGCTAAAGGGCTGATTTCTGTTTCACCAACTAAACAGCTAAACAAACAAAACTGTCTGCTTGTATTTGTGCTGGTAAGTGACAAATAAGCCCATTAATTCTCATGTCACTGCCAAATAATTACACTGGATGTGGATCAGCTGCTGAATGCAAAACACTGTCGCGCAGCTTAATTACAGCGCATCCTGGATGGGGACCCCTCATCCGCACCGTTGCATTCTGGGACAGTCATTCAACCCAAAACAATGAGCACTTGTTCCAGCACCGCCATGAAAAACAATATGCTGTCGTTTGCATGGATTATAGCCAACTGAGCACTAAGACAAAACAGAGGCTTATAAAAGCAGACAATAGTATTACATTCAGGATGTACTGCATAAAATGGGACGGACGTAAGAAAAGAACTATATGAAATCTGTTGTTTGACATCATCATTGGATGGAGAAATGAGGTTTTCCTAAAAATGTTCAAGGGTTCTTTTGTGGTTCTTTACAGAACCATCAACTACACTCTTACAAAAAATGGTTCTTCAAGGGTTTTTTTTAGTAAAGAAAATGGTTCTATATACAACCCTGTACACTCAAAGAACGTTTTGCATGATAAAAGGGTTCTTTGCATCATGAAAGGGTTTTTCAGATTGATGGAGAATGTGTTGTAGAACCTTTTTAAAAAATGGTTCTATGTAGCACCAAAAAGGGTTCTTCTATTGTTACAAGTTTGATACCATAACAATAGAAGAACCCTTTTGGGTGCTATATAGAACCCTTTTCAAAAAGATTCTATATAGAGCCATTTACAGCACATTCGATAGAACATACAAGGGAGTGAGTTGTCGTGAATAACATCACGGCTGCGATTCAGCTGCAGACACGAGTACCGCGGACCATCACAGCTGCGATCTTATTCATAACAACACTCAATCTGCAAAATGAAGAAAATGTAAAGCAGAAGCCCCAAACATTGTATCACATGTATTTTATTACTGGTGACTCCCTCTGCCAAAAAAGTAGCCCCCTTTTGCATAACAGACAGAGCCATGAAACTGTCACAATATCAGGTTCAGCTCAGCCTTTTCAGTGTTTGCCAGATGACACTGAATGCGATTTTGTTTCAGTCGGTCTATAAAATATTTCACAGCTCATCCTGTTCGCTGGGTTCTGTTTGGTTTCTGGCCAATTCTAGTTTGTTTGGTTGTTCACAGCTGTACATAAAAGGTTTTTTAAAGGTAACAACAGGTTCAGAGTTTGAAGTCGGTCTGTGGTCACGCTCTTCTTCAGAATCTGACCAAACAGGATGCAGTTAGGTCAAATAGTATCTCATAGAAGTTATCCAACATAACCATTTTCTGTTTTTGCATGTGCTAAAGCAGTAATGGTTAGCAGCAGCGTAAAGCAAATGCCATGGCTCTGTGGAATGATAAAGTTTTTGCGGTAGAACACTTCTAAACTAATTAGATTGTGCCATCAGAACTAACTGGAGTATCCACCTTACTTTTTGCACGACCACTGTATTTCGAGATTATGGCTGAACTATCCAGCTGGAGAACAGATGTGTCATTCATTACAGTGTTTAAATAAGCCAATTGAGGAATGTGTGTCACTACAGCTGAGTGAAGCTGCAAGTACAGAAAGAACAGGAATCTTATGAGCATTAACCTCTCAAGAAAGTACAGAGCTTCAGATCACAATGTAGCCTCATAATCACCGCTTGAAAATTCCCAGTTATTATTGTTAAAATCTGTGCCTATAGTTTAGTTAGTTTACACTTTCTTTATTAAACTATATTATATATATACTTTATTTAACTATATTATTTATATATATCAGTTTACATTCCCCAAGGCATCATGGGGCGCAGGAGGAAGGTGAATAAAAGTCCACATTGCATCATAATTACAGGCATGATATAACACAGCAAATGTTGAAAACATAAAATAATAAAGGTGAGGAATGGAACCAAACAGGGTTGCGTGCCATAGAAGAACCACTTTTGGTTCTCTTTCAAAGGAAACATGCAGATGAAGAAGGCAAAAGGAACTTGCACATTCTAGGGGCCCCATATAGTGGAAAACTGATTTTGATGTTTAAAAGAGATTCAAATAGCCCATATGTGGAAACTAAGCTACAAAATGTCCCATTCAGAGGTTTTTGTTTTTGTGATTTCAGTTCATTAACATACACTGTATCCAGCAGCAGCTTAGCTCCACCCTTTCACACTGAAGTTATAATGAGAGTTTCAGGACTGCTTTTTGAATAAGGCACCATACAGGGCCAATCAGAACAGAGCTCATTTACATTTATCAGTCTTAATGGCACATTTACAAGAACAGACTGTTTAATTCTAAGAGATAATGAAATATTAGAAAATGGTAAATCAGAATTGTCCAGGCTGGGGTCTTCTCTGTCGTTCTTTATAGATACGAAAACTGGACAGTAAACAAGCGAGACAGGAGAAATATAGATGCCTTTGAACTCTGGTGTGATGAGGACTTTTGAGAGAACCTTGGATGGCAAAAAAATGAATAGATCCTCAAACAAATCAAGCCTCATCTCTCAGTCGAAGCTCAGATAACCAAACTAAAGCTCTTAATGAAGACATATTCTGAGAAGAACTAATTCATTAGAAAAGATCTTTCTGCTTGGAAGAGTTGAAGGTAAAAGAGGAAGAGATACAAGTAAAGAAGGAGGAACCAGCCATTCAGAAGCTCTAAGACCCAAATAGAAAACAGGAAATTCTGGAGAAAAACTATCCACAGAAAGCACTTGATGGCATTTAATAATTATAAGAACCAAAATTACGTGTCTAATGACCCTCACAAAAAGCTCAATAGACAAAAAATGAATCTTGAAGTGATTTAAATAAAATGCATTTTTGTAATTTGTAATCAAAATTAGCATTTTGTTATTAGACTTATAATTAGGCTGTATGATGTTTATGGACTCTTTCACATCAAGAAAGGTAAGTATTAAAACATGGCTTATATTTCTGACTGCCGCTCATATTTCCAAATGATTTGAGGAAATTATAAACCAATTACTTCTACAGCACAGTTTCAGAGTTTTTTACTGCCTACATTTATTAAGGTCTTATTAAGTTGCTCCAGTTGCATGGGAACTGGGTTAGGTGGCAAAAGCACAGCAGAGCCCAAACTAAGAGCATATTAGCGCTCAAATAGGTTCCATTTGAGACATATTAGGTTTGGATCCACTGTGGCAAGTACCACTACAGTACTTTCTCATAGCTTTAAAATGATAGCATTGCTAAAAATTTTATTTACATAATTCGGCCCCTTAACCAAATACAGTTAACCAGCCAAAGCCTTGTTCCATCAGCTATCATGGACACAGAACTTAGAAACACTGATATGACAAATTTCAGTAATTTGGTCAAGTCTGCTTGGCTTTAGTTTTACGTTACTCGTGTTGTTTTGTGCCTGAACAGTTTCCAATAAAGACAGACAGGAGGCAGTGTGAGAGCTTACTACTACTTCAGTGAACAAGCATGGGAAGCCATACTGTTTCAGAGTAAATATAGTTAGACATGTACAATTTAAAGCCCTTCTCTAACAACAATTTGACTTCTACTCTGTGCTTTTGCAAGATGGTAAACTGCTTTTTTTTGCCAACTCCTTAAAGAATTGTGTATATAAAAGAGCCATAATCAATCTGTTTGTCAGGCTAACATTAATGCTACACTGAGTGGTTCTTATTGAACTCATAGAAAGTACTTGATTAGTGTTGGTGTTCCACAGGTGTCCATATTTGGTCCCCTTCTGTTCTCTCTACACGTGTCGCTATTTGGTCAACCTATTAACAAATATGGCGTCAAGTTTCCTAGCTATGTAGATGATATACAGCTTTTTATCTGTTGACTTATTGCATAGCCAATATGGATGAATAAAATTCTTAAATGTAATAAGGCTAAAACAGAAATCAGAAATTCTTGCTGGTCAGACCAATGCAGATAGAGAGAAAATCATGAGAGAAAATGTAGTCAGGAAATTGTGTGTACTTTTTGATTCTGAATGAAGTCTTAAAGCACACATCAACAATGTTAGTCGATATGCCTTCCTTTACCTGAGAAACATTGCTTAAGACTATATATTAGTTTGCATGATGATAAGAAGTTAATGCACACTTTTATTTCTCATGACTCGACAACTGTAACTTGCTGTTTACTAGGTTGCCAAAAACTGACTGAATGACTGACTGAGATGAGTGATAATAGCAATATTAAAGAGAGAACATATTTTACACATTCTTGCAAGAAGTGTTCAGTTAAAATCGAATTAAACATTGCTGATATAGACTTATAATACTGATGTGATAGTAATATTGTATTGCTAAGCTGCAAGCTACATTTTAGATATACTAAGTTAATCAGACTCATTGGTGAAGCAAGCTTACTGACCAGGACTGATCTAATGTCAGTTGATATGATGGCAACAATCATGTTAACAAACTTGTTCTCTATGCCAATATCAATACATCCCTAAGGAGATATATGACCTTCTCTCTATTTGAAAATAGGTTTGACTATTAGGAAATGTTCTTAAATTGGTCTAGTCTTATTTAACTCATAGAATACACTGACATTCCTTATGGTGTTCCACAGGAGTCCATCCTTGGTCACCTTCTGTTTTCCCTATTTATTGACACTGTCCAAAGAAAAACTTGCATCTCCGTTTGCAGATTGTTACTTTTCTTCATTCAATCATTTGAGCATAATGGACGTCATTTACATTGCATGAACATTTAATTGTAATCGAGCCAATACAAATGCTCCAAAATCACTTGGAAGAAAACCTTTTTACATCAGCTTATATTAAACGTTTGAAAGGTTTTTGCCTTCCTCTGTAAATTTACTTTTTTTGGAGATACATGACAAAAACAATATATAATCACTTGGTCAGATTATTAATAAATAAGGTGGCAACTTCCATAGCTATGCAGACAACACCCAGCTTTACATATTTGTTGAGCCAGCAATGCTGCACTTAAACACCCTGACCTACTTCAAAGCTACTGCCATGGCACCAAACATGGTGATAAACTTGATCTCTATGCCAACATCAGTACATCCCTAAAGAGATGCAAGGCCTTCTCTCTGTTTGAAAATAGGCTGGTCTGTTAGGAAATGTTTCTAAATTGCTTTATTCTTATTTAACTCATAGAAAGCATGACATTGCTTATGGTGTTCCACAGGGGTCCATTCTAGATCCCCTTCTATTCTCTCTATATATGTTGTCAGATTATTAATAAATATGGCTTCAACTACCATAGCTAGGCAAATGGCACACAGCTTTATATCTGTTGACCTACTGTCCTAGATGCTCTGACTGCATAAGTTATGTTTTAAATAGATTAAAGTAATCACACTTATGGATGAAGCAAGCTTACAAACTAGGACTGATATACTCTCAGTTGGTATTATGGCACCAAACATGGTAATGAATTTGATCTCTATGCCAATATCAGTACAGTCTTAAAGAGATGCAATGCCCTCTCTTTAAGCCTAATCATTAGGTGTTGTGACTTCAGCAATATATATTTGGATAAAGATCCTTTCAGAAGAAGCTCAATTATACCAAGTATGGTACATAGGCCAGTCTAAACACTGAACACACTGCTGGTATTGTTTCTCTTAGAGGAAAGTTAGTGGATTTCACAACTTTTGTTATGTAGGCACGTAACTACAATTGCGCAAATTAGTCACTTCAGTATCACATGGTCAGACTTCTAGATAAATTTCTTCATACTATCTTTGAGATTCACACATTACACAATAGATTTTGAGAAATATTAAACTTTTTGAAGATTCAGATGCAGTTATTATGAAAATTTTCCATTTAGTCTACTTCTTCGGAGCTTTTACAGCTTACAATTAAAGGAGAATTCCACCAATTTTTTAACATGTAAATATTTAAAAATATGCGTTAAATTAAATGGTTGAGATGTAAACAGAGTCATTCAGAGTGGTTTGGTGTGAAGCGCTTTGTTCTAGAGAAACTAACAAAATCCAAAATTACTATCCAAAACCACCAGTGAACCTACACATGTCTTCTGAGCTTATATATGGTTTATACATGTTGGTGATGGTGACCCCTGGTTCCTATCAACACCACTGTAAAGAGTCTCCACAATGAATTATTTCACACCAAACTGCAGTTTCCCCTTTAAGATCCCCCTTTTGAGTCAGGCAGATTCAACAATGTTTCAATTACGTGAATCTACGTAAATATAGTTACTATGAATTTATCCAGACTATGTAGATAATAGGTGTTTAGATAATAGGCCCAAACCTTGCACGTTAAATCTCCCTAAACTGTAAGCTGTAAATTATAAGTTACAAAACATAAAATAAATCCAAAACATTCATATTAATTGGACTGAATTCAAAAAGTCAAAAATTAGCATATTAAAGCTACTCACTGGTCGTATTGGCGCAGCAGCATCATCGTAACTTCCCCTCCTCATTGTAACAAACAGATTGGCATAGCACACCACAGCACAGCTCAGTACAGTCTGCAGCACTAGAGCTTCTCAACACTCTAGTGACCAGAAAGCTTCAGAGTGAGCTCCTACACTCCCCTGACTCCTCCAAGAGCTGCTAATGAGGCTGGAAACAATGGAGGCCCAGGGGGGACAGAAAGAGGAGGGGGTTCCGCTTGACCTGGTGAAAAATAATCTGGCTTTGAATGGGAACAAAGTATGCAACATTTTTACAACATCTTATGTCAAAAGCCACTAGAGTTGGATTTTAAGCGCTGCCAGACATAAGCAGATCAGGATGCGAGTCAGTTCATTTAAAGTCAGGTTCATGGAAAGTCCTGTTTTCCTCAGGTTTTTGAAATGATAGAGTTTGATACAGTCAGTAAACACTGTTAAAGTTTAAAAACCTGCCAATCACTGCCCAGTCTGGAGAGTCTATATGCTGAAATTACGTTGTAAAAACAATCTATTTTGAGTGAACCATTTTTGTGACGTCATAAAAACATACTTTTATGCATATCAGCCTACTCAGCCAGTTCACACTTATAACTTACAGTTATATAGAGTGTTTCAGCCTGGGCAAGACACAGTACAGAGCAGCTAATCAAAAGAGAGCTCATTTGCATATGTTAGTCTTAAAGGTGCAGTAACAAAAAGTCTAATTCTGAGGGATAAAGAGAGGATGGAAAATGGCCATGTAAAAACAAATTATGACAGTTTTTGGCACACAAACCTAGACATAAATGGACCTCACAGTTCCCAAACATGGTAGGTATTTAAAAAGGTCATAAAAACACAAAACAAAACAAGAAAAAACAGAAAACGTGTTGGCTATAAATATACATATAATAGAGACCAGTGGGTCACTGCTTTAGGATTCTTAATAGAAGGACAATTGTTAAAATTGTCTTTGGCAACTGACCATATCATATCATGACCATAACTTGTCTAAGCTGTCAATTAAACTACTGTAATGATTTTAAGCCATCATGGAGCATTTCTATTGGTCCATTTATCATGAAAGTTTGACACAAGAGAAATAAAAAGAAAGACAAATGGCAAAAGTGGAGATCAGGTTTTGTTCTGACAGCAATGATATGCTACAAATATGACAGAGAAAGGTCAAGTTTAAAAGGACTAATTATTTTTTATTATTTTTAATAACAAATGTATGACGTTCATAACTCCTCTAGTAACCTCGGCCATTTATGCACTGATACATACAGTCGTACTCAAAAGTTTGGGTCAAATTCCATGTTGTTGTTTTGTTGTTTTCTAAGTGAAAGTAAGTTACACATCCTCTACAGAGAACACATTTCTGCACATCTTAATGCACAATTACTGTTTATTTGCTGAGTTTAACATACTGGAAATCAAAATAAAGCATAAAATGTGGCAAAAGTTATGGCGCATATTACACTTCATGTTTTATTTTTTTCCAATATGTTAAACACAGCAAATAAACAGGAATTGTGCACTAAAATCTGCAGATGTTAACTTTTTCATTTTCACTTAGAAAATCAATAAAAGAAGGAATTTGATCCAAACTTTTGCACACCGCTGTATAACATCAGGAGAGATTCATTCTGAAACGCACTGCTCTGGTTTCCAGGCCGCCGGTGATGTGAATTATCGAGGGACAATGCAACAGGAAAACATCACAACAGGAACAGGGCACAACAACATGTCAGAACAAGACCTACAGGCTCCCCCAAACCCCCCAGAGTGCACTGCGCAAGGTTCAAGTGCAGTGTGAAATAGTACATCATTACTGTGGACATTTACACACTGAACTGCTATTATTGACAGTCATAAATAAAATTAACCACATAAACTGCAGGCTTATTATTCATTTTTTTCATCTTCAGACTTATTATTCAGTAACTACACTATACAAATTTTTTGTCAGTTTAACATGTGGGTACAGGCAATTTAATGCTTTCATTCAACTCAAATAAATACTTTCAATAAATATACACAAAGCAGAATTTTAGTTTGGATGAAAACGTAATATTTTTACTTCAGTCCAGTTTCTGCCCTGTTCTGCGTTTCACTGTGTACCACAGAATAAAACAACACATTAGCTGTTGACTGCAGACACATGAATAAATGATCATCTGTTTAGATTTATGTTTATATTTGTTTATATACCAATGAATTTAATAATTCTTTAAAACTCTCACAGAACAGCAGACTTAATAAAATTCAGAATATATGAGAATAACAAAAACAGCAGTTACACTGAAATGAAGAGGAATATTGAGGACAGTGCTGAGTGGCTCTACTGACTAGTTGTGGCATTAAATCCATCCATCAATACTACTCTAACAAATGCACCCCATTAAACTCACCTCTTCATTGAGCACAGTAGAAATGGCACATTCACCACTCTGTCACAGAAAAACTACCTTTAATGCAAATTTTCTTTGAAGCGTAGCTGGCGGAAGCATGCTGACGTTTAAGCTACACCCACACACACTTAAATGATTCATGACAGGCGCAAGTCGAATTACTGTTATATATCATAAATACTTACATTTATTATTTACTATTATTATTTATTTGGACAGTAAGTCTGTTTTGGTTGTAAAAACAAGATAATTAGAATAAATACAAATGAACATGAACGCAGTAGAAAAGTAGGCTGACTGTACTAATGCTTGCTGTGTTGTCAGCTGGTTATGAGATCAGAGGTTTAATTCCAGCTCCAGTTGTTGTGGGATGTGATCAATTCCACCATCAACATGACTGATCTAACTCAATGAAGGATTGAATAAACTGAATTAACTCAATGAAGGATTGATTAAACTGATTTGCCTAATGAAGGACTGATTAAACTGATTTAACTCAAATAAGGATTGATTAACCCGATCCAATTCAATGAAGGATTGATTAAACTGATTTAACTCAATGAACGATTGATTAAATTCTTTTAACTCAAATAAGGATTGACTAAACTGATCTTATTCATTGAAGGACTGATTAAACTGATTTACTTTATGAAGGATTGATTAAGCTGATTTAATTCAATGAAGGGTTGATTAAACTGATATAACTCAATTATGGAATGATTAAACTGTCTTACACCAGTGAAGGACTGATTAAACTGATTTACCTAATGAAGGAATGATTAAACTGATTTGCTTAATGAAGAGTTGATTAAACTGATTTAACTTTATAGAGGATAAATTAAACTGATTTAACTCAATGAAGGATTGAGTAAAATGACTGAACTCAATACACGTTTGATTACAGTGATTTACTAAATGAAGGACTGATTAAACTGATTCTATCTAATAAAGGAAGAAAATCATTTCCAAAAATGTCTGCACAGCACTGTAAATGGTGTTTCAATCAGAACAGCACTGCAATTTTTCTTTATTTCCTTCTGTGCCCTCTTCTTGCCAGAGTCTTCTGCTCTTTTGTGGCCATGCGCATGCCCTCTGGTGTGGTTTTGTTATGAGATGTTTTGGCAAATTTTGCAAAATTTTGCTGAGCAGATTTAATCGGAATGAACAAAAGGCCAAAATAGAGTCATCTCCCAAGAAAGCAAGAGCAAAACCGCAACTCTTTGGCTTTTATGAGTTGGAGATTATACCATTTGGGTAAACAAGCTATCATAAGTATCTGGCTTAGCTGTGAAGAAGCTGTGAAGGTGTATCCTAATGTTTTAAAACAAAACAATAAAATACAAAGCCTGGAGATCACATCAGGTATGTTGTGTCAATACAATAACACAGCAAAAGAAAGATACAATACAAATAATTTATTATTATTAGTAACTTGTCATTGTTGTCTCCTACAGACATTAACAACATGCTGGGTTAGAAGTTAAACAAGTTTTCCTATTTGATCATAAATCTAACAAGCTCGAAATGGACAAAGAAGAAAAACTCATATCTGATTAATAATCAAAATAATATTTAATTAAGTAATTGACTAAATAATTGACTAAGATTGACCACATTCTTATTAAAAACTAGTCCTTTTGCCAATGTTTTGTTTTGTCAGTCTGTAGTTCTTTACATCCTTTTCCTGTATGAGTCATCTTACAATCAGAAGTTTAACCCATTACTTGGAAGTTTCACCCTTAAAAGATGAAAAAAAAATCAAAAGGTCTCTGAATAAAGTTTGGGTTTACCAGAAGTGGAATCTTGCAAATGAGATTACTTTTGCTTGATTCACACTTAGTTACTGTTTTTCTTTTTACATCATTTACATTAGCATTTACATCATAAGTAAAGCAGCAACAACCACCTTTTTGAGCTCTGTTCCAGTTAATGTCAGAGCAGAGCAGTAAACAATAAGCAAATTAAACCACCAGAGCAGAAAGCTCGCTCTGACTAGTACAGACTGGGGGCTGGCAGTAAGGCTCTCAGTATGTGTCTGAGCCAGTAAAAACAACAGTCATTACACCGCACACTATGATTGGCTGTGATTTTCATGCTGTGGTGGTCAAAGGGAGTCAAAAAGCATTCATTTAGATTATATAACTAATGGCGAAAAAGATCTCGTATGAAAAGACCTCTTATTCTGTAATCAGTGACATGCCCGAATAAGGAACTCTGGGTCTAAGCTGTTTGTCTCTATGGGTAAAAAAGGAAAATGTGGAAATTGCTGCTGTCGGACCCCGTGGTAAACAAAAATGTAAACAAAAATGTTACAAACCCAATGCCTTTTGTTCTGTGTACACTTTTCCCTCAAATATTACAGGGTCCTGTGATACTCTGAGTGTGACATCATCTCAAAAAGAATACATTAAACATACATTATAAAAGTCTATCTCTACAAAACCTTCATTACGAAGATAAAATACTTTGATTTCATAATCAGTGTTACATAGTGATATGCTATCAATGTGCTAGTTATAACAGTGAATTTTCGCATGTTGGTTGTGGTATGTTACACATAAGTAACACAACTTTAATTTCTCATCTAATCACTAATGTAGCCCACTACTGAGCTTACAGCCTAAACTGAGCAGCTACTGGAACTAGACCGAAGCATGCTGATTTAGCTAGCAATGTTACGAGTGGTCCAAATAAAAAAAATACAATTGGCTAATTACCCCCATGAACTCTTACATTTATATAGTAGTGAGGTCCTATGTTAGCCTATAGTATGTGTGCTGCATACTTGAACATCTAAAGCAGTTAAAATCACTCTGGTAGCAGAGTCTCTCGCACAGGGATAAACTCAATGAGAAGTTAAGTCGATGGCCGAACCACAACTGTTCCGAAGTCACTGCTGACTGGGTCGTTATGTTGCTGTTTCCACACTGAATCCCATAAAATCCTTTCAGCACTACCATAATAGAGTGCCAGTGCTCACAGTAAACAATCATATTTCATTTTCTTAAAAAAAATCAGCTTAATAAATATCCCATGCCTATTTGATTTAGGAGGCCTATGAAACCTATGATTCCACCTCAGAATCCACTCAGACCCACATGCTAGAGACTCAAAACTAGACACACTCTGACTTGCAACCCGAGACTTTAGATTAGAATCTCGACTCTGACTTGCAGCCCAGAAACTCTAGACAAGAATCTCGACTCTGACTTGCACCTCAAAGATTTTAGATTAGAATCTCCACTCTGACTTGCACCCCTCAGAATCAAAACTTGACTTAGACTCTGACGCCATAGACATGAAACTTGACTCAGACTCATGCCAGAGACGCAAGACTCAAATCAGACTGATGATTCAACTTGGACTTGAGACTTTAGTCCAGAATCTCAATCTGCAAATCTGATTTGCACCCCAGAGACTTTGTAGTGGAATCTCAACTCTGATTTGCACCCCAGAGACTTTAGACTGGAATCTCAACTCTGATCTGCACCCCAGAGACTTTAGACTGGAATCTCAACTCTGATCTGCACCCCAGAGACTTTAGACTGGAATTTCAACTCTGACTTGAACCCCAGAGACTTTAGATTGGAATTTCAACTCTGACTTGAACCCCAGAGACTTTAGACTGGAATTTCAACTCTGACTTGAACCCCAGAGACTTTAGACTGGAATCTCAACTCTGACTTGAACCCCAGAGACTTTAGAGTGGAATCTCAACTCTGACTTGAACCCCAGAGACTTTAGAGTGGAATCTCAACTCTGACTTGAACCCCAGAGACTTTAGAGTGGAATCTCAACTCTGACTTGAACCCCAGAGACTTTAGATTGGAATTTCAACTCTGACTTGTACCCCAAAAACTTCAGACTAGAATCTTGACTCTGACTTGCACCTCAGAGACTCGAGACTCAAATCAAACTCACACCCCAGAAACGCAAAACTCACTGTAACCTATACTAAAGGAACTGTGGATGTATAAGATTTTTCTAGAAAGTGACATACATACACACACAAATGAACTGTTGATAATGAGCACTGGCAGCAGTCCCAGAGCATAAGATCCACACAGCATTTCAGCAGGCCATTTGCATCATTACATAATTACACTGTGCAGCGACACCCTTTGACTGCGACAGCATGAAAAGAACAGGCCGGTGTAGAGTTCTGACTGCTGGTTGAAATGCTGTAATATTCAGCGGTGGGATAATAAAAACAGAGTCGTTCAGAGTGGTTTGGTGTGAAATGCTCTGTTCGAGAAAACTTACAGAGTCAGAGTAAAAACCTCACAGACAGTTATTACATGAAATTGTTATGAATACACTGCCTGAGACAATTGGCCCTTATTCACAACATACTTTTTCTTAGGACTTTCTCAGAAACACATTTAAGAAAAAACTTATGAAGATATTGGAGAATGAAGCCCATCGTATTAGGATAGTTATGAGACAAAGTTTTGGTCTGAAACTTAGGGATCGGATTATGCAAAATAAATAAATGAATAAATTAAATAAATAGATACATAAAATTCCTAATGATTTGTGAGGTATTCTGGCAAAAAAGCAGTCCCTAGCAATATTTTAACATTTTTGCAGCCCATTTATGGATTGTATGAATTGTATATTTTGAATCTACACTATATGGAAAGTATTGGGGCACCTACACATTACACCAACAGGAGCTTTTGATGTTCCATTCTAAATCCATAGGCATTAATATGGAGTTAATCCCTCCTTTGCAGCTCTAACAGCTTCTACTCTTCTGGGAAGCTTTCTATAAGATTTTGGAGGGTGTCTGTGGGAATTTAAGCCCATTTATCCAGGTCAGACACTGATGTTGGACTAGAGGGCCTGGCTCACAATCTCCGTTCTAGTTCATCCCAAAGGTGTTTGATGGGGTTGAGGTCAGGGTTCTTTGAGGGCCAGTAAAGTTCTTCAACACCAAACTCACCCAGCCATGCCTTTATGGACCTTGCTTTGTGCACTGGGGCTCAGTCATGCCAGAACAGAAAAGGGTCTTCCTCAAACTGTTCCCACAAAGTTAGAAGCACACATTCGTCAAAAAAATGTTGGTATGCTGAAGCATTAAGATTTCCCTTCACTGGAACTAAGGGCCTTAGGCTTTAGACCACCCCCCACTTTTTGAATGAGGCACAATACAGGACAACCAATCAGAACAGAGGTCACTTACGTGCATCTGTCGTAAAGATTGAAAATGTAAAAAGCGTTATGGCTATTTTTGGCACACAAATCTACAAAAGCCTTATAAGTCGATCTTGAGGAAAAAATAAAATGCAGGTAAAACGTAGGATATGGGCACTTTAAATCCTTTTTCAAACTTGAGGAAAATTACACTTTTCATAATCCAAGTAAGAAATAAAAGCCATTCCTGGGACAAGCAGTAGAAACATTAGGTTGCCTTTATTTCAGTGGTATTCAAAGTCCGTTAAGGTTCTCCACACGACCGGATTTCACACAGACAGGAATGCTACTCTGATAGAGAAATATCAGAGAGGTACAACAAATAACAGGACCTTCAACAACCGGGAAAGAAAAATACTCACCTTAAAGCACACAAAGCCTCTGCTTAACCCACACACTTAGCTGGATCCACTTTAGTGAAGCTACAGACCAAGAGTGGTCCAATCAACCCTGATTTACTTCTCAGATACTCTTACACTGTGAAAATATATGGCTCTACTTTTTCATTCTTGGAAAAATAACCCACACACATACACAAACACCCCATTTTCTGTGCTAATACTGCAGGCTGCGTCTCTACAGACCACACAGCTCTCAGGTTCGTTCCTTTGGGCCAAACATTGAACCATATTTGACCACTTTTAAATATCTGAGGTGGCTTTCACGTCACTACTGAAGTGAAAAGTACACAATTAGTTCACACACTCAGTGTCTGTAACCTCTAAAGGCCCGACGTCAGCACTGCAGCGGTGGCAGCTGTGTGAAGAGCACATGTATATAAAATAGACTACAAGTTACTTTCAAGTTTCTAAATGTAGCATAATCAAAAAATATTCAAGTCATTTCACCCCTAAACCCACATTTATATAGAACTACAGTGTCTAACACATTAAAAAACTAAGATTAACCAGATTTAGATGTTCTTAGTACAAAAGCATGATCTTAAATGTGTGGCAACACTTCAAATAAGTGGGGAAACGGTCAGTCATACCTCAGGAAAGACTATAAATGACTGAACATAATACTATACAGTATGGGTTGTGCCTTTTTTCAACTTTCGAAGCAGCAATCTAATGGCCCAAGACTAAAATGTTATGGCAACTCTGGGACATATTTTTGTTTTAGGTACAAAAACACCTACATTTTAGCACATTAGGGACTTTGAGCATCGACAGCTACAGGGAATGCTAACTCTGCATTAGCATAGAAACCTAAAAGCAGTGAGCAAAAACTCTAACAAGACAGCTGACCAAAGTGTTTGTCCAAAGTGTTTGCTTTAAAATTTTGTGCTGAATCAATTGAAATACTGTTATCTAGTGTGTATTCTGACGTTGTAAATTCTATCCGTACATGATAATGAACGATTATCTGGTTACCTGCAGGGAAGGAAACATTAACAAAAAAAAAAAGAAAATAAAATTGTGTAAGGCTGTAGGCTTACTTCCTAGACGTTAGCACTGGTTTTAAGAAGCTAAAATCTGAAAACGTGTTTTATTATTCAAAAACAGCCAAGAAAAAGCAGCAGATATTGGTCTCAGATGAGTAATGAAGGCCTCTTCAGATGAGCTACAAGCTAACGCTAACACTACAGCTGAGTGGGATGCTAACAAGGTCTTTTCTCCTCAGTGGACGATGTGCCAACCAGCTAGTTTGTCAGAGAAATATATTTACACTGTTTTTGGACCTCGCTAACATCAGCTAGAGTAGTTAGCCTAGTTAGCTAGTTAGCATCTGTCTGTCTTTTCAGTCACAGGCGTCCTTTGCAACAGACTGTGTTCAAATACTTTATAACTATGCATTGTCATTTGAATGCTACTGAACTAGCACTCTAACAGGTTAAGATTCAAATGTTATGCCATTTCCGGGACATATTTCATTTTTAGGTACAAAAACACCAACATTTTAAGACAACAGGGACTTTAAGCAGCTGCTGGGAGGGCGAAATCTGTGTTAGCATGGAAACAAAAGGTAGTGAGCAACAACAGGACGGCTGGAAAACCCAAAAAGTTCTACCGTATGTTATGCACAGTTACATAATTCCACCAGAGAGGTCTCCAAATCTTCAAATCCTACATAGTGCTGCTTTAAGCAGTGTCTTTGAAATTCACTGAAGGAATAGTGTTGTTATCTAATGTAGGGATGTGTGACTACTTTACAAATTCCAGTTAGATTCCAGTAAGAGTTAGTGTGATTAACCACAAGGAAGAGAAGCAACAAAAATGGTTAAAAAATGAACTTCAGCCAAAATAAGTATACGGCCGCAGGCATAATTTTCAGTTTGTGGCACTGGTTTTGGCAAGCCGAAATATGAAAACATATAATTCACAATTAGCAGAAGGAAATCTGTGGATTTTGGGAGAGTCCTGAACGCTGCCTCTTTAGATGAGCTAATGCGCTAACGCTAACAGTACAGCTAACAAAGTTGGAAGCTCATGAAGACTCCATCTTTTTCACAAGGTCTTTTCTCCTCTGTGCACGATATGCCAACATGTTAGTCTGTCAAAGAAATATACTTTCCACTGTTTCTGGGCCAGGCTAACATCAGCTAGAGTAGTTAGCCTAGTTGGTGAAAAAGCTGTGCCAGAGCTAGCTACGCTATCTTCACTGTCACATCCTTGGCAAGGGCTCATGTTCAGGCACTATTTTACAGCCCTGTTAAAACATAAAATTTATGAATTTTTAGCCTGTATATTTTCTCCCTTGTCCCATGATGAACCAAAATGAATACCTGAATAGTGGTAGTCCGGTACCCTCTAGTATGCCAAATCTATTGCAAATGAATTTCATATTCTAAACACATCAGAAGCATGAAATTAACTCGCTGAAATGTCACGCAATGTCAGCTGTTGTTTTTGCCGTAGTTGAAAAGCAGGTTAGAGTCGCAAAAAGCTGCGATCCAAATTTGCGCAGATGGAAAAGCACATTTTTTTTTAGCCTTTGTACCCGTCCCTGCTGCCATCTCTGCTTAAAGTCTCCATTGTTACTACATACAGCAAAGGAAACGTTCTCAGAGAATCAAATATCATGAGCTTAACAAATCAACTTCCAGTGAAAACAGCTCATGTTATTGGAAATATTATGCATTAATTAAAGTGAGTGGTGGGGACATTTTTGGTATTACAGCAAACAACAATGATAAACACAAACCAAAAAAAACAAACAAACAAAAAAAAACAAAACAAAACAAAAAAAACATACAAACCACATTCTGTAAAAGCAGAACTAATCCAGAACATCACCACCGAACGGGGCACCATTTTTTTTTTCTTTTATCTATTAACAGCTCACTGGAAACCAGAAGCTAAAAATAACAATGAGGTATCTGATATCATCTGCATAAGGCGGAGCCTGAAACATACATTATGGAAAAGGGTTCGGTTACAACACTTAATTAAGGCTGCATTCAGCACGGCTAAGTTCACACAGGTGCTACTGGTGAGAGGATTCATGTAAATGAATGCAATTATTAACTATAGGTCATCGCTCACTGTTGTGCTTCAAAAATCAGCCTTTCAAAATGTCGACAGGACAAATTTATCCACTCCGAGCATGTTGGGCCAGTCATGTGCCAGACTGGACAGGTGAAAAAAGTGACCGCTCAATGCATCGTCTGTTTGAATAGCCAGTTGTAACATGTAAAGATGTGGCATGCGGCAGACAACAGCTGAAAATCACAAACTGACCACCCAGAAATGTGTTCTTTTTATAGTTACAGTTGCTAAGTTGGATAGCTTAAATGTGAAACTGCCGCATATGTTTTGAGTTTTTAAATGGATATTTCAAATGTTTTAATAATCTGAAACAATATATATTTTGTATGTGTGTGGTCACACTTTTGGATTTTATACTGCAAATGACTGAAAGTAGTTAGAAGTTTGTCCAATCTAGTCCAATCAACAGTTGGAACAAAAGGGTGTATTTGTCAGCTCAGCTGAGCTACTAGATCTGCTAAGCTGCCCCCAAAGTGCCATCAACTGTTTGAATGCTTTCTTTGGCACTGCTGTTCTTTCCTGTTAGCGACAGTAGTCTTTACAGTCCAGCTGACTGGGTAGATACTATCTGCTCTGTCATTCATAAAAACATGAAATCTTTTCACAAAGAGGTGATGCTACACTTGCAGAACAATAAACATTCCATGACCTGTTGCTTTGAACATACACACTCACCGGCCACTTCATCAGAAACCCCTCTTGTCTAGCTCCACCCTGCTGGTGTACAGTTGTAGCTGATCTGCTGATATACAGTTAGGCATCCTTTTGTCCTCATCAGTGTTCACAGAGCTGCCACCACCATGTGTCATGAGTAAGTGGATGTATAAGGTAGATTGGGGAGAGGTGTGTTATTATATAAAGTGGTCAGTAAGCAGTGGTTTAAAAACTGAATCAAACCGTAAATGATTGCAGATTCTAAAAGAACTGCCCAATTTCTTGTTAAAGCTTACTTATAGCTCTTTCAGGTGGCTGATTAATCACATATAGGCTGAAAAACCAAATAGCTCACATACATAGATTAAATTTGAGCTAACACAATGCTACTGATTGTTTTTCTCTCTTTGGACATGAGTCACCCAACCCCAGTACAGTAAAGTGCAACTTTAAGAGCATGCTCTTGTACTGTCAAGCTCTAAATTAGGCCTTATTACAAGTAAGGAGGTTAAAATCTCTGACCAGACACAAAAAAAGTAATATGACCGCACTTTAACATCCAAAAATATTCTCATAGTCCAAATATATTATTTTCTGCCAAAAAAGAGAATAAAGTACTTGTGTATAGATCTATATAGTTTTTTTTAATGATTTTTCAGTTTTAAATGTCCCTACAGATCCCATCTTCCCGTTTGCTGCTGGTTTTAAACCCTCATGGTTTAAGTAATAAAGCAGTCCTGTGTCATTTGGCACATTGCACGTTTAGTGTGTAGCTTTTGGTGTTAATGCTGTCCGTGGTGCTGATTCTGCTGTGGTCCTCTGGCTCGCCGCTGCTGTTGTTGTTGTTGCTGTTCTGGAGGCCATGAGTGTTATTCTGGTTTTTGGAGATTTCGCTCAGCCTCAGCTCCTCCAGCTTCTTCCACAACTCCTCTCTCTCCTGCTCCTTCTTCTTCTCTCTGAGGATAAGAGTGCACAAACTTTAAAATGGCAAAATTGTATATTAATTCAATCCGGAACTGGAATTCATTTATCTAATAATCATCATACTTATAATGGAAATCTCATTTCCAGAAACGTTTTTTAAAATACAATAAAATTAAGAATCTATGATTTGTTCATTCTAACTTTGAATGTTTTGGCTGACCAACCTGAATGTGTTTTGTAAATACACTTTGAATTTGACGCCTGCAACACACTCAACAAAAGTTGGGACAAGAGCAAAATAAGAGTGAAAAGTTTATAGAATATTCAAGTTACACCACTTTGAAACATTCCACAATAAACAAGTGAATTGGTAACAGTTGGACATATCATGACTGGGTATAAAAGGAGCATCCACCAAAGGTTCAGTGTTCCCAAGCAAAGATTAGTTGTACCACTTTGTGCTAAACTTTGTACGAAAACTGTCAAACAGTTCAAAAATAACATTTTTCAACATAGGATTGCAAGGAATTTAAGTCTACTATACATAATATTGTGAAAAGATTCAGGGAATCTGAAGAAATCTCAGTCAGTATAGGGCAAGGCCGGAAACCATTGCACACGGAAGTATATTTTGTGATTTTAGAGATACATGCTGCCATCAAGACGTCTTTTCTCAGGATGTCACTACTTGATTCAGCAAGACAATGTCAGGCCTCACTCCACACGTGCTACAACAGTGTGGCTTCATAGACACAGAGTGGATGTGCTTGACTGATCTGCCTGCAGTCCAGATATGTCTTCTATTGAAAATGTATGGTGCATCATAAAGAGGAGAATCAAACGACGACCATGGACTGTTGGACAGCTGAAGTCTAGTATCAAGCAAGAATGGGTAAAAATCTCATTTGCAAAACTGCAATAATTAGTATCCTCAGTTCCCAAACCATTAAAAAGTCTAATTAAAGTAAAGGTGGTATAACACAGTGGTAAACATGCCTCTGTTCCAACTGTTGTTGTGTTGTGTTGCAGGCATGAAATTCTAAATTTGTTTATATTTACAAAATACAATTAAGTTGATCAGTGAAAAAATTGGGATTTTTTTCATTGTACTCTGGACAGTTGAATAAAGGTTTAGAAGTAACAATTCATATATTCTTGTTTTTACTGCGTTTTACAAAATGTCCCAACTTTTCCAGAAATGGGGTTTGTATTTAAACACTGCATTGTAGTAATACTCTTAATTCACTGTTAAATTTTGATTGGAAACAAAAGGGTTAAATAAGACCTTCTATCAAATGATGTTTTGTTGAATTTCTAAGGTAAAATAAGTTAACACATCTACTACAGAGGCTCAAATACGACATTTTTCTGTAAGTTTTAGTGCACAGTTTCTACTTATTCACTCAATCTGATTGACTTGTAACAATGGTGTAACACTATTCAGTGCTACATCAGAAGTCAGAACCATTTTAAAAGGACTCTTAAAACCATATACCACTGTTTTTTCCATAATAGAAAGGAACTGATGATGCAAAGAACCATTTATGCATTCAGACGGTTCTTTAAGTGTTTGTGGTTCTATTTAGAACTAATGTCTTTACTACAGAACCCCCAAAAGAATCTTTTACCCACCAAACTGATGCACCAACCTTTGAAGGTTGCCATGGCAAAAAAAAATGCATTTTGACATGAAAAATGTTTTAAACCATGTTTTTAAAAGAAAATAAAAAATATTGCAACTAAAAAAATCATTAATCATCAGTCATTACACAGCAAATCATCAGAAATACTGTTCATCCTTAATACAGGCCATAGGCAGGAAACATTTACTCACAGTTTCTCACAGCTAGTTATAAAAGCAACACTTTCTTGGCCTTATTTTCACTCTGAGGAGACTCTAGCTTGGTCATTATTTATCCACATATTAAATAATGTCCTTTGAATTCAGTGTAATCTCAGACTTTTTCTCCACAGACTGACTAGGTTGGCACTGATTGTGTTACATAATTTAGCTCTAAAAGTTTTGTGATTGAGGCTTTAATACATAAATAAAATGGTAGAGAATCTTTGAGTTTTGAGGCCTGGCAGCACTCAATCATGGGGGGGGAAGTCTCACCGTTGTCTTTCGGCTTTATATGAGGCTGTGAGCTCGTCAAACAGTTTGCTGTTCATCTCCATAAGAGTTTTCAGCACGTTGTACACAAGAGCTACAATCGTCCTGGAAAATGTGTGAGAGAAAAAGATTAAATGGGGCATTGTTTTACATTTCAGTACATATTAACTCCGTAATAATCCACATGCTGGATCACTGCTTTTATAAAACAGCCATAAATTATAATCAAACAGACCAATGTTCAATAACTATGAATAATAATATTCATATTCAGTTTCTGTCAAGCAATGTAATTCATGAACAGTGGACTGTATGTGCCAAACAACATAATGGTTAAAGGCTATTCTATGAACAGCATAGTGTTTTTTATTAACTTGGTGCATATATACAGAATTCATTTGACATGTGGTCATAAAGTACTGAGAAAAGTCAGAGACCCCTCATTTGTATAATTTCTAGTTAAAATAGCCACTAAGTACAAGTTATTCATTATTCAGGAGATATTTCTGAGGTGATTAGATATAAGGCTAATTCACTTGCATCAGGAAGGTCAAAGTGAAAGTGAAATAACAGGAGTTTCCAAATCTGAAGTTCAAAAACACCTAAAATGCCCCCATCAGATAAACAGCACTTAGAGCTTTCATCTTTGAGAAAGAGGAGAAAATCAAGCTGCTTCAGATCTGAAATCATCCACAGGTGTTTCTGTCCATCCTTCCACTGTGAGAAGACAACTCAGTGCTATGGATCTGAAAGTATGTGTAACTGTCAAGAAGAACCTCACTGAGAAAAAAAGACACACATCAAACAAAGAAGCTGAACAATGGAGTCCAGACCTCAACATCACTGAATGTGTTTGATTAATTCAGAAAATGATCAATCAACTTCTAAGACTGAACTTTGGAGGTGTGTCAGATTTCTTTGAGAAACTGAAAGTAAGTCTCCTGAAGGTATGCAAGCTGCATCAAAGGTAAAGAGTGGAAACACAGAACACTGAAAATAATTATGTTTAGTTGTTGAGGTTTCTGTTTATTTTCTGTTATATTAGTGTTCCGATTAGTTTCCTGAAAATGAATAACATGAATAAGTTGGCTGTTTTTGACTAGTATTTAAATTAACGAAGGGTGGCCTAAGTGTATACTGAGTGACTCAGTCAATCTGATCTTAGAATCGTTTGACAGTGTTATACATTTACTTTCCCTTGCATGTTTATTTTCTATGGAGATGCTTACATTGTATGTATCATATGTCTCTGCAGCCCTATTCTATAGAATACATACTGGTTCCAGTGTTCTTTAGAGATCCGGTACAGGCTGCCGAACATTATGGGCAGGATCTTGTCAATGTTTTCCTCAATCAGACTCAGGATGTACTCATTGTTCCAGTAATACAGCGACCGTTCTGCTACCTGCGGGAGACAGAGTGCTGTTTTGCACTAAACTCTACAGGATGCAGTCTTACAGTGAAGCTATTAGGATTATCCCCTTCCGTTGCCAGGTTTACATCCTAAGGCTTATTATTCAGTCATTACATGGAAAACAATGCAAATTATTCTTAAGTTATGTGGAATTAAAGACTGGACCTGCTGGCAAGACAAATGTATAGGTGATGCATAGTAACTACCTTCTAAATAGACAGGAAAAGTGCACAGACTTGAAGATTTTTGTTTTTTTACAGCAGTGAAACCGCTGAATGTGAGTTTTGTGCTTGATACTGAATTATGCAATATGAGTAAGTAATGTAGTTGGTAGTTAAGACAACTGAAATATTAGACGCTTTAAAATTTGACAGGTACTGTATTGGAAAACATTTTTGTAAAGTGTCTGTACCTGAAAGTGAGGACTGGCCACACACTTAGAGATCTGTTTAAAAAGAGGCTCCTGAACCTTCTTAAACTGAGTCGGCTCAATGACGTCCAAAATCTCCTCAACTTCCCCCAGAAACATAACCTGAACAGATAAAAGCAACATAATACAGCAGCTTTACAATGAAAGGGAAGAGTTGGCCATTTATTAGGGCTGGGCAGTATGACAATATTTATCATTATTGTGATAATTTACATCACAATATGCTTTTTCTAAGTAAATGTTAGAAATGGTCAGTTCTTAAAGGGTCAATATGCTATGTTGTTACTGTATTTTATTTTTTCCCCACTGATAAAATTTGTTTGGCTTTATGTACCAAAAACAGTCATAATTCATTTCTACATGAAAATTTTCCAACCTCTGTTTCGTTAGTGGTTTAAAGACTAATATGTAATTGAGCACCATTCTGATTGGCTGTCCTGTATTGTGCTATTCAAAAAGCAGTCTGGCCCATGACTTGAGTGGGTGAGGCTCAAATAAATATCATGACGTGCATCGTGTACTGTGAAAATGCCTTAAAGTACTGTGATATTGTATTTTTGCCATATCGTCCATCATGTAGAAACATGACTGATGATTCATAGACAGAATATAATGCTGTTGTTTTAACTTCCTGATTTGGTGCAGCACATAGGAAAGTATCTGTACAGTCTGAAATCTTTTACCGTACACCAGATTAAGCTGTTCTCTGTGCTTTACACACATCTGAACATTACAGCATCATCACTCTTACCTCTTTCTGGCTGCAGGTTTTAGGCCAAAATTTCAGAAGCCCCCGGATCACCTGCAGCGAGACAAACAGGGATGCAGTGACGAAAACAGCAAAAAATAAATAAATCAAAAGAATAAGCAAATTCAAAACAGACAATTACATGACACTCGCAATCATATGCAAAAGTTTAAATACTCCAGTATTGTTTTGTTGATGTTCTGAGTGAGAATAAGTTAACACATCTTCTACAGGGAACACACTTAAATATGAAACGACTGTACTTTTTCTATTTTCTGTATAAATTTTAATTCCGTTTTAAGCATTGATTATTATTTCTTTTTCCTAAACTCAGATATGTTTAAAAGAATCTGTTTCAGTGTCATACCCAACAGAGTAGGATGCTGAAAGATGTGCTGCTGTTTTTAACACATTTTCTCCTCTAATTTAGTCATAGCCAATTCCCACCCTCTCATTACTTCCCATTATAAAAGGGCCATGACATAGAAGTATTAAATACTCTGTAGTGTTGAAATAATTCATTTCATAGCATAAGACTACTGAATTTAAATGGCTAGCCTTTTGTAACAACCTTGTTAACACATTTATTAGTCTTAAGATTCAATTATGGATGCAACTATGTGTTCTGTGCTCTCTCCTCTCATTGACCTGCTGGATCAGTCACCACTCAGTGATCCGGAACCATATACTTTACTAATCAAGCCCCGGGTGGGACACGGTGTCTTACCGGCTCTGTGAGTGTGGGGTCCTTTTCCAAAAACTGAACCACACAGTAGGCCAGCTGAAAAAGAAGAAAACATGAGCACTAAAAGCCTCATGAGCACAACATGAGCACTAAAGATCACACTTTTCCATCAAAATATATTGTTAAGAATCATTTTTGCTTTATTTACTTCTTTAAGCATTATCTAAACAGTGTACACCTGCTCATTATAACCGTAACATTATAACACTTATTAAAACATGCAGAATATACACCGATCAGGCATAACATTATGATCATCTCCTTGTTTCTACACTCATTGTCCATTTTATCAGCTCCACTTACTATATAGGTGCACTTTGTAGTTCTACAGTTACAGACTGTAGTCCATCTGTTTCTCTGATACTTTGTTAGCCCCCTTTTACCCTGTTCTTCAGTGGTCAGGACCCCCATGGTCCCTCACAGAGCAGGTACTATTTGGGTGGTGGATCATTCTCAGAACTGCAGTAACACTGACGTAGTGGTGGTGTGTCGGTGTGTGTTGTGCTGGTCTGAGTGGATCAGACACAGCAGTGCTGATGGAGTTTGTAAACACCTCAGTGTCACTGCTGGACTGAGAATAGTCCACCAACCAAAAATATCCAGCCAACAGCGTCCTGTGGGCAGCGTCCTGTGACCACTGATGAAGGACTAGAGGATGACCAACACAAACTGCAGCAGCAGATGAGCTATCGTCTCTGACTTTACATCTACAAGATGGACTGACAAGGTAGGAGTGTCTAATAGAGTGGACAGTGAGTGGACACAGTGTTTAAAAACTCCATCAGCACTGCTGTGTCTGATCCACTCAGACCAGCACAACGCACACTAACACACCACCACCACATCAGTGTTACCACAGTGCTGAGAATGATCCACCACCCAAATAGTACCTGCTCTGTGAGGGTCCATGGGGTCTTGACCACTGAAGAACAGGGTAAAAGGGGGCTAACAAAGTATGCAGAGAAACAGATGGACTACAGTCTGTAATTGTGGAACTATAAAGTGCACCTATATAGTAAGTTGAGCTGATAAAATGGACAACGAGTGTAGAAACAAGGAGGTGGTCATAATGTTATGCCTGATCGGTGTATGTTCTATATACATTCCATACCATAGCATATATGTAAGTAAGGACTGTAGTGTTTAGGTTACAATTAAATGCTGCCATCTATTGGGCATGTAATACCAGCAGTCAAAAAGAATCCTGTATCCATTCATTAAAAATGCTTCATTTGTATTAATATCCATATATTTAATAGTTATAACGTCATACATACAGATAGAGACGCATGTTTATATGTGACATGATGATTAAATTCAAGCTGAGTCATCAGTTAAACAGAGAACATGGCTGTTGCGTTACTAAAACTCACTGATACAGCTGCAATAAAAGTGAGAAAATTAACAGCTTGTTAAATAAAACACTACTAAAGTAACTAAACTGTAGTATATAATTCAAAATACACCTACAGTTTACTTGTACTTTGCCAGCACAATGACAAAGCTGCTGGAGTTTGCTTGGGGTAGGTGAATGCTTTTAAGCTGTTTAAAGAAAAACTGCAAAGCAAACAGCAGGACTGCAGACTGTGTCCGAATCTAACACCTTCCCAATGCTTTCAGAAGCCAACACGCCTCAATATAGAACTTAATCCAACCCACTAGAGAATCTTTTTTATTTTTGAAAAATAAAATCAGCAGCTGAGCCACCAGATGGCAGCACTGTCCATAAATCTCTAACTCAGGCGCCTGCAGAGTGAGTATTATGTTGAAGAGAAATCTAACACTGAAACCGAATTAGATTCTCTTCTTGCTGATATATTCCATGTATTTTTCCTTGAACAAATGAACATTTTCTGTATTTACATCAGCAAATGTGAGCACATTTTATTATACCATCATGTTGTAGCTCATAATACACAGCACTGTGCAGAATTCCACCCTTCCTTCATTTAAATTCCGATTGAAATGTTCATTCAGTGCAAGTTATTCAGTTTTCAGCATCAAGTAAAAGCTGAAAACCTATTTAACAGTACACTGCAAAGAAGTCTCAGCAACTTAATAAAATAGAATTCTTTTCAGTGTCTCACTAACTTTATTGCAGCTTCCATTCTTTTTAGGAGACTCACTTTCAGTTCCTCAAAGAAATCTGCAGACACACCTCCAAAGTTCAGTCTTAGAAGCTGGTTGATCATTTTCTGAAGTAATCAAACACATTCAGTGGTGTTGAGGTCTGGACTCTGGGGTGGTCAGTTCATTATTCAGCTTCTTTGTTTGATGTGTCTCCTTTTCTCAGTGAGGTTCTTCTTGACAGCTACACATCCCTTCAGACTCATAGCGCTGAGTCGTCTTCTCACAGTGGAAGGATGGACAGAAACACCTGTGGATGTTTTCAGATCTGAAGCAGCTTGATTTTCTCCTCTCTCTCAAAGATGAAAGCTTTAACTGCTGTTTATCTGATGGGGCAGTTTCTGTGTCTACCAGGTCTTCCAGGTGGTTGTTAGGAGCCACATTTTCTGTAGTTTTTAAATCAGTTTCTGAACTCCAGTTTAACTTTCTCCTTCATTATGGAAGTGGATTGTCATATCTTAATTATACTTAAAGGCTGTTTTGACTGGAAATTAAACAAATGAGGGGTCTCTGAGTTTTGTACAGTGCTGTATATACACAGTTTCTTGTACATGTGTGTTTGTGTCGAATCTGTCAGTACCTGTGCATGGAACAGTGCCAGCCCCTTGGCTGTGTGCATTGGAATGAGCACCTTCATCAGGAACTGCTTGTGTTCAGCTTTCAAAGGCAGAGCGAACCCATTGATGATGCTGCAGGAGCAGAAATAATGATCACATACAAATGCAGCAGAGAGATTTCCAGATAAGCTGAAGGATTTATAGTTATATGCATTCCATGTCAAATGACTTCTTGATGTTCTAAGTGAAAATAGGTTAACATACCCTCTACAGAGAACACACTTAAATATGGTATTTTCTGCTAATATTAGGGCACAGTTTCTATTTATTAACTGAATATAAAAGACTGGTAAAACAAATAAAAGTGAAACTTTTGCGCAGGCTATGTTTCAGATTTTATTTATTTTTTCTATTATGTAAAAATCAGTAAATAAACAGTACAGAGGATGCACTTCTGCACATTTTAATGCACAGTTTGAGGGTGTGTTAACTTATTTTCACATAGAAAATCAACAAGTCATTTGACCTGGGGCACCCAAACTTTTGCATTAGATTTATTTTAATAAATTGTCACTGTCCACAAGTATCTCCGAAACTTTACAGGAGAGGGCAAAAACGTTCTTTACTGTCAATGTAAGTCAATGGGAAGACTTTACTCTAAGCAATTTTGGAACATTTCTATTGGTCCAATCATCATGAAATATACACAAAATGTAAAAGACAGCTGCTGAGCTCCAAAGATGCAGAAAAATAAAAATTGCAAAAAATGGAGATAAGTTTTTCATTGGACAGTGACAAAATGTGGGTGCTTTTTCCCCCCTACAAGGCTGTAGTTTGTGATAAAAAAAAAAATAACATGTTTGGGGAACCTTCAACATAAAGTACAAAAAAACCCCACAAAAAACAAACAAATCAACAAACAAAAAACACACAACAAATTACAAATTGGAGTTGTACACTGTGGGCCAGAACAATAACGGACCTCCAGATCTCAATATTCTGATAGAGCTACAGTTTTAGTACCTGTACATAAGCACTGTGATATTCAGGCTGAAGCAGTGTGGATTTTATATGTTCTGCTTACGTGGAAAATACATTAATTTCACATCTACACTGTAAGGAATAGATCAATTATATAAAAATGGTTAAATTGGTGTTTCAACTCAAAAATGTTAGCTACTGAGCTGCCTTCAAAGACTAAGTTGATCTTCAAGTAGTAAGTCAACTTCAGATACAGATTCTTGTTCTTTCAATTTAAAGAATAGAAATTCAGTACATTCAGAATTCTAAAGCAGTTATTAAAGGACTCGTGTCATACTATGTACATGTATTTATTTTTTCCCCTGAGGTCCATTTAGAACATATGTTTTATGTACCAAAAAGACATAATTCATTACTACATGAGCATTTTCTGACTTCTCCTCTGTTACATTTAACACAGGCTGTTTTTGTCACAGAGGCCTATAGCGCAACCTGAACCTGCTGGGGCAGCACTGCCAGATCTGGGCCCCGGTAGTTGACCTAAACAAAACTGAAGTTATTATATTTCAGAAAGGATCCAGATCTCAGCGAACAAAGCACACATTTCTGTTAGGCACAAATTAAATCAGCCAGTTCTAACTATAATTATTTAGGTCTCAAAATGATTTATTCATGCAGGGCTTTCTACACGATAAAACAGCAATTTTTTGTCAAACTCCAATCAGAATGTAGCTAAAAATATTCAGTAATTAAACCAATTGCCCTTCATGTCAGTGAAGTGTAGGGTCTGCTTACAAATCCACAATTTGGCAAACAGGATAAACATCCAACTGAGATTTTTGGCTATTCTGACAGGAAATGCATCTCTGTTTCTGAGAGCCACAAAGAATTCTTCACAAAAATGTAATCATCCCACATCTAAGAGCCTCTGTAATACAGAGACTCGACTGCATCTATTAGGGGACCACAGACAGTGCTGCACACTCACAGCTCAATACGCCCTGACCAGCCAGTGTAGGAGGGACGGTGAGTGACCCTATCACACACTAAACACTAAGTTCACCAACTCTCTCAGTTTATTTACACTACACTATGAAGAGAGAGAGAGAGAGAGAGAGAGAGAGAGAGAGAGAGAGAGAGAGAGAGACACAGAAAAAAACAGACAAAAAAACAGACAGAGAGAGAAATCGAGACAGAGAGAGCAAGTGAGAAAGAGAGAGCAAGCGAGAGCAAGCGAGCGAGCGAGCGAGCGAGAGAGAGAGAGAGAGAGAGAGAGAGAGAGAGAGAAAGCAGGGGGAGTGAGTGTGAGAGAGAGTATTTGTGGTCTCAGTGGAGAGTTGGTTTAGTTCTGAACTAAATACAGCGGCGCTTTCTAAAAACAGGACTTCCTACAGCCGGCATCTGCTCAGCACTGGAAAGAGTCAGAGGTCAGAGCTTAAAAAAGCTTCCCATGATCCTTTGTGGTGTGGTTTTCAGTAGCAGTGAATTCTATACAAAGCTAACACACAAAAACAAACAACGCATTTACGTCTGTCAGTCTAGTCAGCCTACAGCAGCTCATCCTCACACATTCACACGTAAGTTATAAAGGGCGTTTCAGCCTGGACTACTTTTTGAATGAGGCACAAAAACAGGGCAGCCAATCAGAATGGACCTCATTTACATAGATCAGTCTTAAAACACAGTAACAAAAATGTAAATCTGTTTGAATCTGTTAAATGTTAAAACAGAGGTTGGAAAATGATCACGTAAAAAAAGAAATACAACAGAGTTTGTTGCAGAAAACCATACAAATGTAATAAGTGAATGTAGAAATGTAGGATATGGGCTCTTTCACAAACAGTCACAGCAACTAGACTGAGCCATGGGCTTAAACACACAGTGAAAAAACTATTCACCAACAGAACAACAGTATTTCAGCTCTCAGGATTAGATGTATGTGTGCAAGGTTATGTTTGTAGCTGTGATGTAGCTGTGATGCAGCCGCAATATGTGCTCACAGTTCACAGTTATCATTTCTTAATCTCTGCTTTTAGACCTGAGGGAGAATATCACCCCTATAGAATGTTTTTGGTGAAAGATCTTCATTTAACAACGCTCTCTCTACACATATACACATGATATTGATAACAGTTTTGCTTAGTTAACAGCAACTCAAGCATTATTTCAGGTTGTTAAACATTTATGTACACACTCCTACCAGACTAGAGTTTGACTGGACAGATAAACCAAAGACGAAACTGATTAACAAAACCGCATATGAAATTTGTGTGCACTCATTGTACGATCTGATTTGACTGTATGCAATTTTTAGGAATAAGGGCCTATGTGAATGCATATTGTGGTCACATCACACAGTTAAAAACAGCACAGGTAAGAACTGACCTGCCCAATATCTCCAGGAGTTCAGCCACTCCGTTAAAGTGTTCAGTCTCATAAATGAACCTGAGGAGAAAAACAAAAAAGCAACTCCATAAACTAATTAAGTATTTTATAAACAGTATTCGATTTCATCATGAAGAACTCCTTGCTGCCTTTCTAGTAGGTGAGCTGTAACTCTGCCTGTGCTCTGTTAGAGCTCGTCTCCTCAACAGCAGCTACAACCTTGAGGGTGGATAAGGACCAAACAAAATACACCAGAATGACCACGAAAAAGATGAAAAGATATGTGGACACTCTAGATGCAGTCTCCAGAAAACAGTATGAGGAGAAGATTAGATTAAACTCTCAAGTTCAGAACCTTCCAGTGCATGAGATTTTACAAAAGCTAATAAACATGGCTATCAAAGCTCTTAAATAATAAACTCAATTAAGGTGGAGTTGGCTTCTTATTTGCCAGCTTCTCATTCAAATTTTCCGTTCCACCTTAAATAGTGCAGCAGTTACATTCTGGCAGCTCATACAGAAAAATAAAAAAAATCCACCTTAGCTCAATAAATGCATCATTCATCAGGAAACACCTTAAACTGTCTTTAGGAGATGGGTAATGAGCAGCTAAGAAGCAGCACAGCAGCATTATAATCAGACACTGGAGCTGCTGGACTGTTGAACGTGTCTCACTGGCTGATCCAACATCCCAAACCGCACACTTAATACTGTTCATTGCATAAAAAAAAAAAAAGCTGGTGTCTATACACTTTTGGACATACAGTGTACACGAACAGACACATCACTCATTACACACAGCTATTTTCAACCTGTAGTAGATGGTCGGAGTGGTCCACTGACGTACAGAGAGAGAGAGAGAGAGAGAGAGAGAGAGAGAGAGAGAGAGAGAGAGAGAGAGAGAGAGAGAGAGACAGAGAGAGACAGACAGAGAGAGAGACAGAGACAGAGACAGAGAGAGACTTACACAGACACAAATGTAGACCCTGAGCTGCTGTCACTCTGTCTAGAGCTCCACCTGCAGAGCTCAACAGTCTGCTATTTTTTAAGATTTCAGTGAAACTCTACAGTTCAACAGGTTTCCCAGCTCTCAGCCTTCAACATCACTGTTTCCTGTCCTAACAGCAAGCGAGCACTCAAATGTAGCATCAAACCGCGTCGCAAAGTCTTCAGGACGTCTTGTAGAACTCAATATTGTAACAAACTTTGCACTTAACCTAATCAAATATGTAATAAACCTCAATAATTTAATAAGGTATTACATATAAACAGCCTCAGAAGGTAATACATTCCCAATTAAGTAATAATAAACAAAGTCCCAAAACCACAGCTGCACAGCCCCGTCAGTAGAGCAGCTATTTTCGGATAGGTCCGCGTTTTGTTTACATTTTGATTTGATACGCTCACCTGACGTTTCCAGTGTAGACAAGTAGAATCCAATGATGCAATAAGTTCCCAATAATGTACTACCAAAACTGTAGTAAAATGTAAGTATTACATTATCAGTAATATATATATATATATATATATATATATAAAATATATATATATATATATAATATATATATATATATGACAATTTTGCACAAACTGTTCATTTAACAGAGTTATTTAATCTTACATTATCTTTTATGATGTAGATGCTGAACTCGTGTTTTCCCAGTGTATCATTACCGTAAGAAAATGTTGTTTATTTGTTTGCGGATGAAGGCACGCAAACCCAGGAACTTTCCATAGATCCGATGGAGGATGGTCTTCAGAAAATCTCTCTCACGGGGGTCTTCACTGTCAAACAGCTCCAACAGCTGTGAAAGAAAGAAAGAAAGAAAGAAAGAAAGAAAGAAAGAAAGAGAAAGAGAAAGAGAAAGAAAGAGAAAGAAAGAAACAAACAAAGAGGAACAAAAAAAGAGAAAGAGTGAAAAGAGAAAGAGTGATTATTCACTACGCATCCCATACCAAATTTCCTGCATGTCCTGATGCTCAGAAGAAATATAAAACAATTTCTAAATGAATGACTGGAGTCACTGATTAAAACCACCATCAAAATGCATCAGTGCTTTACAAAACGCAGCCGTACAGATCTTAACAAAGACAAAACAGAGAGATCATATCACTTCCGCTTTAAAAGAGCTGCACTGACTGCCTGTATCGTTCAGAATAGATTTTAAAAGTTTATAGAACCTTTTTGAAAACAGTTCTATATGGAACCATCTACAGCATTTTCTCCACCAATCTGAAGAACCCTTCCATGATGAAAAGAGCCCTTTAATCATGCAAAGGGTTCGTGGAGTGTTCATGGCTCTATGTAGAACAATTTTCTGTACTAAATAACCCTTAAAGAACCATCTTGTTGTGTAGTTTGGAGAACATTTGAACCTAAAATGTATTTTTTTAAAAAATACATTCATGGCAGAGGCACATACAGGACACTGTGAGGCAAAACAGTCCCTTATTTTTTAGATTCATCACTGTTTTGCCCTCAACATTTCATATAAAACTCCAGGTTACTTATTTTAAATTTAAACACTAAATCTGTTTTATAGTGCTCTCTTCCCATCACTGACCATACTTCGCTCTCTCTCTCGGTCTCTCTGTCCCTCTGATAAACAGCAGTCTGCTATTTAAAGCCTCAGTGGGAAACGTGCATCATGGAAAATTGTCCTTTAATACCAGCAGGACACTTACAGTCTGGACACAGAGCGGTGGGGGAATCTCTGAGAGAATCAGGGACAGCCCGACTGGACACAGACTCCCTCTCTCTGGGACTCTCTCTCAACCATCATAACTCAAAGGAATAGTCTGGCAAAAAATCCAATTTACAGTTTTACACCTTAAACCAAATGTAGTTGATCAGCCAAATCATGTTTAGCAGGTGAAATTCACTTCTTTGTTTCAGCACTGGAGCTACGAGGCTAATGTAGCTAACAAATTATGCAACCCGTAATGTTGCAAACTAGGGCCCAACTGTTATGAAAATTTTGTGGCAGATATCAATTTTAAGTGGCTAAAAATTCCAGTAACCAATAATATAATTTTTATTTTATATTCTAAGACAGGGGTTGGCTCTTTTACTGCCCCGTTGTGGCTCCACAGTAGAATTAGATTCTAAAGTAAAAATAAAAAATAAAACAATCCTCCTTTGCAGTAAAATAAAGCTCTACTGATCGTTCTAACACAGCTTTAACAATAAATGGTCTGAAACGCTGAAGTTAATGATAACTGCCAATTCACCCTTTAAACTTAAACATTGGTGTGCAGACTGCTGGTCATCATAGCAACACAGACAACAATCTCGCTTATCTAGTAGCTAACAAAAAGGTAAAGAGAAAGATTTAAGATGAACATTGATCATTTTGAGACGAATGGACTTATTTGCATTAATAATCACTCCAGCTGCTTTCCTGATTTGTTTAATCTGCAGCGAGAAACTGCCAAACACTAAAAAGTCGCAAAGGTGGAGTCAGTTTCTTGTTTACTTTTTTCATTATCTGATTACTGAAGTGCGTGTAGACGCTTCTCTGAAAGGACTGTGAACTACAACACAAATAATGACCATATACTTGGTGCAGAATGTGACTATGTCAGTTCCTCGTTGCAGAATAATCGTATCAGGAAACCAGCTGGAGTGATTATAAATGCAAATAAGCCCATTCGCCACCAAATTTTTGATGTTCATCTTAAATCTTTCCCTTTGCCTTTCCGTTAGCTACTAGTTAGGCGAGTTGTCTGCGTTGCTATGGTGACTAGCAGTCTGCGTGCTGATCTTCAGGGTTAAAGGGTGAATTAACAGTTCTACATTAACTCCAGCGTTAAAGACCATTTATTGTTAAAACTGTGTTGAACGATCAGCAGAGCTTTATTTTACTGCAACGGAGGATTATTTTATTTTTACCTAAAAATCTAATGTTGCTGACCCCTGATCTAGTGGTCAGCCCACTAAATAATGTTTAAAAAAAATACAATACTGCAAAGGCCTGAGGCTGTGTTGGAAATACTACATACTGCTCGCATACTGACTGTGCCCTAAAGTAGTACGTAGTATGCAGTATGTTACCAACATGAATTCCTCCAGTACGCCACAGACGCCCGGATGACGCCTTCTACTCTGGCCAGTAGGAGGACGTAACCACTGATGTAACCGCCTGGTTATCTCCAAACAATTTGACAGCCTAGGAATATGTGCCTCTGGAGGCCGAACAGGTTTGTCATTACAGACGAACCCAAAGCTGACAATTTTAAGTGAATTTGTGGCTTTGGAGATCAACACCCTCCTCTCTGTCATGGTACCTTTCAAAGCTCAACAGGCACAATTCTTGACCAGAATATCCTCACATTTGCTAAAGAGTGTATAAATACCACTATGTGCTATTTATAACACAGCCTGAGATTTTTATTCAGGAGATCCTATTTCATGCATTGTGTGCAGAGTTTTGGGTTTGATACACAAGTGGTTCATGCTGCAGTTTTCCCCCTAGAGGACAAAACAAATGCTGTTTTTAAGGTACAAAGAAAGAAAACATGCAACAAACAGTCCCACAATAGTAATAATTAATCACGCTGTAGTAATGGCCTATTCACACCAAACACTACTTTTTCACATGAAAAAAAAACAAAAAAACATTGGGCCTAATTCACCAATATCTTCCTGTTTTTTCTTAAAGCTTTTCTTGAGAAAGGTCCTAAGAATAAGTCATGACATGTTCTTAAACTGTAGAACTGTTCTCACCTTTGTGCTCTTGAGTGTGTGTAGAGTGTGTTCTTATCTAAGAACAAATCCCAAATAAGAAAACACTGGTGAACGTTAGAATCTTTGGGATAGAAGTGGGCTTTAAGAAGAAATTTCTTCATAAGATTCATCATCATGCTACATGGTGGTTAACAATTCAATCGGTCAAAAAGTTTGTTTCCAAAGTCAATGAGTAATCATGCTAAATAATCAGGATCTCAATATTGACCAATATAATCATAATTATGGCTTTTGCCATTATCGAGCAAGAACCTCCCGATTAAATCTGATGTTTTTGTTTTTAATGCTCTGGAAACTCAGGAAAAAGGCCAAGACAGAAGAGGGAGGAAAACTGATTCAATGAATAGCAGTGATTAATTTTTCATTTTCTTGTAAGCACCGTCACTAAAAAAGCAAACACTTTGGGAAACCAGTCATGAACAGACTGAAGCCCTAATCAGACAGGTTTAAATGCAATTTCCACTTTTACAGAACTTTCTCTGATTTTATTGCCATCTGGATCTGCTGTGTTGTTGTTTTTATCCCTCCTTCACTCAGCACTGCTCTGATCTTTTTACTCCCAACTTGGTGACACTTTATTTTGAGTGGTCTTTTTTAGATGAAACAAACACTCAACGGACTCCTAGGAACACATCAAGAACATATGAGGGTTAGGATTAGGCTTTGGGTTAAGGTTAAGGTTAGGATTAAGGCCAGGGTTAGGGTTAGGTTTTGGGTAAGGCTGAGTAAGGTTAGGTTTTGCATAATGGAAGTAACATATTAACAATACATCTAATTAATGTCAGTAATGTATCAACAGAACATCTAGAAGATATTTACTTCAGTGTATTCGGATGCTGCACTACTGCTACTTCACTGCTATGTTGTTGATGTGTTATTGATAATCTGTTAAGAGTTTATTAATCATCTACAAAGGACCACTCCAAATAAAATGTGTTACCATTAAATCTTTTAGAAAATGTTCTCTAGAAATAAGAACTGCATCACTGTCAGCTCTTTAAAGATCTAATTTTAAATGCTCCAGTTCTTGCAGGCCAAAACAATGCAGACTTCAGCACACTGCCTCATTAAACACACCTGATTTGGCTCATAAGCTAATTAGCAGGGCATTATGAACTGAATTCAGAGTGTTAGATGATGGTATATGGTAATATCCACAGGACTTTGGCCCGGAAGGTCCCCGGTTTGACATGCACTAGAAGCTCACTCATCCTGTGGTCATTTTACTGCCATACGGATGTGAGAGATTTCAGCACTGAGGAGACGTGTGAAAAATTTGTTTCCAGACATCTCCCAAATAATCAAATGCAAATGGGGCTCAGGATACACCTAGATAAACAAATGAACGGTTATAAACAGTCACTCCTGATCCTACATATTTTTTTAACTTCTGCATTGTTATAGTGAACGTGTTGCTTGTTGTTTAAGCTTTCGTGCTCTGCCATGAGCAAGATGAGCTGTTCTGCTGCCCACCTTGAGGCCTGAAGAACAACATTTCATTCTAATGTATACAAGCTATATTGATGAATGACAAAGACCACTTGATTTGTTTGGACTAGAACCATGACAACGAATCTCAGAGTGGTCAGCCAGATTTTTATCATATCTGTACAACACACAAAGTTGAGCCGGCTCCAATTCAGTTTTTTTATGCAGCATCACAATCCACCAGTTTTGATTCGATGTGAACAACAATGTGTTCATTCTCAAAACTTGAAGTGTGTTTTCTTTTCGTCTTTCGACTCAAAACATGCTAAGCAACGTTATGGCTAAACACAGACCTGCAGCACAAACTTCTGGTCGATGTAACGTTTGGCGGTGCTCGGCTGGAAGTCTGGGTTTTCTAAGAAACGCAGGAAAAACTCATACACCACCTGCGGAAACAAAAACAGAAACACACACACACACACACACAAACACACACACACACACACACACACACACACACACACACACACACAGTAAGTACACATATAAATAGATCATAAATATCGACAGTGTCGACTAGAGGGGGATGGGTTTCCCTTCTGAGTCTTGGTTCCTCTCCAGGTTTCTTCCTCTTACTCTTAGGGAACTTTTCTTGCCACTGTCGCCCTTGGCGAAGCTCATTTGGGGCTTGCTCACTTTCTGTAAAGATGCTTACTGACAACGCTTCAACAAATCAACAAAACATGTGATTTGACCAGAGGCACCCAAAATTTGCATAAGACTGTATGCTGGATTTATCCTCATTACTGATTTATTTCTCTTTCCTCAGTTCCGCTTTAACAGGCAACCTGTCTGCAGTGATATTAGAGCTGTTACTCATCCAGCACTCATTAATATACAGAGTCATTACACCTCAGTCACATCTCTACACAGTGCTACTGTGTTCATACGCTCTGAATCACTGTGTTCAACAGTATGAAAACAGTTCTGTTAAAGATACTCGTATAAAGTGATTCTCATATGATGCTCATCCTGTACAAATTCACAGGCCTTTCACTTTCAATATTAATATTAAATGTTCATATCCAGAATGATGTTCAAATAAAACTAATATTTAAATTTCTAATTTAGAATAAAAGTTCTAATAAAATTAATATTTAGAGCGAAGTTCCAACAAAACTAATATCCAGAGTGACATTTTAATCAAAATTATTCTCCAGATTAAAGTTCTAATAAAGCTGATATCTAGAATAAATTTCTAAAAATGCTAATATTTAGAAGGAAGTTTCAAAACAATTAATATCTGGAATGAAGTTCTAATAAAACTTATATCTAGGTTAATAGGTCTAATAAAATATCTAGGTTAATAGGTCTAATAAAACTAATGTTTAGAATTTTCTCTTTTTATACCCAGTCAAGTGAGTTAATTGCAAATTGCTCCTCCAGCTGTTTTTTATTAGTACCACTTACTTTTACAGCTTTTTGTTGCCCCTGTCCCAAGTTTTTTTTGAGATGCGTTGCTGCCATCAAGTTCTAAATGAGTTAATGTTTTTCATGCAATGGAAAAATGTCTCACTCTCAACATCTGATATGTGTTCTATGTTCTTTTGTGAACAAAATATGGGTCTATGAGATATTGTAATATTCAAATCTGTCTATTGTTGTTCCATAAAAAATGAAACATATACACTACAAGTGACTGAAATGTTTGAACTGTACTGTGTTTACCTGCATGTGAGGCCACGAGGCTTCCAGTGTGGGTTCATCTTCTTCTGGGTCGAAATCAGGGTTTTCACTGGGAGGCAGAGTTCTGAACAGGTTGCTGCTGATCTGGGAATAAACGAGGATACTCTGATTAGTGCTGTGGAGGAACATTTTCAACACAGTCAGAAAAACAACAGTCAATCAGTTCTGTGCAAAAGTCCTTCATTTTCTTTCATATCCAGTCAAAACAGCCATTAATTAAGAATTAACTATTCTGATTTCAGGAGATATTTCTGAGGAGATTAGATATAAGATATTCCACGTGCATAAGAAAGGATAAAGTCAAAAAATATATAAATTAAACAGGAGTTTCCAAACCTGGTGTTTAAAAAAATGATTAAAGCTACAGAGAAAATGAGACTCCTAACAACCACCTGGAAGACCTGGTAGACACCAAAACTGCCCCCATCAGATAAACGGCACTTAAAGCTTTCATCTTTGAGAGAGAGGAGAAAATCAAGCTGCTTCAGATCTGAAAACATCCACAGGTGTTTCTGTCCATCCTTCCACTGTGAGAAGACGACTCAGCGCTATGGGTCTGAAAGGATGTGTAGCTGTCAAGAAGAACCTCACTGAGAAAAGGAGACGGACACATCAAACAAAGAAGCTGAATAATGAACTGACCACCCCAGAGTCCAAACCTCATCACTGAATCACTGACCACTGACCACCAACATCAGACCTCAACATCACTGAATGTGTTTGATTACTTCAGAAAATGATCAACCAGCTTCTAAGACTGAACTTTGGAGGTGTGTCTGTAGATTTCTTTGAGAAACTGAAAGTGAGTCTCCTGAAAAGAATGGAAGCTGTAATTAAGGAGAAGAGTGACACACTGAACACTCAGACATCTGATGATGTATTTAGCTCTGTATAATTTTCTTTTAAATGGCTGTTTCGACTGGAAATTAAATAAATGAAGGGGGTCTCTGACTTTTGCACAGGACTGTATATTACATGCTTAAGCATAAAATGCTAAATGCACAAACAAAATCAGGTGACTCAGTAAATGGTGTGTATGTTATGTGGGCATTTTTCTCCTTACTCATCACAAACACAGCACAAAATACTGAAGTAATAAACTAATGACACACATATTTGAGGTCATGATGTAATTAGCTTTTTTGTTTTTATGTGTTGAAATATTCTGATTCTACTGAGCTCTAATAATGTTCTACACAGACTGGTTTGGCTCAGACAAATAAAAGTCCACCAACAGAACAACATCTAACAAAAACTCCAAACATCACACCTTGTAAAATTAATAAACTGCTCAGAAACAATGCCTAGTGACTTGAGCATCGGTTTGCCCACAGTATAAGCCCTGCCCACCTTACTCTGACAGGCTGCACTCAGATGCCTGATGTTGATCACTGGCAGTGGGGTGTATTGACCAGTGAGGGGCATATCGACAATAAGGTTTTAAATTAAATTTTCAATACTGTACTGAAAGTGTCCAATATTACAACATACTGACTGTGAAGAGATCATCTTCATCAACAAAGAAAACTTGGAGGCATAAACACATTTATAAATTATACACATTATTAACAGGTAGTGGATCATTTTTTTCCAGAAAGGCTGTAGATTTTCATTCTTTCTAAAGGGGCCACGATGTCCACTGTCAGTAATTTTTAACTAACAATTTAATAATCAGTAATTTAAATCAGAATACAGACACATGATGAGTAGATTTACAAGCACAAAGAACGTGTCTCTAATAAAGTGGCCAGTTAGTGGAAGTACAAGTCAGGTGTTTCTAATAAAATGGCCAGTGAGTGGAAGTACAAGTCAGGTGTTTCTAATAAAATGGCCAGTGAGTGGAAGTACAAGTTATTTTTTTCTAATAAAGTGGGCAGTTAGTAGATGCATAGTGGATGTTTCTCATTAAGTGAACGTGAAGCATGTCAAGGCTATTGTTTTGTATTGACTGCATATAAAACCTGACGAATCATCTATGAGGATTGTGCAAATGATACTGAAGCAAAACTGGCAATATATGGCCTATTAAACACACAGCTTCCATTTAAAATGTGATGCTGGAGAAAGAGCTTCTGGGAAGGTTATCACCATGACAACCTCATCCTATTTATAGCAGCCGCAAACGAGAGGAGGACGACGACACCTGAGGAGCAGTGTATGCAAAACGGCAACCAAAAATACAGCTCCAAAAATACGGCTCACTGTGAAACAGCGTGAGTGATTGTTTTGTGGGTGGGTGTGTGTGAGAGAGAGAGAGAGGGAGAAAGTGTTTCTGAAACAGGCACTTTGTTTTTCAATAATAGAAACTATTTTAAAATAACAGAAGAAGAAGTACAGTTCAAACACTCATTGCTTTTATAAACCTTAGTGGTCGAGTACTAATATAAAACCAGGGTTGTAGGTTTTATTCTACCTGGGTACAGCAGAAACTGGGCTTTGTATCAAAAGGCTGAACAAAGTTCCTTCTTGCTATGAGAAATAATCATCCACATTATGTGTATAGTGTTTATAAATAAATTAAATACAGATAAATACATTTCATTAAGAAACGAAAAAGACTTTCATATAACTTATACAACTATACACACAATATTTTACAATTTATCTAAAAATAATATCTGAATGAGAGGACAGAGCGAGTCTGAATGAGAGGACAGGGAGTCTGAGTGAGAGGACAGTGAGTCTCAGTAAGGGGACAGAGTCTAAATAAGAATAGTGAATCTGAATGAGGGGACAGAGCAAGTCTGAATGAAGGGACAGAGTCTAAATGAGAACAGTGAATCTGAATGAGGGGACACAGTGAGTCTGAACAAGGGGACAGGGAGTCTGAGTGAGAGGACAGTGAGTCTCAGTAAGGGGACAGAGTCTAAATAAGAATAGTGAATCTGAATGAGGGGACAGAGCAAGTCTGAATGAAGGGACAGAGTCTAAATGAGAATAGTGAATCTGAATGAGGGGACAGAGCGAGTCTGAATGAAGGGACAGAGTCTAAATGAGAATAGTGAAACTGAAAGAGAGGACAGAGTGAATCTGAAAGAGGCGACAGAGTCTAAATGAGGGGACAGAGTCTAAACGAGAACAATGAATCTGAATGAGGGGACAGAGTCTAAATGAGAATAGTGAATCTGAACGAGGGGACAGAGCGAGTCTGAAAGAGAGGACAGAGTCTAAATGAGAACAGTGAAACTGAAAGAGAGGACAGAGTGAATCTGAAAGAGGCGACAGAGTCTAATTGACAACAGTGAATCTGAACAAGGGGACACAAGCTGCGTCCCAATCCAGGGGCTGCGTCCTTTGGAGGCTGAATATGAAGGCCGACTGCGTCGCAGCAGTGCGACTAGGCTGTTCCATTTCGAAGGCTCCTTCATATGCGGCCGAGAAATGTGTCCTTTTCAATGGAAACAACATATTATGAGGTTCATTGTGTGCCGGCGAGGATTCGACATGGAAATGTCAGCAGAGGAGTGAACGGCGGCTGAGGAGACACTTAAATATGTATGTATTGGGTTTAAACTGAGTCGAATAGCTAATGATACAAATGTAAAACCCTATGTGGTTTGAAGCAAAACTTATACTAATGTTTCGTTTTGCTTTATGGAGCAAGGACCAGACAGAGAGAAGCATCTCCAGCTCTAATAAATGAAAAAAAAAAACACCAAAATGAAAGTTTCTGGCTTCATCTTTAAAGAACTTTAAAATAACTTGACAAGAGCAGCGTTTCAAGACACACCGGTAAGGGCGGGATCAGCGGTGCTGTGACAGAAAACAGAAAATCTGCCATAGAGCACACCATCTCATCTCAGTTCAGCCTTTGCAGGTCTATACAGCCTTCAAAGGACATGCCTTCGTATACCATGTCCTTCGAAGGATGCAGCCCCTGAATTGGGACACAGCTAGAGTCTAAATGAGCAGAGTAAATCTGAACGAGAGGACAGAGTGAGTGTAAATGAGGACTGAGCTAGTTTAGAGGAAAAGCTACTATGTTCTCGTTATTTTAGATCCAGTTCGGCTCCTAAGAGTGACGTTATTACCCCTACAGTTCGGGCAGTCTTTCAGATCCATTACCCAGACTGAACACTGTTACCTGTTCAGCAGCAGCTCGGGGATGTGTTGGACACGTATAATACCCAAGGACAGCAACGATTACCAAGGATCACCAATCCCTCTGAGTCATCACACATCTCCTTCACAGAGGATAAGCACTCCCCCCACCTCCCCCTCTCTGCACGGTGCTCTGACTGAGTCAGTAGTAGATGTTAGGGATGCGGTGAGTCAGGCTTACAGCAGAAATGTGGGTCAGAGAGCACCCTGATTCAGCACGGTGCTAATGCTGAGGAACGAGGTGTAAAACTGCGTCAAAGCATTGATGTGAAGGTGGCTATTCAACTGCATCAATTTTGCAATGTTACAACATGCAGTTTGTGGTTCTCACTAAAGTGAAAGCAAAAGTACAGCAAGAAAAAATGTTGTGCATAAACCTCTTAACAAAGCACAGAGCTTCAGACGACAATGTGGCTTCATGCTTGAAGAAGCCCAGCTTTTCGTGTTGAAATCCATTCTCATAAAATCCAACCGTATGAAGAACTGCCAGTTGAACTGGTCACTGGTTTCTGCTAACAGACTCAATTTAATTGGTTTGGGGGAGAGTGGGGCACAACCTAACATGTTTTGGTTTATGCGAAATAATTTTCAAAAATATTTAAGTTGGAATAATCTTTTTTTTTATACAAGCAGCATATACATCTCCGCTACAAACGAACACTTGACCATTGTTTCTAGCACCTCCCGTTCTTGTACAGTTCCACTGAAAAAGACAGAAAGCGCTGTGTTTAGAGCATGGGTGGGTTCACTGTAACAGACAGAGGGTAAGTTTAACACCTGCTAGAAAAGTCTGATGAACTAGTCCAAACAAAATTAATTCAAACATTATATGTTATAAAAGACAAATATATTATCCAATCGTCCTGCATTACATATTATCGATCTATAAGACAGACAGATCAAGTGATAGATACAAACACTCATCAATTATTTATGAACACTGACATTAGTTTGTGTGTCAAACAATGCCAAATTTATTGTTTGTCCAGTGAAGGACAGTAGATAAATAAAAAATTCACACATCAGTAAAATATGGAACACTGTTTCAGAATAACTACAACTTTACCAAACGTTAATGTAAGTTTCATTAATATACTTATTTAAAACTAAAACACAAACATTTTAAAAGATACTAATAAAGTAGAAAAGAATTCCTGTTTTCAGACGTTTTCTCTTTTTGATTCTGAATGTTTACACAGCACCCTTGGTGACAGCACCCTAAGGCCCAATCCCATTTCATCCCTCGCCCCTGCCACTTAACCCTACCCTTCCATTTTGGGTGTTCACGTCTAGGGGTAGGGAGTCCTGATTCTTGTTGAGATAGAGGGGTAGGGCGAAGTGATGGGGCTACATGGTTCTCCAAACAGAGGTTTTTCAGAGGCACATTCCAAATGAGGAAAAATTAGGAAAAAAAAATGGCAAGATGGAAAACCCATAAATGTGAGAATAGCTGACTTCAGCTTCATATAACTGAAGAATTAGGGGTGGGCGATAAATAAACATTGACCGCCTCTCCCCCTCTTCAAGGGCACATGATCCCCTAAATTTAACTGAAGCCCAGCAGCGAGGTTGCTGAACCTTACCCTCCTCTGCTGTCACCGCAGACTGGCAGGGTCACCCACAGAGCAGCACTAGTAGCCTGTTCATGAAGTAATGTTCTTTATTTAAGGGGTGTCCCATTTTGTAGGGAGAATTTTAACCACTATCTCTTGTAACTCAGTTCCAAGGGACAAGGTGACACTCGAAAACAAGGGGGAGGGGTAAAAGTAAGAAATGGGATTGGGCCTAAAACTGCTGTACTGATGGAAAACAAAGGGATATTCCAGTCTTTTCACTTTATCATTTCCACCGACGTCCAATAAAGCATTAACGTGGCAGCCACGTATGTTAGTACAAAGATGGTCCATGTAAAAACTTAATATATATTTTTTCCTGTCTCTGAAAAATAAACAACTTGTACTTTACGGTTATTTTGATCTAAAATGAAATAAACAAAAGGGTCTCTGAGTTTTGCACAGTACTGTAAAATGAAGAATAGCCTTCTATCTTTTTTTTTCTATACATCGGCAGCAAGCGGATGTTGCAGGCTTGAGATGACCAGCACCCTGAAGCAAAAGCACACAAATATCAGCTCTGGCTCCTATCACACTTCCTGCAGCTGTAAACAGCCAACGGAGGGCATCAGCACAGCTACAGTTTACTGAAAAATGCACAGTCAGAGTGGATTATGAGTTTACATGTAGGCCCTGCTTGGCCCATTATGGTTGGAGAAACCAGAGTGTTGCAGTAAAACCATGACATGCTGATTTAAGTTGACTTTTAAGCTAATGTAGGCATGTTTACTACTAAAAAAGCATGCATAATCAAATTTCAGTATAAATCTGGTATCACGGGAATAAAATAAAGTCATTCAGAGTGGTTTGGTGTGAAATGCTCCGTTCTAAAGAAACTTACAGAGTCAGAATTGTTCACAGTGGTGGTGATAGGAACCAGACGTCCACCTCTAAAAGCTCCCTCACAGAAAGTTATTACATGAAATCGTTATGAATTCACTGCCTGATGCCTGAGACATTGATTTACAAAAGTTCTGTGATCAAAAATGGATTTCAAAATGTATATTAAAATAAATTTGTAGCAGAGTTTTTTCTGTATTTGTGTTGTAGTCATGGCGACCCCTGGTTCCTATCACCACCACTCTACACTACACCCTCTACAATCGACCATTTCACACCAAACCACTCTGAATGACTATTTACATCTGAAACACTGGAAAAAAAATAAAAAAAATTCTCCTTTGCAGCTCCATTTTAAATTGCCAAAATACGGTTCATGAAAATAAGTTTCTTAGAAACCACAATGAAATCTGTGAAGCATCAGAAAACACTGACCAGGAGCACTGCATGACTGCACGTGGTGTTCAGAAGCATGCTCAGATGCTGAAGTTCTGTGTATAAAGACTGCCATAATTGGAAATGTTGTGCTATGTGGCGTACCAGCGTCACTCCATAGCTGATGGAGCTTTGTTTGCTGCTTACTGACAGCTTCTTCGGGCATAGAGCCAGCAAGACGACAGCATGCAGTTTGTTAAAAACCAAGTATAGAAACAGAGCATGAAAAATCTCCTCTAGTTACACACTGGTACATATTTGAAGAAATAATTACAATTCTGAAGAGTCCTCAGGTCAAAGATAATCATGACATTTATACTAGAATATGGAGAACAGTGCTACAGCACCTCCCCAGAGATCTGACCGCTACACTGGAGAGGGGAGAGATGCCCTGGAGTGGCAGAGCTCCAAACAACTCAGATCAGCTGCTGTCTGTGTGAATGACAGGGTGATATTTCAGCACAGTGAGGGAGGGGTGGGGTCAGGGGGGTCTTTTAATTTCTTCTCTCTTTTTTGTGTGTGGTTGTTTTTGATAACTAAGTTGTATTGTAAACATTTGAGTAGAAATTCAACCCAGCTGTTTAACACCTTAAACTACTGGGCTATTAATCTAAAGACTTAATTCAACATATTATCTAAGTTATCCGGAAACTATTATTAATTATTCTAAACAAAATTATTATTCTGAATTATTCAGTACCTACTATAAATTATTCAGTACCTATAATTAATTATTCAGCATCTGCTATGCATTATTTAGTAGGTACTAAAAATTATTCAGTATCTGCTATGAATTATTTTGTAGATACTATAAATTATTCAGTAATGACTATTAATAACATTACTACTCTGAATTATTCAGTATCTACTAAAGATTCTTCATTATTGACCAAATTATTTATTAGTGACGATTAATTATTCAGTAACTACTTTTGAATCATTTAATAACTGCTATAAATTTATATGCTATAAAGTATCTTCTCTGAATTATTTGGTATCTACCATGAATTGTCCAGTATCTACTATCAAAGGTTGGTAATAAATAGCTACATTTACTCAAGTACATGTATCTGAGTAAAATATTGATGTAGCTGTACTTTCAAATTGTAATACCATCACTTCTACTCAAGTATATTGGTGAGCAAAGGAATCTTTTTTTTTCTCAGTTACATTTTAGCTATTTGTATGTAGTTACCAATTCCTTTATGAGTTGGATTTTATTCAGTTTTTTTAGTTGACAACATCTGTACTGCTTTGTGACTGATCACATCTCTGACTTTTATTTCAGACCAAAACAAAAATAGAGAAAAACAGGGCCATACAAACTTCACTTCTGAAGCTGATGGACGCTGAACTTACTAAAAAGTTCCACTGCAGTTACTCAGAACTTAAGTACTAAAACTTTTGTACTTTTACTGAAGTTGTTTTTTTTGAAGGTAGTTTTGGTATAAAAAGAGCATCTCAGAGAGGCTGAGTATTTCAGAAGTAATGATGGGGAAGGGATCATTACTCTGTAAAAAAACTGTGGGGGAAGTAGTGCAGTAATTGAAGCATAACATCTGTAAACATAAAAAAGCAAAGAAGTTGGGGACTTCATCATCTACGGTACATAATGTCATTAAAACATTCAGAGAATTTTGAAAAATCTCTGTACGCAAGGGACAAGGCCAAAAAACAATATTGGCTGGCCATGATCTTTGGGCCCTCAGGCAGCACTGCATTGAAAACAGACATGATTCTGTAGTGGACATCACTGCATGGACTCAGAAACACTTCTGAAAAACACTGTCTATGAACACAGTTCATCGCTGCATCCACAAATGCAAGATAAACTCTCAAATGCAAAAAAGAACCCATATATAAACAGGATCCAGAAACACCGCCACCTTCTCTGGGCCTGAGTTTATTTAAGATGGACTGAGGTGAAGTGGAAAAATGTCCTGTGGCCTGATGAATCAAAATTTGTTTGGAAACTGTGGATGGCATGGCATGGGTGCAAATCTGTGAAGGCATCATTAATGCTGAATAATAAATACAGGTTTTGGGGCAACATATGATGCCATCCAGTGGATGGTTTTTTCAAAGAAGGCCTTGATTATTTCAGCAAGACACAGCCAAGCCTAATTTGTACATATTACAACATCACGGCTCAGTAGTAAGAGAGTCTGGGTGCTAAACTAGCCTGCCTGCAGTCCAGATCTGTCACCCACTGAAAACATTTGGCATATTATGAAATGAAAATATGACAAAAGAGACCCCTAACTGTTGAGCAGCTGAAATTCTTTATCAAGCAAGAACGAGAAATCATCTCCCTTAAATGTCTCCTCAGTTCCCAAATGCTTACAGTGTGTTGCTAAAAGTAGAGGTAATGAAGTACTGTGGTAAACATGACTGTCCCAACTTTTCTGGAACATACTGCAGGCATTAAATTCAAAATGGGATTATATTTTTTCAAAAAACAATAGAATTCGTCAGTGTCCCAACTTTTTTGGAAACAGGATCATACTATAAATTATTAAGCTAGGAGCCAACTCAAATATAACTACAGTTATGAAGCAGAAAAACTACTTTGTATCATTAGCTCTCCTGGCACTGGTCTAATTCCTGCTCAGTGTTTGGCACTGACTGTATGCCTTTATTTAACTTACTAATTTAACAAAACTTCTTATGCTGCCAAGTCTTGTGCTCTTATTTGTCTTGCACTTTTACACCATTTTTAAATGTTCTCTTGTGATGCAGTCTGCATTTCCAGAATGAAAGTACTGGCTTCATTAAGCACTAAAATTCGCTTGAAGATTTTCCTCCTTAATACAACTATTATATAAAGAGAATGCTGTATTACTGTATAAACAGTATCATGAAGACCTTTGGAGACTTACTGCAGCCTGAGTAAATTGTCTCCTGCTTGACGTAACAGCAAGTTTAATATAGATGATTCAGCGTCTGTAAATGTGAAGTGGAGCTTCATTTGGCTTTACTTTAAACGCCATTTTACAAGGTCCTCAAAAGGGATGCCAGCTGCCTGCTCATTTTACCATATTGGAGAAAAATAAAACAAAGCATAAATGTGCCATAACTTTTGCACAGGGCAAATTTTATGGTTTATTTTTCCCACCCAATATTTTTTTTATCTTTTATTTATATTGTTAATATTGTTATTTTTGTGAAGGATTTTATATTTTTTGAAGAAGTTTATATTTTCTATCTTTTGTGTTTATATATATATATATATATATATATATATATATATATATATATATATATATATATACACACACACATACACACACACACACACATACACACAGCCGACACAGTAATAAGTAACAAACTAATCTTGTTAAGTAATTAATTAATGAGAATACCTTGTCTGATAATTCTCTTCTTCATATTTCTATTCTCAAAAGCCTTGCTTAAAATCCTGCCGACTACGACTTTGGGGCAGTTGTAGTCAGTCACCGGTTCAATCCCCTGAGCCGAGTGCATTCACTAGTGTGTATGTGGGTGTTTCACTGCACGGATGGGTTAAATGTGGAGTTGGAATTTACCCATTGTGGGACTAATGAGGGTCACTTAATCTAATCTAATCTCATTTTATCTAATTTTGGGTCAGTCGTGGGCTGGAGGTGAGGGAACCAGCCTTGTGACCGGAAGGTGGCCAGTTCACTGCCCCCCAGTGTGTGTTCACTAGTTCACTAGTTCACTGCACGGATGGGTTAGACTGCGGAGGTGAAATTTCCCCATTGAGGGACAAATACGGGTCACTTAATCTTAAACTTAATCTTATCCCTTTGCTGCTGTAGCACTGTGAATTTCCCTAGTTGTGGGACTAATAAAGGATTATCTTATCATAAATCCAGCAAATAAAAAGTTAATGTGCATTAAAATGTGGAGAACTGTGGCCTCTTTAGAGGAGGTGTTTACTTATTTACGCTTTTGCCTAAGACTGTATACACACACACACACACACACACACACACACACACACACACACACACACACACTTAACACCTGCTATATTTAATCAAGCAATTACTCAAAACACCCTTTCAAACAAAATCAACAATTCACAAACCTGGCTGGAAGAACTCGCTCAGAGAATGTGTGTGTGAGCATTCTGTCCAATGACACAGATGAGCTTCTAAGAGAGTTTTTGATAAATTAGTGTATGAATTCAATAATTCACATTAATAATGGTCTATTTTATCAGCTCCACTGACCATACGGATACACTTTGTAGTTCTACAATTACAGAATGTAGTTCATCTGTTTCTCTGTATAATCTATTAGCCCCCGTTTACCTCCATCAATGGTCAGGACCCCCACAAAAACAACAATCCATAATTCCGAAGGAACTGTACCTCACAGAAGAGTCACCACAACATCAGTGTCACTGCAGTGCTGAGAATGATCCACCACCCAAATAATACCTACTCTGTGGTGGTCCTGTGGGGTCCTGACCACTGAAGAACAGGGTAACAACGTATGCAGAGAAAGAGATGGACTACAGTCTGTAACACTTGTTTGCCATTACACACAGCATTCTGAGCATCCTGACCAACCTCGGATCTCTACAGGTGCATAGATGAATCAAGGTGTCCCCTCAGAGGCTCACTAGTGAATTTTTTATTTATTGTAAGGAATAAGGCAAATGCAGTTAATAGCTAAACAGCAGCAATATGAATTGTTGTCCATGTGCTGCAGTCCTACCATGTTGATGATTTCAGGGTAGGCCGAGTCCACCAGTACGCCCCTGTTAGTGGACACGTAGTCCACCAGCTCATTCAGAGTGGCCCGCTTGATCTCTTTACTCTTCAGGTCAGTGACTGTGTCCAGGAAGTCGAAGAGTATACAGCACTGCTGGAGCTTCTGCAGGAACAACTCCTGCTGCTCTGTGGACGGAGCATCTGAAACACACATGCACAGAGTTAATTTAGCAGTTCAGTTTGAGTTATGGTTTTGTTCCTCTTTTAAAGTTAGATCTAAACCACGTATGGGCAGATTATCACAAAGAAACAAAGGAAATATGAAATTTAACAGATCCCAAATGGAACCATAGAAGATCCAGAAATGACTGAGAAAACAGCAGCAACAAGAATGAAGTTAATAAACTAAACAACTGGCCAAATTACATGCTATTGTTGCTTCTCTAAGTGAAAATAATTGAACATACCCTCTACAGGGAACATATTTTTGCACATTTTAATGCACAACTGCTGTTTATTTTGGTGGAAAATAAAACAAAACATAAAAGCTGGCGTACAAAAGTATGTAAACTATATAAAAAATATAATGATGCATGGACTGTTGTAGGTATTTGGACCACTCTACTGAATTAGTTTAAACTGCACACCCCAAAAAAACTTTTACAAAATTAAAAGAAAGTATTGTATATTTACAAGGATTATGTTGTGATCCATTTAAACCCAAGGCATTAATAGAGATAATAATAAAATAAATATATACAAATTTGACCTTTATGGGGTCCTTTCTATGGGAGGTGTCTGTCTCAAACCCTAACCACTAAATTTCCACTTGTGAAAATCATACTTACATTTTTTGTATTTTTTTAACACTGTTTGTAAAAACATCTTTAGTTAGAAGGTTAAGATTTATCATGAGTTTAATTTTTACGTTAAAAAATGCTGTCTCACATTTTTATGTCACTACTGAAACAGAATTTTAGTCTGTAGGCGGGGCTTTATTTTAGCCACCCCTGCATTTTAAAGCAGGAAGTGAGACTGCATCCCTGTCCCTCATGGCCACATGGTGAGGAATTAGATCCCACTGTTTTGAAGTAAATGTGTAAAGCTGCGTTTGCTAGTCGTGTACCGAGTTTTGGTCAAAATTAGCTGAAATTGTCACTACCAAAACAACCATAACATTGCTGAAACTTGAAAATGTTTCAGTAATGACTGTTTTGGTAGTGACTCAAAGCAAAATGATTTTTGTCTAAAGTCTAAGAAAGTTAAATGTCTGAAATGTGTTTTCAAATCTGACTATGAAACAATTGTGTAAATGATCCGTAAACACACATTTGCACACAGCTGAAGGTATAAGAGCCACAGTCCAGTGTTTGTGAAACTCTAGAGGACAAAGACTAGGTGAAAGTTTCTTCCATTGTATCACTTCAATAATAATCAACCTTTTTTATTCTTACTAATCTCACACCCACACAATATTATATGTGTATCTCTGCCTGCACTGGAAATCACGTGCCCTGTAAGTTATCTACTGACTGAAGTATAAATAAAGTAGTCTGTAAGAATGAATGCATGACTGCACATCTCAAAGTATCTTCTTTGAGTAACAGGGATGCTTGTCGTATTTGGCAAAAAAGCTTCATAATACGCCTGTAATACGAGTCTTTTCCAACAAACATCTCCAAATATCTCTGCACCTGTGTCGCCATCTGTCCACAGCACCTGTTTACTATTATACACATCACCTCTGTTTCTTCCCAGGAAGCTGTCAGGCTTGCTTTGCTCACGGCGGCCCAGACTGTTGTAAATTTGCTGTGTGCTTTGGTTATAAAAAGAGCTACACCAGTAAAATTTAACTGAAATAAAACAGATGGACCTTTATAGGCTGTAAAAGTGCTAAATTAATTCTCAGATGTCTATAAATAGAATCCAGCACCGTTCTGACCACAGGTTCTAGCACTGGAACTAATCAGTGTGGGCATATTAGATTCAGGCCTGTGGACTCTCATTGATCATGCTGATCAATATTCTTATTCATAACCCTGTTTGTCTTTAGGCCATCATTCTGCCAGCGTCACAGGCTGGCTCAGTGTTATATAAACCCTTTCCATTTTGGCCACAGCAGGACGCTGAGCCAGTGGGTAATGTTCAGTCAGCTGGATGACTGGCTGCTCCGCCGTGCGCCAAAAGCAACAAAATATACTGTGACAAAGTACAGTGTTTGGTGCGATGTGGCCATTCTGTTCCAGGTCTTTATCAGAGTTCACTCTAGAAAACATTTGTTGCATCTTTTACTCAAGTTTCGAAGCTCAGACAAAAAGACTGTACATTCTGCCAAATGCTTGGGGACGCACAGCTGCACAAAAGCTTTTTATCATACAAATAAACATGTTCTTTGTCAGTTTTTCAAAAACATTAGTGACCGTGCTATCTTGGATATAAAGCTAAAGGCCACACATTTTTTGCCCTTGTTGCACTCAATCCAATTCAATTCAGTTCAGATTCTGTATCTCTCTATAGTGCTTTTTACATAAGTTACTGTCAGCTTTACAAGAACAAGAGGAAGTACCAAATGTGAGAAACCAAACCTCAAAAGAGGAACCTATTCTCCTCTGGATGACACTGGATCACAAAATAATAAAACAACTAGGAAAGAAAATTACAAACCTTTCAGGTGTTTAAACCAGTTTTGGGCAAAAAGAGTTTCAGCCTGAGCTTTGAACAATAGATTGGCTAAAGTCTCACTACAGTTACAGAGTAACTTAGATGGAAAGATGGTTAGATACATGAACAGATGGATAAAGTGATGGACAGACAGACGCACAGAGAGTGATAAGATGGATAGATATATTGATAGAAAGACAGATCGATGGCTGGATAAATTAATAGATAAACAGATACAGTTATGAATGACATACGGACGGTCTCAGATATAGCGATAGATAGGAGCTGAATGATGATCAGTGCTTAAATAAATAGATGGGGGATAGATGGATGGATAAATGAACAGATAAGCAGACAGGCAGACACATGGAAAGATTTTTGGATCATAAATGCACAGACGGGTGGATTGATGAGTGGATCAATAGATGGATTGAGCATTTTTACAGGTGGGGCATAGATAGACGAGTGGATAGAAGGACAGACGGATGTTTAGACGGGTGAATGATGGAATGGACTGGTGGATGGATAGATGAATAAATGAGTGGATGGACAGATAGACAGACAGACCGACAGACAGACAGTGACAAAGAGAGACAGACAGACAAAGAGACAGAGAGATGAATAGTAATGTACAGACAGACAGAGGAGTGGATGGATCACGGATAAATGGTTAGAAAGATAAATAAATGGATGGACGGCTTGATAAATAGATGGATGATAGACGTATAGGAGGACAGATTGACAGATAGAAAGAGCAAACAGTGAAGTGGTTGTGACCATTAAGGCTGTACTGGGTTAGAGGTCAGTTTAGATTAGCGTGCAGCATCTCCACAAGATCAGCCAAAATCAATATGTCCAGTCTGTGCTCTGATAAATACAGAAGCTTTATCAATCAGATTTACCCATCAGGCATACAGGCACAGAGACGGAAAAGCAGAGTCGTTATTTAATACTGACAAACCTGCTACGACCTTCAACACATACACACATACTGAGGTAACAGGAACCAGTGTGACAGATTTACAGTAGAAATGATGAACGTTGTATCATGCTAGTGTCATTCAGATGGTCATTTTGCTATTAAATGCACTAAAGACTAGTTAGTTTTGCTTCACGGTGGCATAAATATGCATTCAGAGGAGAGGCCAGTATTATTGGTTAATGTTATTACATCACCATGCTCCAGTGGGCGGGGGCAATCAAAAATCAGAAGATGTTTTGGAGGCAGGGCAAAGGTCACGTTGCCTTAAAATATATATGATGAATCAAGCTTAATATGACAAGCGAAATAAAAAAATAGGCAGGGAAGGTCAGTTTTGATTTCAGATTCACTTCAACTGTGGGAAGATTACTGCATTATTGCCATAAGCACGTTGTATAGCTAAAAAAAGCAGTAGCAGCCAGTGTGTAGCCTGAACTGTGTCTGTAGTTTTGTTAAACAAAGCAGTTGTGGGCAACAGTGTGCAAAAAAGTATGATCTTTCATGTGAAATTTTCATAGCCATTACATGTTACTGCATGTGAGATCACGCTGGACATGATGGCATTTTATTTCAGAAATGGCTGAGCATTGACATGGCATTAGTCAGCACATATACAGTGAAGGTGTAAATAGCAAAAATATAATCTGGGAAAAATATAATAATATTTCAAAACTTCCAAGATATTTTTACAGTACAAAATATAGATTTTTTTTTGTAAGTTGTAAAAGACCAAAAAGATCCAGCAGCACCACGTTATGAAATATTTAAAAACTATGGATACAGATAATAAAAAGTAGAATAAAAATAATGCAGTCTACAGAAATAAACCATTTTACCAACAAATCAAAGAAAATACTCAAGCACGTTTAAATGTGTTTAGATGAGTGTAAAAACACAAAGTAACTATCAAATCGGTAGTTTCTTAAACCTTCTTAGTCACCTTTTGGTGTCTGAAGTTCTTTAGTTTTTCACTGGAGATATGAGGCTAATAAAGATGTCTTTAAGGGTTCTTTTGTAAAGGGAATGGTTCTATTTAGAACGATAAGTTATATATAGAGGCATTTCCCTGCTTAAAAGTTTCTTTGCATGGTGAAATTCTTCTTCGGATAGAAGGAGAATTTGTTGTATATGATTCTGTATAGCACAAAAAAGGGTTATTCTACTGTTACAAGCTTGAAATTATAATAGAAAAACCCTTTTGGTGCTTTATAGAATCCAACACATACAACACATTCTCCATACAGATCCATTTCACCATACAGAGCATCATTTAAGCATGAAATGGTTCTATATAGAACTCTTGGTCATTCCTTTTACTAAAGAACCCTTGAAGAACCATGTTTTTTTATAAACTGTTGCTAATATGTAATGAAAGCTTAAACCCCACCAATTAACACTGTGTTAGCTGTGTCTCCAAAAATCATACACTTTCCTCACTATGTGACATTGTTATTCTACAAAACAGACAAAAGTACAGACAAAATTCAAGCTGTAATCTGGCTGCTGCTGTTTTGAAGCACGTGATGTACTTTAATCCATGTTTATAGATAACAGTGTGTCACACAGAAACAACATAATCAAGTCTAATAGAGATTACTGAACCACACAGTTTAAGGTGAGTGCTTTAGTGTGTGATTTAGACACGTAGCTAGTATGATAATTGGTGGGTTACAAGCTTGTATTACTTGTCTGACACCAAGCATGGCTTGGCCGATCAACGTCATTTGGGGACGTGATTTTTTTACTGAGCTATACTTTGATGCATCTTGAACTTTTCTCTTGTTAGAGCTCAGCAACAGTTTGTCTGAAAGCGTGGTCAGTGAAGTGCCTGAGAAGCTGAGCACCTCACGTGTGGCAGAGTAAAACAGTGAGCGTAACCTGCTCTGCGTCCTCACAGCCTGGTTTCCAATAACAAATCTTCAACACCCCATAAACGGCTGCAGGCCTTCAGCTGAGCACAGCAACCACCGTAACCAGAGACAACACTGCTAACATAACCCAGCAACACAGGCCTGCATGCGCTACATTTTACAATAGCAAACCGCTAACATAGTCCAACAATGCAGGTCTGCATGCGTTTCCATTTACAATAGCACACCGCTAACATATCTCAGCAATACGGGCCTGTGTGTGTTACCAATTACAATAGCACACCGCTAACATATCTCAGCAATACGGGCCTGTGTGTGTTACCAATTACAATAGCACACCGCTAACATATCTCAGCAATACGGGCCTGTGTGTGTTACCAATTACAATAGCACACCGCTAACATAACTCAGCAATACGTACCTGTGTGTGTTACCATTTACAATAGCACACTGCTAACATAACTCAGCAATACGTGCCTGTGTGTGTTACCAATTACAATAGCACACTGCTAACATAACTCAGCAATACGTACCTGTGTGTGTTACCATTTACAATAGCACACCGCTAACATAACTCAGCAATACGTACCTGTGTGTGTTACCAATTACAATAGCACACTGCTAACATAACTCAGCAATACGTGCCTGTGTGTGTTACCATTTACAATAGCACACCGCTAACATAACTCAGCAATACGTGCCTGTGTGTGTTACCATTTACAATAGCACACCGCTAACATAACTCAGCAATACGTGCCTGTGTGTGTTACCAATTACAATAGCACACCGCTAACATAACTCAGCAATACGTGCCTGTGTGTGTTACCAATTACAATAGCACACCGCTAACATAACTCAGCAATACGTGCCTGTGTGTGTTACCAATTACAATAGCACACTGCCAAAATAATCCAGCAATACGGGCCTGTGTGTGTTACCAATTACAATAGCACACTGCCAAAATAATCCAGCAATACGGGCCTGTGTGTGTTACCAATTACAATAGCACACTGCCAAAATAATCCAGCAATACGGGCCTGTGTGTGTTACCAATTACAATAGCACACTGCCAAAATAATCCAGCAATATGGGCCTGTGTGTGTTACCAATTACAATAGCACACTGCCAAAATAATCCAGCAATACGGGCCTGTGTGTGTTACCAATTACAATAGCACACTGCCAAAATAATCCAGCAATATGGGCCTGTGTGTGTTACCAATTACAATAGCACACTGCCAAAATAATCCAGCAATACGGGCCTGTGTGTGTTACCAATTACAATAGCACACTGCCAAAATAATCCAGCAATATGGGCCTGTGTGTGTTACCAATTACAATAGCACACCGCTAACATAACTCAGCAATACGGGCCTGTGTGTGTTACCAATTACAATAGCACACTGCCAAAATAATCCAGCAATATGGGCCTGTGTGTGTTACCAATTACAATAGCACACCGCTAACATATCTCAGCAATACGTGCCTGTGTGTGTTACCAATTACAATAGCACACTGCCAAAATAATCCAGCAATACGGGCCTGTGTGTGTTACCAATTACAATAGCACACTGCCAAAATAATCCAGCAATACGGGCCTGTGTGTGTTACCAATTACAATAGCACACTGCCAAAATAATCCAGCAATATGGGCCTGTGTGTGTTACCAATTACAATAGCACACCGCTAACATAACTCAGCAATACGGGCCTGTGTGTGTTACCAATTACAATAGCACACTGCCAAAATAATCCAGCAATATGGGCCTGTGTGTGTTACCAATTACAATAGCACACCGCTAACATAACTCAGCAATACGTGCCTGTGTGTGTTACCAATTACAATAGCACACTGCCAAAATAATCCAGCAATACGGGCCTGTGTGTGTTACCAATTACAATAGCACACCGCTAACATAACTCAGCAATACGGGCCTGTGTGTGTTACCAATTACAATAGCACACTGCCAAAATAATCCAGCAATACGGGCCTGTGTGTGTTACCAATTACAATAGCACACCGCTAACATAACTCAGCAATACATACCTGTGTGTGTTACCAATTACAATAGCACACCGCTAACATAACTCAGCAATACGTGCCTGTGTGTGTTACCATTTACAATAGCACACCGCTAACATAACTCAGCAATACGTGCCTGTGTGTGTTACCATTTACAATAGCACACCGCTAACATAACTCAGCAATACGGGCCTGTGTGTGTTACCATTTACAATAGCACACCGCTAACATATCTCAGCAATACGTGCCTGTGTGTGTTACCATTTACAATAGCACACTGCTAACATAACTCAGCAATACGTGCCTGTGTGTGTTACCAATTACAATAGCACACTGCCAAAATAATCCAGCAATACGGGCCTGTGTGTGTTACCAATTACAATAGCACACTGCCAAAATAATCCAGCAATACGGGCCTGTGTGTGTTACCAATTACAATAGCACACTGCCAAAATAATCCAGCAATATGGGCCTGTGTGTGTTACCAATTACAATAGCACACCGCTAACATAACTCAGCAATACGGGCCTGTGTGTGTTACCAATTACAATAGCACACCGCTAACATAACTCAGCAATACGGGCCTGTGTGTGTTACCAATTACAATAGCACACTGCCAAAATAATCCAGCAATATGGGCCTGTGTGTGTTACCAATTACAATAGCACACTGCCAAAATAATCCAGCAATACGGGCCTGTGTGTGTTACCAATTACAATAGCACACCGCTAACATAACTCAGCAATACGGGCCTGTGTGTGTTACCAATTACAATAGCACACTGCTAACAAAGCCCAGCAATACAAGCCTACGTATCTTACTGTTTACAAACGTTGGCAGTTCAGATAACCCAGCAATACGTGCCTGAGTGCGTGACCTTTTGCAGTCACAGACTCCTAACATAAACCCAGCATCATGGGCCTGCGTGCAATACCATTTGCAATCTCACACTGCTAACATAACCCAGCAATGCAAGCCTAAATGCATTACCATTTACAATAGCACACTGTTAACATAACCCAGCAACAAAGGCCTGCAGAATTACCATTTACAACAGCACAGCGCTAACAAACCTAGCAATTCTGGCTTGTGTGTTACCATTTGCAAAAGCACACTGCCAAAATAACCTAGCAATGCTGGCTTGCAAGCATTTCCATTTACAACAGCAAAATGCTAACATAACCCAGCAATACTGGCCTACGTGCATTACCATTTGCAGTCGCACACTGCTAACATAACCCAGCAATACTGGCCTACGTGCATTACCATTTGCAGTCGCACACTGCTAACATAACCCAGCAATACTGGCCTACGTGCATTACCATTTGCAGTCGCACACTGCTAACATAACCCAGCAATGCAGGTCTGAGTGTGTTACTATTTACAGTTGTACAGCTAACATAACTGAAGAAAAGGCCTTGGGAATGTGATATCATAATGCAGTGCTTGAAAAACACTTTTCTACATGCTTTCTTTGACTTTGTTTAATCTGTAGCTTACAGTCCCACTAAATATGTTTGCAGTAATGACTAGCATGTAGATTTATGTGGTATATCGTTTTGTAAACAGTACAGGGGCTTCAAGTGACTTAAAAATGCCAACATTGTTAACTTAAAGAAACAGACACTAAAACCTCAGCTAGGAAAAACTGTGAATGGATCGAGATTTGCTAGATTTTTGTCCATGTTTATAGATAACAGTGAGTGAAACCACATAATCAAGTTTATCAGAAATTACTGAACAATTCCACGTGGTTTGAGGCAAGTATGTGATGATTTAGGCCTGCAGTTAGCAAATATTATCCTGCATTTGTAACTCTAAAGAAATAAGCACTTCAGCACTCGGAGGCCCCGCTCGGTGAGTTTGCGTGATCTACCACTACGGGCTGAGCTGTTGTTGCTCCTAGACGCTTTAATGTCACAATAATAGCATTTATAGCTGACTGAGGCAGATCTAGCAGGGCAGAAATTTGTATATATATATACACACAAACTTGTAGCTTAGTTTCCATATATGGACTGTATGGACTGGGGAGTGAACATTACATTTTGAAACTTTAATACTCTGGGGATCAGCCTGACAGCTATAAAATGCTAATGTTTTTCTATCATGAGGACATGCCGTCCTCACAAAAGACTAAATACAGTAACACACACACACACACACACACGACCCAGTTCACCTGCACAGCCTACACTGAAAAACACTCATTTGAATGAAGAGGCCTTCAACATAAAAGACAACTCAGACTCTTTGATATTATGAAACACGTTCATTTATTGATGTATTCATTCTCCAGTTTGCTAGCTCACTCACTGTCAGACACTCGTCCACGCTTTCGTCCATTTGTATAAATAACAGAATGTCATACAGCACATATACAGTGTCAGAAGCCACACAGGCAAGTCTATTAGAGATCACTTAACAACTCCACACAGTTTGAGACACGTGTGTCACAAACGCATGGCAATGCGTGAAATGCACTCTGATGTACACATACGTCGGCCAATAGGAGACAGCATGGGGTGGGGCTTCAGTCAGTCACAGTGATACTGAAATAAAACACAGGGGAGAAACTAATCACTACTGTCAGCTCATTGTGATGGGCATTCAGGCTCTTTTGAGCGAGTCAGATTGGTCGGCTCAGCTCACCAGTGAGAGCTCTTTGGCCTCCAAAACGTCTCATCATTGCTTTAGTGTTACTGCACTAAATTATCTGCATTTTATTCATTTTACTGCATTTGTAACCTTACATAAATAAATGTTTTATTTATATTTATATATCCAGAGGGATCCAATCTCAATTTCTACATTTTATAAATGTTTATGTATCAGCATCAGCAGATATGTACATGAAAAATATTGGTTATAGGCACTGGCCCAAAATTCCCAGTTTCAAGTTTTAGAGCTGGAAACATGATATTTATTGTTATTGTCACATTTCAACCACAATGGGCTTCTCTGAGTCTATTATGGACATCAGTACCAACACAGATCAACGGCGTGGTTCATAAAGAGAGCAGAATTGATCGAGTTTAAATGGATTTAGAGCGGAGAGTAGTGTCAAATGTTGAATAATAATCATTGCATCATTTTTGCTAATGTTTTACTGAAGGACAGCGTTCAAAATCTACACCTACACCAGCCTTTAATGATGTAAACCTATACAGACAATTATTTACTTACTCCAATAAACGTTAGCTGGCAAAACACTTGCTGAGGTGAAATGACATCAAAATTGCCAAAACAGCCACCAATACAACTGACAACTGGTAAAGTAGTCCTTCATAAAGGTTTATGTAGGATTCTGTCTGTGGTTATAAAAGGTTTATGTAGGTATTTGCTAGTATTTTTTTTTTAACCCTCTGAGGTCTGAGGGCATTTTCTTGATTTGTGAACATCGACTTAAATTCTCTCTTAAAGGCTCTTGTATATAACATGATACTCTTATGTTTCATATCAAAATGCTCTGTTATCTTCATCACTACTTTCTAAAACCGCTGCAGCAACTTTAGCAGCTGTAAACTCTCTGCACGCCATTTCACATGAGTCTCCAATGTGGACTGAATGAAGAATGAAGGGTTTCCAGTGTGCTGGGTCAGTCCTTCGTGATTTCCTGAGTGTCCACTGGTCAGTTCCACACGATGAGAGGCAGATGACGTGTATCTCAGCCCCTCTTCATAGCCTCATAACTCTCACGTACAATCTCGTGATAAGATGGAAAGGAAAGGGCGACTCTACAGATTCATAAATGTTTGAACTGTATTTCTGTGCTGTATTATTATAAAAAGAAAGAAACGGATATAGGAACATCGAATATGACGCGTGGGCGAGTTTGTGGACCCCAGAGGGTTAAATGTGGCATTAATGATTCTTTTTCCTCGTTCCAACTTATCAATCTTTAGGAAAACTAAACATTGTGATGCAAATCATGCATCATGAAAGTGTCTAAGTTTTATGATGTTATTTATGTTTTTTGCCATATCTCACCCACAGCAAACCAGCATCACATCTTAATTAGATACAAAAAAGTCTCATGAACGCAGCTATAAGCATGCAGTTAGCATGATGCTAACTGGTGGGGTATAAACTTCCATTACTTGTTAACTACCTTAGCCTCATAGTCTCAGTGGTAAACAAAGAGGCAAACATCAGACACCAAACCTGTCTAATCTGAAAATAGTGAAAAGTTTCAGAAAACATTCCTGAAGGAGCACACACTCTCGTGCACGCTCACACACAGACTGAAGATGAGTCACAGGCAGCAGCAGCCTGTCAGTCAACCGGCTGAGAGTTGCCATTAGCGCCCTGGGCTTCCGGTTGCCGTGGCAACATGGCCTGTCTCCCGGTGAGTCATGATGTTGGCATCTCTGGCACATCTGAGGAAATAAACACACTTTCACGCTACAGGACTGATCCGCTGTGCGTGAACGTACTCCCTCCGTAACGCCGGAGTCAGAAATAATGATTCTACCTCAAACAGCCATTAAAGCAGACAGCAAAAAAGCCTCTGAAACACTGTTTACTAACGCTGAGCACTGAGACAGCAGGGACCATTTGGTGACTACTACAGGAACACTACAAACAGCAGCGGGGCCTTTACAGACTGCAGAGGAGGGAAAAATGCATCAATCTGAAGGCCCAATCAGTTTATAAACTGAATTATAATAATAGTCAGTAATGCATGCACTGACGTGTGTGTGTGTGTGTGTATATATATATATATATATATATATACACACACACACACATACATACATACACACATACATACACACACACACACGTCTGTGTGTGTGTGTGTGTGTGTGTGTGTGTGTGTGTGCGCGCGTGTCTGCTTCTCTATCTGACAGACTGATGGAACAGTTTGGGTTTGCCAGGAAAACGTTACCTGCCTGACTGCATTGTGCCAGGTCTAAAGTTTGGTAGAGGAGGGATAATGCTACGGGTTTGTTTATAAAACAACTTAACATATCGAATGTGCCATTACTTTTACACAGGCCACATTTTATGATTTATTTTTTCCCCAAATATGTTGAATTCAGCAAATAAACAGTAACTGTGCATTAAAATGTGTGGAAGTGTGTTCTCTATAGAGGATGTGTTAACATTTTCACTTAGAAAACCAACATTTGTCCCAAACTTTTGCATTCAACTGTATATGTGTATGGGTCCAGAAACACCAATTTTATTTTATTGTAGAATAATGGAAGTTAATACGTTTTGGAGCTTTTTCGTTACTGCTTAGTTATTGTTGTATATTTTCCATTCCTTTATTTTATTATTATTATATCTTTAATATGATTTTGATTTGTCATTTATGTTATTTCATTAGTTATTTTATCGGTTTACTCTGAACTGATTGATTTTTTTTTACTCTTAAACTTTATGATTTTTTCATTTTAACAACTGATATGTATTTACACTGTATTTTTTTCATTACTCCCATTTCATCAGTCCCTACTTTCTGTACAGACTTGGCTACACTGTAAACTAGGGTCACCCTCAACGTAGGTTGATGAACTGATCATTTTGGAGATATGATGTTTTGTTCTAACAATATTATATTTATTAGTGGTGGGAATCTCTAGGCACCTCACGATTCGATTAGATTACGATTCAGAGGCTGCGATGCGATTATAAAACGATTATTGATGCATCTTGATGCATCTTTTTTTTCTATACATGATTTCTATTTTCTTACTGTCTGAGGACTTGGTACTCTTAAAGCTAAGTATTTGTAATGATCCGTAATGCATTTACGTCCAATATCTTTTATCAATGAAACAAATGGAAGTGATGTGGCAAGTGAACTAGAAGGCTCTCATTCACTGCTCTTGTTTGGTGATGCTGCTGCCACTCATCTGCGATAAAATGCGCTGTTACGGTGAAATAAGATCCAGTGGTGATGGATGACCACGCAGCACATTATAGCCGTCCTGCCTGTTTTCTTTAGTGATTTTATAACTTCGGTTTTGGTCTCGTGGTAGCGGGTGGTGGGGGGGTCAGTAAAATATCTTTGAGACGACTGAGAATTGGCGTGCAGCCTGCAGGTCACCTAGCAACGAGGTTAGCAGCGAATGAAAAAAGAGAAGAGAAAGACAGACGAACACTGGGAGACGAACGGACTTATTCGCATTTATAAGCAACGTAGTTGGTTTCCAGATACGTTAAATTGTTGCACGTAAAAATACGTGCAACAAGAGACTAAAAAGTTGCGAAGATGAAGTCGCTTCTCTTTCTAATTTCCCCGTTCCACCTTAAATGGTGCCGCATTTACGTTCGGCGCCTCAGTCAGAATTTAAGGTGGAACGGGAAAGTTCAGCAAGAAGCTGGCGAGTGAGAAGCGACTTCAGCCTCGTAAAACGCTGAGAGACATTTTACAAGAAACTATTCAACTTTTGAGGAAAAGTTTTCTGGCGGAGATGGGAGGAAAGCGGCTATAGCTGAGCTAAAGCTTAAAGCAGAGCAGAGTAAATCTGCGTTTTCATTTATATTGTTTAGTCCATTCTAGGACATTATCACATACTGAGACACACTGGACATTAAATGTTGTGGCTCCCAAGGTGGTTAGATTTTTGTTGAAAGGTCAAAATGTCTCTTCTTAACATTTAGTTGTGACTCCTGACCTAACCTGGCTTTAATGCAGAGGGAGCCGGTCGGATTTCTTGCTCGTCCAGTGGTGTTTTTGTTATGTGCCGCCACAGACTGTCCGGGCGCTGCACTTCCCCACTTCCAAGTTCCGCCCTTTGCGTTCCGTCAACATTATAAATAAATATTTCGAAAATTGATTTTTGACATTTATGAATCGATTCAGAATCGTCCACGTCCGCATCGCAATGCATCTAAGAATGGATTTTTTCCCCCCACCCCTAATATTTAGGGTATCCACTACTGTGTACGCTGTTCCTCCAGTTACATTAGTGTATTTTTAAAAATAACTAAATAAATTTAAATAAATTAAATAAATCTTATTTTTAAAGCATATTAATTGATATATTTGTCTTGATTTTGTTTGATTTGTTGCTGTAGTGCTAACAAATGAAAGCTGAAATCTAAATGGCTAAGATTTCCTGCTGCGTTACCAGCACCCCGTTCCAAACCGCATACTAGCACACTAAATAGTATGCAAAAATAGCACATATACCATTAGAAGTGCTCTCATTAGAGTAGTAGGTGAAGTACAGGTGTGTGGTTTGGGACGCGGCATTAGATCAGCTGGTGAGACACGTTCAACAGCTGCTCTGCTGTGCTGCTCGTTAGCTGCTCAGTAACCTCCAAGAGAAAGTTTAAGGTACTTGTTGATTAAAAAGCATTTATGGAGGTAAATTGATGCATTTATGGAAGTAAGCCGGTGTTGTCAACTTTTGCAATTTGTTCTATGTTTAAGGTGCCTTAGTGTAACTGCAGCACCATTTAAAGTGGAACAAAATATTCAAATGAGAAGCTGGCGAATAAGAAGTTGACTTCAGTTTAAATATTTGTATGAGTTTATTATTTAAGAGCATTCATGGCCACTTTTATTAGTTTTTATAAAATATCAGACACGGGAACATTCCGAACTCTGGAGGCTATACGTGCAGGCTACACGGATCCAGTCCACCAATCAAGCTAATCTTCACCTTGTAGTGTTTCCTGGAGAAGCATCTAAAGCGTCTACATATCTTTTCATCTTTTTCTTGGTCATTCTGATCTGTTTTGCTTGGTTTTTATCTACTTGCAAGGTTGTAGCTGCAGTACTCTATCAGAGCACAGTCAGAGTTACAGCTTGCCTGCCAACATGGCGACGTGGTCTTCTTAATGATGTAATTTAATACTGTGAATAACAAATGCTATTTTGTGCTGGATTCTTTCCTGAATCCAACAAAATTAACTACAGTGAAATGTGAAATTTAATGATGTTTTGAAATGTTTTGCAAGGAATCACAATGGAATCGTGGCACAGTCAGAGACTTACACTGCTACAGTTTACTAAAGCCGGGCTGTAGAGCAGCAGAGAGCGTCCAGAGAGTCCTCTAAGAACACTGAAAAGAGCAGCTGGGCTTTTACAGGCTGAAATGCACTTGGCTGAACTTACTGTTAGTAAAAACTTGATACAGTGTCTGTGACCTTGAGAGTCGCTTGCTCAAGCAGCGGTGGGCTTTAGCTCTTCACTTACAGACCCCTTATGCTGGCTGCAAGAGCAGGATTCACAGCCAGACAGCAGATACATCTACATGTATTTAATGATTGACAGCAATAACTGGACAACTGTAGATTTAACCAAAGTCCACAGCAACACCATGTCAGCAATAGCCTAGCATTCGCCTCCAGTATCATGGGAACCACACAGCAACACCCCAGCAACCACCACAGACACCAAAGCTGCCACCTAGCAATCCCCTGGAACACCACAGCAAACATGCGAGATACTACAGTAACCACTCCAATATCAGCAATCACCTCCAATATCATAGCAACCACATAGCAAGGCCCTAGCAACCACCACAGACACTATCACAACTACCTGGAACACCTTAGCAACTAAATGGCAACACCACTGCAACTATGAAGGATATCATAGTCAGCACATACCAACAATCACCTAAAATACCCTAAAAACAACCTAGCAACCAATTAAATTACCATGGCAACCCTTTAGAAACACCCCAGCAATACCAGGGAATCGAATAAGCTGCACAAACACTCTGCATTTTCTATTTAAAATAAACTGTTCATCATTTAATCATCAATCTTTTAACTTATCACTCATCTCTTGAGGTTCCCAAAAAATTAAATTATCAAACAAAACATATAAAAACTTTGTAGTGTCCATTTTTAGTTACGTTAAGCAATATATAAAACAAAACTGACAGTGTAATGTAACCACACCTAAACTGACCTTTTGTACAGTGTATTTTAATGACAGGTACTGTGGTGAGATTATGTAATCCAGATTGCATGGAGCTAATCCCTTATTCCCCAAATCAATGTTCTGATGTCCAACACAACATACACACACATGCACACACAGCCTTGTGCGTTACGTAAGACACTTTCCTGAGTGATTGATCTGTCAGCCGTCCACTACGGTCATGTTTACTCGTCCAGCTGCAGTGCCAGGGGCTTCCCCAAACACAAAGAACTGTGCGCTAAAATCTCAAAGCTTCAATCTAATCTCTATCTGCTGTATCTGTAACACAAACTCCATTACCACAGTCATTTTAACACATTTCCCTGAAGTTAGTAAAGAACAGAAAACCTGTTGACTCAAAACCTCTTATAATAGAAGCCAATGAGTAGACGGGAAAGTTTGATTTCAAGTATCACTTTAAAGCTGAATATGCAGACATTCTCCACATTCAAGCAAGGCGTCAAATGAAGCATGAATTAATGAAACGATTTAACATCAGAACAATTTTCCACTCACTGCCTGTACCAAAACCATTAGAGCATAAGCAAGGATAACTTCTGTGTTAAGAGACTTGCAGTATATGCAGGCTTTAAAGGGCCCAAACCAGAAACAATCATAACTCATTATTTACCTGATCATTTTCCAATCAGACTGTTTTGTTATGTCTCATTGGCTGTACTATATGTTGTCTTGTTCAAAAAGCAGAAAACCTGTTTTAGAGCTGAGATGCTTCTTAGAGCAGCATGCTCTTTTACTGCCCTGTTGCGGCTCCACAGCAGAATTTGATTTTTAGGTAAAAATAAAATAATCCTCCTTTGCTGTCAAATAAAGCTCTGCTGGTCGTTCTAACACAATTTTAACAATTAACAGTCTAAATCGCTGGAGTTAATGTATAACTGCTAATTCACCCTTTAACCCTGAAGTTTGGCGTACAGACTGCTAGTCACCATAGCAACGCAGACAACAGTCTCACCTAGCTAGTAGCTAAAGAAAAGACCAAGAGAACATCAATGATTTGGAGACGAATGGACGTTTAATCTGCACCGAGAAACTGTCACACTAAAAAGTCGTGAAGATGAAGCCAGATTCTCATTTGCCAGATTCTTGTTCGAATTTTCCTGTTCTACCTTAAATGTTGCAGCAGTTACATTCTGGCGCCGTTTAAGGTGGAACTGAAAAATTCTGGCGAATGAGAAGCTGTCTACAGCCTCATAAAAAGTTGAATGCTGAGAGACATTTTACAACATTTTACTGTTCCACTTTTCCAGTTTCCTGCTGGAGATGTGAGAAAAGCGGCTATAGCTGAGCTAAAGCTTAAAGCAGATCAAAGTAAGTCTGCGTTCATTTATATTACATTTTTTTATCCTATACTAGAACATTAGCACATACTGAGACATATTTACAGCGAAGATGGTAAAATGGACATAAAATGCTGTGGCTCCCAAGGTTGTTTGAATGTTTCTTCTCAACATTTGGGTCGCCAACCCCTACATTAGACCTTTAATATGAGTGGGCAGGGGCTAAACTGCTGTACGCTGAAGGCACATATATATAAATAAGTTGGTTTTTGTGACATCACAGAAACAAATGAATTCTAAACTGCCTGTTTTACAGCTTAGTTTCCATATATGGAATGTATGTACTGGGAAATGAAGGATATCTTTGAAAACATTTAACAACATTTTTAAAAAACAAAGGTAATTCTTTTGTCCATGATATGGGCCCTTTAAATCAAATTTAAAAAGAAGCACAAGTGAAAATAACAACAAACTTTCAAGACGTGCAGCAACTGTATCTAAAACAACTAATATAATTAGTAATATATTTTTGTGCATCTCAGACTAAAATACCAAATAACCCCAACTGAACATTCAAAGCATTATATGTACAGCACTATGCAAAAGACCACCATTCATCTATTTCATTGCCAATCAAACAGCCGAACAGCTGGTCAAAAGGTTAATCAGTTTTTAAACTCCAGTTTTAGAAACTCCTGTTTATCATTTATTTACTTTTGAATTTTTCTCTTCATTATGCAGGTGGATTATCTGATATCTAATCTCCTCAGAAATATCTCCTGAAAATGAATAACATGGTGCTAGCTTTTTTTGACTTGAAATTAAATAAATGAAAGTTCTCTGACTTTTGCACAGCACTGTATACACAAGATGTACAAAATAAATATCACATGAAATAAATTTATTACTGTTCACTTTATTGGAAACCCCTCTATTGTAGTTCCACTGTGCTGGCGTACAGTTACATTGGATAATATTCTGACTATTTCAAGCAGTTTGATTGAATCAGGTGACAAAGAATAGTCTGTAAACATCCCATTTGTATTTCCACATGAGATTTGCCATGACCTCTGCCTTACAGTGTATGAAGCAAGTGGTCCAAAAATAAGAGACACTGATTGCTCAGGACAAGAGAAAGAAAAGAAGAAAAAAAAGAAGGAAAAAAAAAAAAATGGAGCGGTCTGCAGAGTGTCAGGCCAGTAAACCCCGTCACTCTGATTTATCTGTGAGCAGAGGTTGAACAGTTCCATATCACTGTTATTATATGCCAAAGTGAACGACATGAACAGCTGATTAGAGCTGTCACTATTGTTGGTATTAGTAATTGAGTCATTTATGATTTTATGATTATGGTGATGATTAATTGAGAGGTTAGAGTCTTAAAAAGGACTAAATAATAAAAGTTTACTTAACTAAATAAACAAACCCTTCAAAGCCTTTCAAATCTTGAAATATTTAAATATTTACACACATACACACACGAACAGGTTAAGTTAGTTCAGTATAGTTTAGGTCCCCCCCAGTATGGTAAATTCAATAAATAAGTAGAAACTGTGCTCTAAAACTAGCAGAAATTAGCACCTTGCCATTGAGTGGTGACAAGGTGGGGGAGGCAGGGCCCACCACAACAATGGTCCTCTTAATGTAAAGTTTTTAATAAATATTTCCTTATTTTAAAGCAACATCTGACTGGGTTTCAAAACTGGAACATGCTGGTTAATTTAAATACACATGGCAAGACTTGCATGACTTTTCACTCTGTTGTTCTGTGATAAGTCATTTTCATTAGTTTTCTCAGAACCTTGTGATATTTATGTTTTATCATGGCAAAACGAAATACTGTTTTTTTGAGATTGTGACGTCTTTATATTTTGATCATGACATAAAAACTGTTTTATAGAGATAACATTCATTAAGTTGTGATATTGTTATAAATATCTTGAGAAAACAACGTTATGTGATGATAAAATAAATAACTAGAGATAAAGTAATCAAATGCAAATGACAGTTAAAAACACCCATGTGTGTGTGTATATTTATTATTAATATTATATTTGTTCCAACAGCAGCAAGATACACACACACACACACACACACACACACACACACACACACACACACACACACTATTCTGACCACAAGATTCATAGCTTAGTGGCCCGAGTGGCCAGTACAAGTCTCTATATTTGCCTTCCCCTGGGTCTCTCATATTTTAAACACAGGATTTTACAAATCCTTCAGTCTCGGTCAGGCAAAAAATAGAGCCACATGAAAATTTACAAATGCTTTTTAATTATGCAGGCTGCCAAATAATCGTTGACAATTCTCTGAGAAGATATATTTCAATCAATCATTTCTTCAACCAAGTATAATTCATTAATTGGAACAACCCTTGTTTGGCTTCTTAAAATCATGTCTAGAGAAGCTGAACAAGATGAAATGTCTCAAAAAGGCCTTATGTTACATCCTTTGCCCTGACTCTGACAGCAGGCCTGACTAATCAAACAAAAACAAAACAAGCCTAACGTTGGATCCTGTATAGCGGTCAAGGGGTCATGTAGTTCAACCAGATTTCACTGCAATGCTAACCACTCCTTACTGCTAGGGGCTATCTGACGACCCCCCACTCACCCAAACCCATTTTACAGCACATAATGCATTGAGGCCTACAGGCATGGAGGCCATTACTGCTAAAAACCTGCTACAACCACTGGCCGGTTTAGAGCCACTTCCAGCTCTATGACAGCAATGGATGGTGGCTAAATCCTTATGAACCCCTTCATTACGAAGCTGAGACCAGCTTCTTATTTCAATTTTCACAGGCACCAGAATGTAACTGCACATTTAAGGTGGAAGGAAAATTCAAATAAGAAGCCAACTTCAGCCTCGTCCCTTCTTTGTTTGATATCAAGCCTTCTCTCCCATTTAAATGACTTTTACTCACAGTGAAGCATTAGTCACAACTCTACAAGCTTCAAGATATCTGAAATCGTCACTGGTCAGCAACAGCCACATGAATGCAAGGCAAAGTTCATGCATTTGGAGACTGCGCAGTGCCAATTACAGCTGAGAACTGTAATTTCACAAAGTAAGCAAACCCGCTCTGCTTGAAAGTGTGGAACAACTTAGATGAAGAGTGAGGTAGATTTCTGGGTGGTGGGCACAAGCGTAAACCTTTGGATTGACCAGGCTGACTGCGTTTAAGCATCTGCAAACAAATCAAACTGGATCATTTCATTAACTGTTAAAAGTTTGAGCATTAAATAACCTCAACATGGCAGCTAGACTGGCTTTATTTTGGATCATTTTTATTATGCATTAAATATTCTGTGGCTTTCCTCACGATGAGACAGCTTGTTTACATGTCCTAACTAATATGGCTCTACAGGGGGTATTTCACAAAGCAGGATTAGCATTTTAGCCTAACAACTTAAACCAAAACAGAGGGTTGTCTAATAGGAATGTCTAATAGCCATCAGCCTTCAATTCAGGCTGAAGTTATCTGGCAAACTCAGATATCCTGCTTTACGAAACACAGCCAAGTCCTTGTAGGATGTACAGTCTCCTTGTTTGGAGAATGGCTAGTTCAGGCCCAGAAGTTGAACAAGCAGAAATAACGCCCAAAGAATGTTGAACAACTTTTGCTACTTGTGGTTAGAAGAACCCAAGCAGGTTGAACAACAGAAAGAATGTCTGAAAGCTTACAACAAGCTAGTTGTGATTAGCAGTGTTAGTACAAGCCAAAAAAGCATAACCAAAAAGAAGGTCCAAAAAAGTTGAACAAGGTGAAATACCCAGAAAACAGTGCCTAATTTTTCCCAGCTAGAGTTTGTTGGGATCATGAGGGGATTCTTCTGGAGGATGAAACCTTTGAATTTGTTGTGGTAGGCTACATAGTGTATTTTGTAAGTTAAGCTAGGAAGGATGGCATGCCAGGTCAGGTCAGATCCAAAGATTTAATAAGCATAATAAGCAGAATAAGCAGAAATAATGTCCAAAAATGTTGAACAGGCTAAACTAGTTGTGTTTAGCAGCGCTAGTTTAGGCCAAAAAAAGTGCAATAGGCAAAAAGAAGATCTAAAAACATTCAACAAAATAAACTAGTCATGGTTTGTATGGCTAGTTCAGGCCCAAAGAAGTTAAAGCAGAAAGATGAAGTAAAAACATTGAATAAGCTAAACTATTAGTAGTTAGCAGTGCTAGTTCAGGCCAAAAAAGTATAATAAGCAAAACGAAGGTCCAAAAACATTCAACAAAATGAACTAGTCACATTTGTATGGCTAGTTCAGGCCCAAAGGAAGCTGAAGAATCAGAAAGAAGCTGTAAAAACACTGAATAAGCTAAACTGGTTGTGTTTATCATAGTTAGTAGTACCAGTATTTCAGGCCAAAAAATGAATAATGAGCAAAAAGAAGGTCCAAAGAAGTTAGAATACCCAGAAAGTGGTGCCTAATTTCCCAGTTAGAGCATGTTGTGGCCTGGAAGGGCTTCTTCTGGAGGAAGAAACCTTTGGATTTGACATGCCTCTTTCACATGTGGGCATTATATGAGTGGTTTTAGGTAGGCTAGGTATTTTTGCAGGTTAGACTAAGCATTTTTAGCAAAGTTAGTCCAGGCCTGAAGGAGTTGAACAAGCTGGCAGTTCTCTTATGTTATACCTTTGACAGCAAGCCTGACTGGTCAAGCAAAAACAAAACAAGCTTTAAATGTTGTATCCTTGGGTCAAGGATCATCTATGTTTAACTGTTATGGGCCAACAGACCACAATAGCTTTTGCTGGTTCAAAGTCCCAAAGAAGTTCTCTGGAGCGATGCCATGGGAGAACCACTTCTGGTTCCTTGAAAAACACGGGAATGAATAGGTTTTCAAAGAACCATTTTTCTAAATGAGATATTCAAATTTAAAGAAGGTTTAATACCAAAAAAAGGTTTAAAGGTTTCTCCAAGAACTGCATGCCCTAATCAATGACCATCTAGAAACCTTTATTTATAAGAGTGTAGGCTTTGGCATGGTTAACTGAGGTCCAAATGTGGTGCAGTATCTTATCTTATCCCCTTACCTCTGAGCTGGGGCAAGGCTGAAAGTTCACCAGGGCTCAGGCTTCCTCCCTGTGTCCTGAAATGGGCTGATCCCTGGGCTTTCCTCTGCTTCTGAGCCTTTCTCATGGACTTCCTAGTGAATCCATCCACCTTTTCAGTGGCTGAGATCCCAGACGACATCTTGACACACAAATATAAACAGATATAGACAGCAGCTGGGTGTCTTGCAAAGCCTATCAATGCAGAGGAGAGCCTATTTTGTCCAAGAAGTTGAAGAAGAAGAAGTGGGGCCCTTGGTTTTTGGTGTTAGAGGCCCATAGGAGCAGACTAGAGTGACCACCAAACTAAGACAAGCATGGGACCCAATACAAATACAAAACTAATACCCAGCTAATGGCGTCTAGAGCTTTAAGTTGTGGCCATGATGGGCTTCTTTTTCTTCTCCAGGCTCATCCACAGGTTGTCAGCCCAAATGATCAAAACGTAAAGTGCCTCATAGCCGAGTTTTCCCATTTAAAAGCCATAAAGTCATCCCAGCGTCCTCCACAGTGGAGCATAGCTCATCCAAACGGGATTATTATTATTTTGCAGCCTTGTTGATGCAACTATCGATTTACTCCGCGGCTTATTCTCGACCTAAATCCAAGCCTAGACGAACACAGGCAAAAAAGAAGACTAACAAGCTCGCAGAGCAGCAGCACAATCGACGCAGTAAGTTTTATTTCCAGCCGCCGAAGCGCTGAAGTCTGACCTTTATGGTGAATGTGCAGCTCAGTGTGGAGTGAATGACAGAAGCAGAAGCTCCGCCCACCACTCCGGCTATAGGCTGCGCACGGCGACGGGACTGGAGGTGCGTCCAATCAGCGCGTAGGCTCGACTTACGCTGCGGCCAATCAGATTCGTGTTGGGACGAGTTCCTCAAGCTGCACGCTTGGGGCCAGTCAGTGGGTCCGGTTTATGTAAAACTGCTTTAATTGGAATTTTAATGCAAAAAAAAACAAAAACAAAAACATAGAAACTAAAAGTTGTAGTATATTGTCATCATATAGTCAATATAAATCAATTATTATTATAATTCCACCCATTTGTCAAAATTCCTGCTAAAGTCAGTAACAGTCATTCAGAGTGGTTTGGTGTGAAATGGTTGTTTGTAGAGACTCTGATTTCTTTACAGTGGTGCTGATAGGAACCAGGGGTCGCTATGACTACACCACAAATATTTTATGTTTAACAAACTTTTATTTTAAAATGTATTGTGGTAAATCTTAAAAAAAGGGGGTCACTTTGGGGACTGTTTGCCTTATGATGTACCTCTCCGCCATGAATTGCTTTTAAAAAACGCAAAAAAATTTTTAGACCAAAACCTTCTCAAAATTATTGTAAAAGCAATGTCTTGGACATGAGGGCAGCATAATCATAACCATTTCACATGAGGGAGCTGATAGAGGCATTACACTCCTCAGATGTCTGGATCCTATCACCACCACTGTGAACAAATTCTGACTCGGTAAGTTTCTCTAGAACAAAGAATTTCACACCAAACCACTCTGAATAACTGTTTAAATTTCAACTATTTAATTCTGGAGAAAGGTTGGAGTGGAATTGGTGAAATTCCTCTTTAATGCAGTTTGACTGTGTGAACGCTCATGGATTCATCTTTACACACATATTTACATTTGATTGTGCCTTCAAATGGAATTTTAAGTAAGAGGATGGTTTCCACTCTTAGGCAAAGTGTGCAGATTTTTCTGTTTTTCTTGAATCTAACACATCTAATACAACTCATCATCACATTTTCAAGCCCAGTATGATCTGTATGTTAGAGCAGGAAAAACAGAGAAGGTCTCTGGGTGTGGGAGACACTGCATTAAGTGGTAAACTACTGTCAACAAATGATCAACAAAGTGAATGTAGGCCATATTTTGCACAAATATGAACCCAGTAAAAAAACAAACAAACAAAAAAAAACAGATGTCTTAGTTCATCTCTAAGGTCAAAGCAACAACTAATATTTTGCCTTTTATGACTCTTCATTGCTTCACTTCACTTTAGCTGCACTCTTCTCCTACTGACCTGTGTTTTCTTTCCTACATAAGCCCAGAGGGATAAAATGCATAAGTCAGGCTGTGGCAGGACCAGTTCAACTCGTCTGTCTGCGCTGGAATTGAACTGAACCAGAACCACATGGGTGCTAACAGTACGCTCCAGCTAAAAAAACAAAAAAAGAAACAGTATAGAGAAGAGAATTACTGTTCATGTTAGACCTTTTGTGTAAAAGTAGTGAAAAATGAGTATTAAACTGTATTATCTAGACTTAATGTTGATATCACTATGAATATAGTATGGGCACCGATTGTCAAAATTTCTGTTGCTGTGAAAAGCTAAGCGAGTGAAAAGATGACCTCATTTCCAAAAGGCATAAAGATGACATTTCTTTAATATTTTATGTGAGATTACTTTTCATTTCCATCTTTTACAGTTTCAAAATAACAAAAAATAAAAAGGACCTGAAGCAAAACTTTGGGCACCCTGCATTTTCTAGCCAGCTAGAAGTCGGGCTGCCCTGCATGCACAGCTCTTTTGAGGTCTCTCCACACATTTTCAATGATATTTAGGTGGGGGGGACTGTGAAGGCCATGACAAACCCTTCATTTTGTGCAGCTTGAGGTAGTCCCTTTGTGAATTTTGAGTTGTGTTTAGGATCATTATCCTGTTGTAGAAGCCATCCTCTTTTCATCTTTAGCTTTTTACAGATGGTGTAATGTTTGCTTCCAGAATTTGTTAGTATATAATTGAATCCACTCTTCCCTCTACCAGTGAAATGTTCACTGTGCCACTGGCTGCAGCACAAGCCCAAAGCATGATCAATCCACCCCTGTGCTTAACAGTTGGAGAGGAGTTCTTTTCATGAAATACTGCTCCCTTTTTTGTCCAAACATACGTTTCGCATTGCAGCCTAAAAATTATTTCAACTTCATCAGTGCACATGACAAAATGCATCAGGCTTGTTAAGATGGTCCCTTTGCAAATGTCTGATGCTGAATTTTATGGTGAGGATGCAGGAAAGGTTTCCCTCTGATGACACTTCCATGAAGGATGTATTTGTGCAGGTGTTTGATTTGCCTTTCTAGTAATCCAATGAGCAGTTCTCTCATAAAATTTTCTTCATCTTTCAGACCTTCCTGTTGATTTCCATTTCTTATTTACATTGAAAACACTTTGCTATCTTCTTACCACCTTTTTCACTTTGTGGGCATCAGTTATTTTAATTTTCAGAGTTCTGGGCAGCTGCTTAGAGAAGCCCATGGCTGCTGATTGTTGGGAGGTTTTAGGAGTCAGAGTATTTATAAAGCTTTGAAATTTGCATCACCTGGCCTTTCTTAACAATGACTGTGAACAAGCCAAAGCCCTAACAAACTAATTAAGGCCTGAGACCTGGGCTAAAGCTATCTGAGAGCTCAAATCTTCTGGAGTGCACAAACCTTTGCAGGGTGCTTTTTCATTTTTTTTCACTCTAAAATTATACAAAACAAAAATAATACACGAGTCTTGCTTAAAAGGCTGAAGAGGATGTTTCATCTTTAACATTTTGCCTTTTGGAGTTCATCTTCTTCTCACTTTACTATTCACAGTAACAGGCATTTTGAGCAGTGGTGCCCAAACTTCTGCATGCCACCGTAGCTATAACCAGTTGCAAATAGTCCCTACACCCTTAAAAAAAGGTTCTTCAAGAGTTCTTTAGTAAAGAAAATGAAGTCAAAGAACCCTCTGTATGATTAAAGGGTTTTTTGCATCATGAAATGGTTCTTTGGACTGATGGAGAATGTGTTGTGCGTGGTTCTATATAGTATATATAGCTTTTTGCTTAAAAACCCTTAAAACGTCTTTTTAAAGTGTGTAGTGTAATGAAACGTTTCGACTTGAGAACATGCAGTGGTGGTTGTTCTCCTTTAACTCCTAATGAAATTACACCTAAAGAGTTCTTTTTGTTGCAACACAGCAAAAACTGTTTTGTAGTTGTCCTTCAACTGTTACCCAGCAGTAGCTTTGTGTTTACAAACTCAGTTTCCCAACATTCTATGTAGCTGTAGCTCACACTTCAATATTTCATATCTTAAATTGTATATGCAGGTGTATAAAATGTTTGACTCAGAAACTCAAAAAGACACACTCATCCAGTACATTCAGAGTTTACATACTTTAAGATTTCAAGGTCAGTAGGTGAGACTGATGGGAACATATCTGTTGCCCCCTGGTGGCCTTTCCCCACATTTCAACTCAGACTGGAGGTTACACCCAAAAAGTTAAAAGTTTGAAATGCGTTGACACGAAAATCAGTGAAGTTATTGTTTGGCCAAAAATCTTTATTTACTCAAAAAATATTTACTCAATTTTCCCTCTTTGACACAAATATAGTTGAAGACATGTTTGGTGTCTTAAGTTTGCTTCTTTTAACACTGGAGCTACAAAGCTAATGTAGCTAATACGAAAATGGATAAATGTATGTTAAGTCAGAAACCACATAAACACTTCCATTTACACCCAGTTAGCACTGCTGCTAACTGCATGTCCGAATCATCACACATTGGCCTCAAACTCAGCCTTGTGATTTAGGGATAGAGTTAGCACCACGCTAATTGGTGGGGGATTAAGCTTTCATTGCTTGTTAGCTACATTAGCCTTGTACCTCTAGTGCTAAAACTGAAGAAGCAAACTTCAGACACCAAACATGTTTGGGCTGACTGACTATATTTACAGTAAGGTGGTGGGAGATTTGACCAATTTTACTTTGGCCAAACTGTTTACTTAACTCCTTAAAACCCCAGGCTTGTTTTTATTCAGTAACTACAGGGACTTCAATGCAAACCGGTTGAGCTATTCTTATGATATAGAAGTGTGTAATAAAACTTCAGGCCCACCGCTGGGTCCGGGTCATGTAAGGGCTTAACAATAGCAGTATCAGTACTTGAACTGATGACTCAGATTTGTTTTTCTGTTTTATAACCATAACAAAATAGAAATCAAGTCAAGAAAAGGTCAAATACTATATATTATATTCCCTTTGAGTCTTAGACTTAGATTTCAGCAACAGATGCCACCTTCACCTAGAGCCCATGTGTCAAACACAAGGCCCACAGGCCAAGTCAGGCCCGTGACATAGTCCTATATGGCCTACGAAATGATTATAATTTTAAGTATGTTTTTAGCCTGAAATGCACTACAGTCCCCAGCATGCACTGCAACAAAGTGTGCGTTCTGACCCCCTTCCCCCAACAACAATCTCTGGGCCAGCGGTTACGCAAAAAGAATAGATGTCTGGTGTCTAGTTCAGGAAAATAGGCAGTTTTGAAAAATTGGTATGATTAATTGTATTTAAAATTATTTTTGAATAAGATCTCAATGCCTGTTTTGCTGTTGCAGTTTTGGCATATTTTGAATAAACAGTGGCCAGTTCAGGTCATGGCAAAATGTCAAGTAAAACTGAAATAAAAACACAGCTGGCCCATGGATTTGCTAAGGTTTTTTAATATTGCCATTTTAATGGCTGAGTTTGATAGCTTGATGATTAAAAACATGGCACATATACACTACTGCAGGGGTATCCAGTCTTACCAACAAAGGGCCAGAGTGGCTGTAGGTTTTCAGTCTAAAGAAGCAGGGAAACACCTGATTCCAGTCCTTTAATCAGTCTCAGTCTTCAACAACTGATCACATGTGCTTGTTTTGTTGGAATAAAAACCTGCAGCTATACAGGTTCTTTGCAGATAAGTTTGCACCCCACTGCATTACTGTTGAAAAGCTTGGAACCTGTTGCCATATTAAATATTTTTGTTGTTTTCTATACAATAACGACTTGTATGATTATGGATTTAAGTACTACAAACTACTCACCATAAGTGTGCATCAGGGTGCACATACATTAATCTAAAAATTGATGTATTAATTAACTGAAAGTGGTCCTAAAATGCAGAGAATTCCTCACCGCTGAGCCTCACGTCCAGATTAATATGTAAAGCCTATTACTGATTCTACATAAAGAATGCAATTTAAACAGAACACTTTTGGCCTGAATTAACTGCTACATTTCCAGGAACCTCAATGAGGAAACAGATTTTCAGACCATGTCTTAATTTAATTGATCACCAGTTAAAGACCAACACAGCAACCAAAAATGTGGAATACAAACAGGGCAGTGTTATGTACACATACAGAAGCTACACAGTCAGTGTTTTACACTTACATTAAAATTTAGTGTGAACAAACAGTTAGAGAACTATAGGAAATATTTATGTAAAATGTACAGTTATAATTATCACATATACTTTGTCAATTTACATAAAATCCCCCCTCTGAATTTTCTCATTTAAAAAAATGAAGAAGGGTAAAATATACAATATAATACATGCAGCACTGCATGTTTCTTATAAAAACGCTTTTGAAAAATTTAATTTTATTCCCGTCTCTGATGTTCCTCCAGGAACACCAGAACGATGGTGGGTCCAACTAAAAGTCTCTGGTCAGATCTGAAGCCTGGACCTTTCCTGGAGATTTTAAAAACCTAAGAATCATTTCTGAGGTGTTTTTTGAAAGTATGAAGAAATCTTCTTCATGGAACGTGGAGAAGACGTCTGCTTAGCTTGCGGGGAGGAGATCTTCCTCACAGAGTGTGGAGAACTTGACGTCTGAAAAAGAAGAAAGACACATAAGTCAATAAATCCGCACAAAAACAGCTAAAGCAATAACTATGTTTATACACACACAGTAGCCTGACTAAGTTCTTATTTAGTCCAATAAATAAACACAGTAGTTCTTATTTATCTAATAAACTGGACTGTCCAGTCAGTAATCAATTTACAGCTCCTCTGATGGCAGCATAGTCTGACTTTACAATATGAAGCATTCCTTTTTTCCTCATTCCAGTCAAATATATAAATATCTAACGCAAGGGATTCGTTCTCTCAGGCTCTCTCGTCTTTCATCTCTTGTGCTCATCAGTTGTGTGGTCCTGCAGAAAGCACCGCAAAAGCTCAGTGAGACAGTCAGCGAAGCGATCCAAGTGTTTATATCCAAATCTGTCCTAAGAAGTCTGGCCAAGATTTTAAATAGTGCAACTGAAAGAAAATCGTACATTCTTCACGCTCATCTTTAAGAGCCTGTATCATGAAAAAAAAGCTAATTTTGTGACAAATTTTGTTGTAATTTTGTTCAACATTCACTCTTCAGTCCACATATGGAAACTTAGCTGCAAAAATAGCCTGTTTTAAATTGGTTTCTGTAAAGTCACAAAAAGTAACACATCTACATATTTCCACCTATTCAGTCTACAGCAGATTAGCTCTGCCCATCATACTGATGATATATATAAGGAGTCCTTCCGCCTGGACTGCTTTTAAATGAAGCAGAGCTCATTTACATACATCAGTCTTAAAGACACAGTAACAAAAACAGCCTGTTTATTTGCTAGAGAGGAAAAAAAGGGTTGGTAAATGGCCACAAAAAAATAATGGGAAAGAATATTAAAACAAAAAGAATGTAGGATATGGGCCCTTTAAATTTTAAGTGGAGCAATTTAACTTAACTCTGAGTTTGTGGCCAACTACATTCAGCATTGGTTAAGAAACAACTGGAGCATACTTTACAGAATATAACTGCATTTATTTGCAATCTAAATATTGTTAGACAACTCACATTTAGATTTTCCACAAATCATTCAACCAGGTCATACTTTAGACTAAGAGTCTTAGTCAGACTAATACTGAACCATGACCCTGCAAGCACACTGCCAGCAACTAATGTGACAAGGCAGCTGGAGCTCATTCATTTTGATAGCCAGCGACACCAGTCGAAGTTAAATATTCAAAATTCTTTATCCTAATTTTGATATCCACTGTACTATATTTTGGTCTCATGGTTTGGTCTCAATGTTTGTTAATAAATATTGTCCACTCTGGCTAAGCACTAGACGTTACCTGCTGTTATGCTTTTAAAAATGTTTATGACCCTATAATTCAATCGAATGTCCTGGCTGGCTGCTTTTGCTTCGAAATGCCCATCAGTGGTTTTATCGTCAGCGGTGTGCAATCAGGGTTAGTATGCATGTAAACAGAGCAGACAGTCAATAATATAGTGCTGTTCTGAATAGGGCTGGGAAACATGAATGCATCTATCATTATTGTGATAAATGAATTCACAATATGCTCAGAAAAGCATATTGTGGAAATGGTCAGTACTCAAAATCACTTCAACAGCATGTTTCATTACAGAGAGCATAATTAGTATTTTTTTGGATTGTAAAACACTGAACACAAAATTATAGTTCTATGGCAGCGTTTAAAAATAGATAAATATTGTGACCGTGTTGTTAACACTTCTGACAGAAGTAAAAAAAACTTACAGAAACAGACTGTGCCCTGGATTCGTGTCTCTTGCCCCCGTTTGGACTCTTGGATAAAGCTGCCCCTTTCTGGGCCTGTTTAAGTCTTCGGCTCATTGCAGAGAGCCAGTTTGGTTTGGACGGTGAGCTGTTCTCCTTGTCTGCTTGGACAGACGATGTAAGCGGCTCTTCTTTCAGCTCCAAACTCGCAGATTTTGCCTCCTCCTCCTCTGCTGAGTGTTGGAAAGTTCCGGCTGACCCTCGGCTCCTTTTGGCGCCTGGCCACAGCTCAGCAACACCGTCGCTGTTGTCATGGTGATCCAGGGTGGTGTCGCTCGTCTCCAGGCGTCGTTTTGCTCTCCTCTCAGAAGGCGAGACGCGCTCAGGGCTTTGAGGACATGGGCTCAGAACCTTCCGGAGAGGGGGTGTGGTATGGTTACCGTGGGAACCAGGTGTACGGGACACCCAGTGACGGATGGAGGAGGGCGTTTGGGGGGTTTTAGGGGTCTTAGGGTGGGTGGGGCTGTTTTTGTGAGCAGGTACGGAGGTGCTGGACGCAGGAGGCAAATCAGCATCACTGGACGGACAGGATCCGGGCTGAGGAGAAGCCAGACCACCTACACTGGCCATGCTGGAGATCCGAGCAGGGGTGAGCTCCATATGGGCAAAATGGCCTGACAGACAGACAGACAGACAGATCAGAGTTCAGAACCAGGGATCAAGTTTCTAGTAGGTGTACTAACAACAATAACATACACAACATTTTTCTCCAGAACTTGATTCCTACATCTTCATTTGCACTGTTTCAGTTCTTGGGGGTGTGGCTGTATCAACATTGCACAGGTGTGGCCACGCCCCCTCATATACTACACATCACTGGGTTACAAATTCACCAAGGATCTATGTTTTCTGTGGAATTAATAAGCCAACAGGAAAAAAAAAAATCCAGTTTCTAAATCCTGCACCGCTAAAAAGCTTGTGAACAGTTAAAAAAATGCTGCTTCCTGTAAACAAGATGAACTACAGTCAGACATGTTTGTTATGAGAAATATCTGTGTTAAAACCATTCAAGCCAGAAGATTTTAGCAAGGATCTAAAAGTTGGACTTATGAACCAGCATCCTATCGAGACTGGAATCTATTCTTCTGCAGACACTCAGCAAAAACAGAAAACCCGAGTTGAGGTATGCGGTCTTAAAACGGAACTAGCAATTCTTAGGATTTTAGTGCTCGGTTGACAGCAGGAAAATGTAAGAGAACAAGTGCATATAAACCTACCAGATGACCGAGATGGAGTTTGAATTTTGCGCTGTGCCCAGCCTACAAGGTTAGCTTCTCCAACAGAAGACCTCTCCCCTTCTACACCACGGTTAAGCCGCCAGATCCGCACGGTGTTGTCATCTGAGCAGGTAGCGATCTGCAGAGAGATACACAGGGAGTGTGTGTTATGTGGGCCAGCTCAGTTCAGTGAATGGTTGGCAAATTCTCATTACTGCGATACCAGAGTGGGTTAATGTAATGTAATGTAAAAAGTGATACAACATACACATTTACAGCCATTAGCATTGAGCTAATCCTTGTGCTGCTTTAGTACAGTCTCACCAGTTCTTGCTAGGCATTTTAGGTGATATAGTAACAATATTATACTGTTATAACATGTTTATTATAGTAACATTACAGCATGCAAACATGTTTTATCTATCAAGTGTCTTTGCTGGTCCTCCATTTCAATTCATGAAATATTTTGGAGGTCAACTTTGTCGCTGTGTGGGCAACATGTTAATGCAGTTTACCTTTGTGAAATCTGTGGGGCACCAGGTGACTGAGGTCACTTCCTGGCTATGACCCTGCAGCATCACTGGAGCTTGTGCTGGATTAGAGATCTACAAATTAAACATGAGTTAGGAATCAGAATCACGTGTTGAACCTGTTTATGTTCAATCCAGCAGATAAATATAAAAGAAATCTTCACTAAAACTAGGATAAAATCTGTTATTTTCCTAAATAAAGCATGTAATTCTGACCAGGGGTATTTAAACTTTTGCATATGACTGTATGATCACTCCAGACTAAAGCAGCTCACCTTCCAGATGTAGGCGTGGAAGTCACTGGAGCCGCTGGCCAGGAACTGATCATCCGGACTTACGCTGGACTTCACATAGAAAGAAGAGTTACGGTGACCGCTGAACACAGCCACTGTGAAAACACAGAAATGCACGGATTAAATATAGCAACACACTACATAAATATCAGATAAGTGCTCCCTGTACATTGTATCAAATGCACTACTTTGTTTTTATTCTGTTTACTTGTTTTATATCATTTGAAAACTGCAGCTGCCCTTCACAACAGCTGTTACAGCTTCATAATGAATGGACCCTTAGAAATATATCACAAGGTAAGAACATTTTTCTCCAGTAAATTCTGAGACACAAAGTTTAGTTACAACAGAAGCAATATATTCTCAGTCCAGGCACATTATTAACACTGCTAAATATGAATAAGTCAAAACACATGCAGGTCTGGAGGAACATGTTCAGTAAACTCTGAGAAGTGAGTCCAAATAAAGTCCCCCACTTAAATAAAGCAGGATGAATGAGTAATCGTTCTGCACCTGGTGCTGTTTTCAGTCCACTAATGTCGAACATGTACACGTTGTCGTCTGTGCAGTTGCAGAACAGTCTGGAGCCGGTGGAATCCAGCGTGAGGCCTGAATAACCTGCCAGAAACAAACAGAAAAGAGCTCTCAAACAGGACCAGGAAAGCAGTTACTGTTGATTTTCTGAATATCGTACTGGATACAGCCTAAACGTTACATTCATCTTAAAAGGGCCTATAGGTGGAATTTTTCCCTGAGGTCACCTTACAGCAGGGGTGTCAAACTCAACCACTAAAAGGGGCATATGTTAATTACCATTTTTAAATGATTAATTAATTAAGCTATACCCCAACTGGCCACTGTTTATTCAAAATACGCAAAAACTTCAGCAGTAAAACACAGACACTTGTAGATCTTGAAATATTAAATGGACATATGAAATATTCAAAATTGAAATGTCCCCAGGAGCTCAGTCTCTGCGGTAATATTAATAGAAAATGAAAATACTTGTGCTGTGGGCCTGATTTGGCCCGCGGGCCTTGTGTTTGACATGGGTCAGCACTGTGACTGTTTTTGGAAAATACAGACAAATTTTCAACTTCTCTTTATCCCTTAGAACTGAAGGGACTGTTTATGTTATTGTGCCTCAAGAGGAGAGGTACAGTCATGGTCATAAACATTGGCACCCTTGCCTTTTTTTCCTGAGTAAATCAAAAATGGTCCTAAAATACACAGTTGAAATTGTCAAAAGTAGCTTTCCACAATTTTTCACTAATAATACCATACTTTGTCCACTCGCATCATAGTATATTGCGAGTATATTACACTGCTGTGCATTAAATAAATCAATAAATCAATAAATAAAAACCTGTCCAAAACACTAATGGTTTTGGCTGCTCAGAGTCCAGATTTAAATCCTACTGAAAATATTTGATCTCAAACACAAACTAGCTCAGCTATTGTTTTCAGCTGTTTGAAGACTGTCTGCAAATTCACACACACAAGATTTCAATGTTGAAAGAAATTAAAGGGAAAAGATCTCCCATGATAACTTACTGCATCTATTTGTTTAATTCTTGCTAATTTACTGACTTATGATTTGTTGTTAAAACCATTAGTAAATTGTATTTATATAGCACATTTAAAAACAAAGTGCTTTACAGCTAAAGACAAAAAGGATTTTCACCTTCTGAACAGCATTGTGCATTAACACAACAGTGTACAGTCCTCAGTTCACAGCTCCACAGTTTAACAGCTGCTGAATGTTAATCGATGAAGATGTATTTTTTTAAGCTTGGTTATTAAAAAAAAAGGTCACAGATGGTGCATACCTAATGTCACAGTTAAGTCACTGGGACACAGACCTTAAAAGATCTCGAGGGCGCATACATACAAAGCATGTCCACAGCATATGCAGGTGCCTGACCTCAAAAGGCTTTAAAACCATCAGTGCCATTTTATACTGGATTCTGCAATGCACTGGGAGCCAGTGTAAGGACGCTAAAACTGGAGTAATGTGCTCTCTTTTCGTTGTACCAGTTAACATTCTGGCTGTAGCATGTCAAACTAGTTGTAGACAAGCAAACAATGCTTTGGTAATTCCAAAACACAGCGCACTACAGTGATCCAAACTAGATGTCACAAAGGCAGGAATGACCTTCCTGATCTGAAGCATTGGGAAATGATTTTAATCTGGAGATTGTTCTGAGCCGGAAGAAACTGGCCTTGGCCACTGTATTTATTTGCTTATTAAATTTAGCTAAAATGCTAAAATGTGCAGTCTGCTACAGATCTCCTAGATTTGAAGGCTGTTTCTCCCAACTGCCGCTCTAAGCTTCTGCGACAGGTCTTCTATGGGATTGAGGTCTGGACTCTTCAGAACAGCCCAGCACTTAGTCTTAAACCAATTCTGGATGCTTTCTGATGGATGCTTTGGGTCATAGTCAAGGCGCTTTTAGCAGGACAAAGTCCAAAATCGTAATGCCACTGGGCCCTGCGTAGCGCTCCAAAAATTTTTGGCACTGCTCGGATTTCTTGATGCCATGAACGCATTTAAGACACCGGTGCCAGAAGCAGCGAAACATCTGTGAACCTCCTCAGTGTTTGACTGTAGGGACTGTGTTAATTTTGTTTTCTGTAAACATAACAGCGAGGTGCTTCAGCAGAACGGTCTATTTTCATCTCATCTGTCTACAGGACATTCTCCCTGAAGGACTTTCTAAATATGACCTTTTTATGCCTCTGTTTCTACACTGGGGTCCTCCTGGACCTCCTACCACAGAGCCCCCATTCATTCTGGTGACGACAGATAGTGTGTACTATGTTTTTGCAGCTCAGCTTGAATTTGTTTGGAGGTTGACAGATTCTTTTGTACCATTTAAACAATCCTTCATTGCAATCTCTCGTCAACTTCTCTCTTATGTCCACATCCAGAGGGGTCAGCTAAAGTGTTATGGGCTGCAAACTTCTTGATGTTGTTTAAACTGGTTAAAACTAGGATTTCTATATTGCTTACACCTACAACTTGTCAAAAGTGTGTTTACTGACAAATTAAACAAGGTTTACTTACTAGAAATCCAATTATATCTAACAATTTCTAAAGGGTGCCAATAAAATTGTCCAGTCCAGAGTTTGTATGTGTAGAATAAGATCAGATTTGGCTTTTTTGTGCCGTTTCAGTCCAAACAAAGAAAGTATGCAAATAACAAGGCATTTCAATTGCAGGCTAACTAATATATCTTGCCATGACTGTATGTAAACGATGTCTGTTCTGATGCAGTGCATTGTACTGTGCATTGTCTAGCCTGAAACATTATAACTTCAGTGTGAACAGGTGGGGCTAAACTGCTGTACACTGAATGGGCAGATGCATGTAAATGTATGGCATTTTGTGACATCACAGAACCAGTGAATTCAAAACAGGCTGCTTGTGCAGCTTAGTTTCCGTATATATGGGGACTTGATATGTTTTGAAACTCTGGAAATGTTTATATATGACTGTTTTATTTCTAAAAATGAGAGGAAGATCCGGTTTTCCACTGTATGAGCGCTTTAAGGCATACTGTGCTGACTTCTAGGCCATACGACCCAAATCATTAAAGATTTAAGTTATGAGTGGTTCTGTTATGCGTTTTGTGTGGTTCTGTGCGACTGTCGTACCTAGTTTGCGTGTACTGGAGCCGGGATATTTGTACATCTGCAGAGGAGTGGGGTTCTGGTGGTACGCCGTGTAGTTCTTACGCAAATCCCACATCTTAATCATCCTGCAGAGACAACAGACTGTTAGTAGAGGAACACACGCAGGTTCTTACGTTCACAACCTCCTTTAGTGAAAAGGTGACATTAGTACTGTGGTCAGTGAAAGTAAGAAAAGACAGAAGGAGATGTTGTCCCTTTGAATCCATATAGAATGCATAAAAATTACATACCCGTCTACAGCTCCTGAGGAGATGAGCGTGTTTTCATCACGGAAAAGAACCACCGTCACACCTCTCTGAGAGTCCTACGAGGCAAGCAGGGACAAACATCATCCTCATAAATGTTTATCCCACTGACAGCACACTGAAGCCAATAATTCTTCTGCAAGTTTATTCAGTCATTGAAGGTAGGTACTTTCCTACTAACTCAGTTTGTTTAATATATTACACATACATTCATGCACATTAGTGATGCACAATCCAGATCTAAGGATCAAGGTAAGACTTCACCTCCTAGCAGTTTTGGGCTATATGTCAAAAATGATGGTATAATAAATTTTTATTAACAAAGAAAAAAAATATATATAAGTTCTTTTTCCATTTGAAATTAAACAATACTGCTTTCTCTGCAACTCCAGCGAAAGTGGTGCTGAAAGTCGTTTTCCGTTTGGAGAAGTCGGCTTCTTATCCACCAGCTTTTGTAAACATTCTTTTGACCTTAAATAGAGCAGCAGTTACATTCTGGCACTTATATAGACCCCTGAATGCAAGTGCTGCATCATTTAACGTGGAACGGGAAATTCAAATAAGAAGCCAACTTTAACTTTGTCGAAATTTCTCAAGTCATTTGTTGCATAAGTCTGTCCTGTGCTGGAATCTGGAAAATATTGCAGTCATGCACACTATCAAGTAACAGCTGCTAGGCTCCAACCGCAGCTTCGTCTGATGGAGCAAAATGAATCAGATGGCTTCTCAGGCAGTAAGAGAGGAAAAAGAAGTGCAGCTATCGCTCAGGTGGTTCTGTTCCATGCTAAGGCTACCTCAAAACGCTGCCTCGATAATGAATGGAGCAGACTAGACAGCAGGAGGTGACCGAGGGTCTGCTGCGTTTTTTATTTTCATTTAAAACATGCTCTAAACGTGACTCGGTCAAACTGCATAACGTTTATGCAGCTTGCACTGTTTGTACGTCATGTTATCAGCACTTATTTGTGGCATTTGGGGCTGTGAATAAAAACCACTAAATGAGAGAGAGAGAGAGCTTCAGCTCCAACTACTTTCTTGGTTGATACTGACACCGAAATCTGCATGTTTGAACATAAATTGTGTGTTCTAGTAGATGAAATTTTACTTTTGTTTGTCTAGTGTTTCATTTTTATTTACTATTTTTGGAACTCCTTCAGTTTTGTTTATGCCATCACGTTTCACTATGAACTTCACAAGCACACTTTGCTGTAGTCTGCATCCTAAGTGGCCTTTCAGGAAATTCACAGGATGTCTGTATTGAAGCTCTGTGGACTTCCTCAGTGATGTGCATGTTAAGTCCACACGGCTGCAAGTCCAGAGAAGGCTGGAGATTTAGACCGGTGTCATGATTAACAGATCCTAGATCAGCACTTCTATGCTGAGAAGCTTCATGAATTTGGGCCCTGATGTTCATCTCGGTGTCTAGGAGCTGTACTCACCACAGAAGGAGCCATTCCTCTGGATGAAGCACGTTTCTTCTTGGTCTGGGGAGTGTTTCCCTCCGTCTTCATATGAGCTCCACTTATCTGCTTCACCTGCCTGTAGAAGCCATCTATACAAACAATAAACAATTACTATTTTAATCTAATCTCTCCAGCAGTTATTGTGAAGGAATTATAGGAATTGTACAGGCGTCTTAGCCTGTTAAAGCTACTTATCCAGGCAGTAAACCTTTACTATTTGCCCAGTATCCACAGTCACCATCTACCACCTAGTTTATCTAATCAATCCTTTCTTAAAATTAAATCAGGTGCTGCTGATGGAACTGAAAAAATTGATGCAATGGCTGGAGTGAGGTGAGAAATGTAGAAACTGAACCTGCATTCTTCTAACGTACAGATTTATTTATAAATAAATAAAAATGTAAATAAAATCATTCTACATTTTACTGTATTTGTTTTTATGCATTTATTATAATAATATAAAGCAGTATTACTGGCAAAAAAACACTTACTGCTCAGATTAATAGTTTAAGTTTTCTTGACTGCCTAACACTTTTGCACAGAACTGTATTTTCACATTTATTTATAAGCTTGCAATTCATTTCATTTACATTTATTTATTTACCTTCCCAGTCTGACTGCTGAAGGTGTTGTATGCTGATGTGCACTCTTACCTTTCTTACTACACCTCATATCCCACACCATGATGTTCCCGTCCCTGCCTCCAGTGCAGAAAACAGCTGCCGAGAACAAAACATGAAATTAACATGACAAAAGACATGCACACACAAATATTCTGAAAGTCCATAAATAACTGCTGATTAAAGCGAGCTCACCCAGGACACACAGACGGACATGCTTTTGATCAGAGAATTAATATGAAATCGCTCAAGGTGGCATTTCTACCAAGCATGTCATTTGCTTCATAAAGATATCAATATTGTTGTACCATCCTAAAGCCGTGATGAACCAGATAATCTGCCTTCTGTCAGTTCAGTTTACATTTTGAAATGACTTCAATGCCCGAAACCATCAGTGTCACCGTTGTCTTTACCTTTCTCCTGCTTGGGGAAGGACACAGACTTCAGGCTGCACTGATGACCCTTAAAGCTGCCCAGCAGCTCCTCTGTGGGCACGTCCCACAGACGCGCCGTCTGATCTCCAGATGCGGTCACCTTCAGAACAAATAAAACCCTATTAATATAGACATTTATGGGAAATATGGTTAAAGCAATAGTTTGGTGACTAACGTACCGTTGTCTACAAAAATGGACCACCGTATGAACGAAAAACATACCTGTATTCATGTTTACAGATATTATTTATAGCATGTCACAGTGTCAGAAACCATGAAAGAAACCATTCAAAAAGGTTCTACATTAGAACAATCTACAGCACATTTCCCATCAATCTGAAGAACACTTTCACAACGTAAAGAACCCTTTTAATCATGGACAGGGCTCTTTGAGTGTTTCTTATTCTATATAGAACTATTTTCTTTACTAAAGAACATTTGAACCAAAATCATTTTAATCCTAAAATACTTTCAGGATCAAACGCAGACGGTGAACTCACCAAGCTGTTCGCTCCAGGAACCCAGGCGATGTCAAACACTGCGTTATCATGCGCAGGCCATTCTGTGAATCAGAGACAAAAACAGAAACGTGATCATGTCGCCCTTCAAATGTTTAAACAAACAAAAACACACAACCACTCTTAAAAAAAGATCTTTCTTTAGTAAAGAAACTGTAGAACCATGAACACTTAAAAGAACCTTTTGCATGATTAAAGGGTTCTTTGCGTAGTGAAATGGTTCATCAGATTGATGGATGATGTGCTGTAGATGACTTTATATAGAACATATATGAAAAGGGCTCTTTCAAGCACCAAAGAGTGTTTTTCCATTGTTACGATATCAATAAAAGTAGCAGGAACACTTTTTGGTGCTATACAGAACCCTTTCCAAAAAGGCTCTAAACTTAAACAAAGTTGGTTCTTCAGCAAAGAAATGGTTCTATATAGAACCATGAATACTCAAAGAACCTTTTGCATGGTTCTTCAGATTGATGCAGAATGTGTTGTATATGGTTCTATATAGAACTTTTTGAAAATGGTTCTATATAGCACCAAAAAGAGCTCTTCTATTGTTACAAGCTTGACATCGTCACAACAGAAGGACCTGTTTTCAAAAAAACATTCTTCATCAATCTGAAGACATACTTCACCAAGCAAAGAACCCTTTAATCATGCAAGGGGTTCTTTAAGTTCATGGTGCTAAATAGAACCATTTTCTATACTAAAGAACCCTTGAAGAACCATCTTTTTAAAGAGTGTATATAAAACCATCTCCGTCAATCTGAAGAACCTGAGTGTTCATTGTTCTGTATGGATCTATTCTCTCTACTAAAGAAACCTTGCGGAACCATCTTTAACATTACTAATACTCACCCTTCAGCACTGCGCGCTGTTTCTCAGCAGTGTTGTAGATGCATACGATCCCCTCCTCATTCGCAACAGCCAGAGTGTTGCTCTGTCCAGAAGCTACAGAGCACAGACTTCAGCTTCAGCACTCAGATATTTACTCAGAAAATTCGCTGTTCTCAGTGTTCCTGCATTCATTCAAAAAACGTCTTACCTGTGGAGAAGCTGCATCCAAATGGAGGCACGGCAACCGCTGTGTTTCCGTACGAGATGTGCTCATCATGACGGGCGCACTGGTAACACTCCAATAGAGATGACAGTGGATATTCTCGCCTGTTAACTGGATTAAAGGGACATAAAAGGGTTAGACAAGAAAGAATTCAGATCGCATAAAGATAAATATTACATAACTAAACCTGTCAAACTAAATAGAGAACTCTGGGTGTGGGGTGCAGGTTGAACAGGCAAAACAGTCCTCAAAAAACATATTTTTCAGATTTATCACTATTTTACCAACATTCCATATAAAACTCAGAAGACACACGTAGGTGCACTGGTAACCTTTAAATAAAATGTCGGTATCTGTGTTGTAGTCATGGTGACCCCTGGTTCCTATCACCACCACTGTAAAGAAATCTGAGTCTCTTCAATAAACCATTTCACACCAAACCACTCTGAATGACTGTCTAATTCTCAACCATTAAATTATGCAAAAGTGTTTAAAATTGGGTGGAATTCCCCTTTAACGACCATGATATCTTCACATGTATCTTATTGTGAAATGTCTTGTAATAGATAAACTCTCAATGACTGCAGAACTGATTCATTCCTTGATTCTAAGTGTGGATCATCAGCATAATGTCCACTGAACACTTCTTGTCTGTTTACAAACTCTAAATCATGTTTACAGCTACAAACAGCCAGTCCAGTCCTCTCCACAGCACTTCAGCTTTACAAAGGAAACTGTGCAACATCTGAATTACAGAGGAACGCAGTTTCACAAGATAACACAGCCTCAACTGACTGACTCTGTTTACATCTCAACAATTTAATTATGGAGAATTTTTAAACAATTTGGTGGAATTTCCCTTTAAGACAGCGAAAGTGTGACGACAACAGAAACCATGTAACAGTATGGTTAATGAAACATCTGCGGAGTATATTCTCTGAGGGCTCTGGCCATCTCTCCCATACTACTACTGAGCTGTGGTCAGTCTAAACTGTCCACATATCCTACATAATTCTTTTTCCAACCTGTCTTTGCCCCTTAAGATCAGGCTGCTTTTATTCTGAGCCTTTCAGGATATAAGGATATGTGTAAAAGAGCTCTGCTATGATTGGCTGCACTGGATTGTGCATTGCTCAAAAAGCAGTCCAGGCTGAAACACTCTTTATAACTTTAGCTTGGAGGGGAGGGGCTAAACTGCCACAGCCTACATAGGCTAACACATGTGAACGTAATGGTTTTGTGACCACAAAAAGAACAAATTCAAGAGAGGCTGATTTTGCAGTTTAGTTTCCATATATGGACTTCTAAATTTATTTGAAATAAAAATGTTACACACTTTATTAAACTCATTTCAAAAATGCAAGGAACATTTTCCATGATATGGGCCCTTTAACAGCTCATATGCAGCCTCACAGAGCCAGCATTCACTCTATATATATATATATATATATATATATATATATATATATATATATATATATATATATAAAAAAGAGACGGTTCCTCAAGGGTTCTTTATCCCTGTAGCATTACTAGAGCTTTTCTATAAGCGTATGTGCCACAAAACGAACGTAGGTACATTAATATATTAGCTAACTGTATTTTAGCTAGGTTAGTTAGCTATGTGAGTCCAGACTGAGTGACTGTGAGCTGCTGGCTTTAGTAGAAAGTAAAAGCTGAATAACAACATAAATCCGTCCAAAATTACATAAATCCACTCACCGTTCCGTCTTTTAGTGACTCCCCGATCAACCACACACTGAAACAACATTGTGATCCGATGATCCTCGCAGCTTAAACCCGCTTTTTAATTCTAAATTAAAAACAACACAAATCGCCCCTAAGCTCTTCCCGCGAACTGAGCACAAAGACAGAAACACGAAAATACCCGCCGAATTTACGTCACGGCTTCTCATTGGTCGAAGGACACTGTTGGGTTATGTTGCGGTTTCTCATTGGTGGACGGAGTGGATGGACACGCCCACTCTGAACCAACGCTGTGAGATGGCGGGTAGAGGAACAAGGCGGATGAGCGGAGGCTGTATCTCAAACCGGATGCTCCCTATATAGTGCACTATGTGCGGCGTCTACTTCTTCACCCAAACAGTGCACTTTAAGTCCAGTAGAGATGTGAAGACGCGTGGCTGAGTCCTAAACGGCTCGTTGTTAGACATGCACTTATATTTGTTTGGACGCAGGAGCCATTGTTTCACGACCTACTACTTAGTGCACTATGTAGGGAGCAAGGAGTCATTTGAGATTCAGCCAGAGATTATACTAACACGCATTTATTAACACGCATTATTTATAATAATGATAATAATAATAATAATAACAATAACACAAAAAATAACAATTTTAATAAGTAACTCATTATTTTAAGAGAAAATAAGTCATTATGTCGAAATAGTAAGTCAACATTTTGTAATGCTGCTGGCAGAAACAGAGCAAGAGTTAAAAAAAGAAATCATAGGCAATTTTTATTTTATATTTTTGGGCTGTAAAAGCACTTTTTTCAGCTAGCCGAAACTCCGGCCTGCAGGGGGCAGCAGTCCGCTGTAATGTTGAGAGGAGGGGAATAAGAATGAATGTGTAGATTAGCCATCACTATTTAACAGTGTTAAAACTCATTAAGTCCTGATTAAAATGTCTCTTTCCACCGCGCGTTCCTTCTTATCAGAGGCTGGATATGGAGAGCAGGAGCTGGACGCTAATTCAGCTCTGATGGAGCTGGACAAAGGTGAACACAGCTGGCCTTAGCTTTAGCTTTAGCATAACCGGCTAGCATGGCTAATGCTACATATTTACAGTACTGAGTTATGAGAGCGGACAGTGTCCTGCTCCGCTAGCTGAGTGTGTAGCTGATAAAAATCCTTGATAAGATACTTTCAGAATCGCTCGATTATGAAGATAAGTTCACTTTATTGTGCACTCTTAAAAGATGGCTCTTCAAGGGTTCTTTAGTAAAGGAAATGGTTTAGAACCATTAGTTCTACGTAGAGCCATTTACATGCGTTCTTTGAATGGTGAAACGTTTCTTCAGACTGATGGAGAATGTGATGTATATGGGTTTATATAACAACAAAAAGGGTTCTTCCGTTGCTACAAGCTACAAGTTCTTCAAGGGTTCTTTAGTAAAGAAAATGATTCTATACAGAACCATGAGCACTCACAGAACCCTTTGCATGATTAAAGTTCTTTGCATCGTCAAAGGGCTCTTCAGAATGTGCTGTAGATGGTACTGTAATAAACCCTTAAAACACCTTTTTAATGCTATAGAGCCCCTTTTTCAAAAATAATTATATAAAGAAGCATCTACAGCACATTCTCCATCAATCTGAAGAAATCCTTCACAATGCAAGGAGCCATTTAAGCATGCAAAGGGTTCTTTAAGTGTCCATGGTTCTATATAGAGCCATTTTCATTACCAAAGAATCCTTAGCATCATTTTAAAGTGTGCATAGCAGAACTCTTAGGTGTCATATAGAACCATTTTGAAAAAGGTTCTTTATGGATACACATACAACACTTTTACTATCAATGTAAAGGACCATTTCTTCATACACAAAGAACCATTTAAACATGAAATGGTTTTATGTAGAACTCATGGTTCTAAATAGAACCATTGCCTTTACTAAAGGACGCTTGAAGAAGCATCTGTGTAGAGCCATCAAGTGTGTAGTGCTCAAAGCTGACCTTAGCTGATGTTGAAATAGAGACCTGCTTTATTATGGTGCAGAAATGCACTTTTATATGGTATAAAAATATTATATGAAATCTTTGCATGGTTTATAAAATGACTTAAATACAGAAAAGTAAGTCTAATGTCTGAGTTAGAAATCTGCTGTATTAAAAAATGTACTTTATATGATAATATTTATAGTAATAGACTTTATAAATATTCTTTGTTAAAGAACATGACTCTGTTGTTGTCTCTGCTGAATTGCTTGATAGTTCTGATTTCTTTTTATTTTCTTTTACTCATTTCTTGTCACTAACTAAAGGACTGAGATCCTGTAAGCTGGGGGAACAGTGTGAAGCCGTGGTACTTTTCCCCAAACTCTTCCAGAAATATCCTTTCCCCATCCTCATCAACTCAGCCTTCCTGAAACTAGCTGACATTTTCAGACTGGGGTATGTGCTCGTCAACAGGGTGTCATTTTTCTATGTTCAGGCTGGATGAATTTCTAAAGGCTGTTATGTTTTTATACATTTTAATCCATACATTTAATATATATCTTTTTGAATCTCAACAAGTTGCTCTGCAGCTTCAATAAAGTCCTGTACAGTTATTTAACACTGGTTACGTGATGTATAACGATGATGTGTGTGACCGTAAATCTTAACCCAGATTTTATTTTATTACTTCAGGAATAACTTCTTGCGGCTGTGCGTGCTGAAAGTGACACAACAGAGCGAAAAGCACCTGGAGAAGATTCTGAATGTGGATGAGTTTGTTAAAAGGGTTTTTTCTGTCATCCATAGCAATGATCCTGTCGCCAGAGCCATCACTCTCAGGTACAGAGTCTTTTACAGATTTGTAGTTAGATATCATTTAAAGGGCCTGTATCTTACATTTTCTTGTATTTTATTGTTTCTCTTGAGGTCCACTTATAATGTTTGTGTGGTTTTATACACCAGTAATAGTCATAATTTTTACGCGACCATTTTATTACCTCTCCTAATGTCTTACAATTAAGCAGCCTGTTTTTGTAACTGTGCCTTAAAAGCTCTATTTAGACAGGATTAGTGTTATTGCCTTGTGTCTTACATATTTAAAAACATGTTAATAAATGCTTGATGTGATGTGGTCTGACCAAAAGGATGTATGTTTGTAGAACATCTGTGGTTGCTCAGAGCACACACAAAAAAATTAGTAATTGGCTAGAGGCTCATTTGCAATATTGCAGACTTGTGCAGTATCATTAATGTGAAGGCCAATGTTGCAATATATAATATATAAAATTTTTATGGTTATAAAATATTCAGTATCTTGTTTCAATGAGCTCCTCATGCGAAATAATTCATATAAAATATCAGCTTTAGTTAGAGCTGATACTTTAACCGTAACTTCTAAGGTTGCATTAAATTTAATGGTGATGTTGTGGCTGTATTTATGGTGTTTATAAATGTTCATTGACAGAATGCTGGGCAGCCTCGCGTCCATCATCCCTGAGAGGAAAAATGCTCATCACAGCATCCGCCAGAGCCTGGACTCGCACGACAACGTTGAGGTGGAAGCAGCTATTTTCGCCGCTGCCAGTTTTTCATCCCAGTCAAAGTAAGGGCCTTTAAACTTCAGTGAGCATTGAAATGTGTTTTTTTTTTATTCATGGTGCAAAAGATATTTTCAGCTACGTATGGTATTTGTATGCATATTTATCTGTGAGTGTTTAGATTCTTTACATATCGAATAAATGTAGCAGCAGCACTGAGAAATCATGTGATTAACAGAGAAGAGCTTTTGCATTGGGTTTATTTAATTATTATCCCATTTTAAGCTGTGGTTCTCATTATTACATAATGCTTTTATGTAAACTTCTTAGGATTTGGAAAGCGAGCAGATTTGATTAAACTGTGGCATAATTATTTGTGGTTTTTTTGGCCTCCTCGCTTTCAGAGACTTCGCAGCAGGAATTTGCAACAAGATCAGTGAGATGATTCAAGGTAAATGAATCTCTGATTCTGTGAGTCTGTGTAAATTCAGCAAAAATGTTTTTTCTTTTATTTATTGCCTGTGTTAAAGATTTAGCCGGATTCTTAGTCACTCTGTGCTTTTTATGTGTTTGTGTTTGTTTTGTCTTTTCCCTTCAGGTTTGGATACGCCGGTGGATCTGAAGCTGAAGCTGATCCCCATGCTGCAGTACATGCACCATGATGCCGCTCTGGCCTCCAGGAGCCGGGAACTACTGCAGGAGCTGGTGTCCTCCTACCCGTCCACCCCTATGGTCATCGTTACTCTGCACACGTTTACCCAACTGGCCACTTCATCACTTATTGAAATCCCAAAACAGGTCTGATTACAAATACTCAACATGCACCGTGTATGAAACATTTAGAGACATCTTGCCTTCTTTTGACATTTTTCTAATAGAGTTGGATCGATATAATAGTTTGCTGATTACATCAGCAATTTAATCAGATTGGCAAAAATATTACGCATATTGCACATATGGTGTTTTTTTTAAAAGCCCTCCATCCCCTCCTTTATGGAGGACCTATAGTACGTTGTTATTTATAATATATATTTCATGAATATATGAGGTCTTCTCCTAAGAAGCAGGACATAGAGAAACAAAAATAAACAATAACATCGATGTTGCATTAAAATGTGCAGAAGTGTGTTGATCTTATTTTCACATAGAAAATTAGCAAAGCATGTAATTTAGCCGAGGTGCCCAAACGTTTGCAAATGCCTGTATCTGCTTTTTTTAGTTGCGACATTGCTGATGTTGGAGCACACAATCTCTCAGCAATATTGGGTGATAAGCCTCATCTTTTGACATGAGAATACCATGTTATAATACACAAAAAACTTGTAGACAACATTAAACAATATGTATGTGTATTTAAGACTGTGAATTTCTGCTGTTTTTTCTGCTGTTTTTTTCTTGCATTTTTCTTGAGCCAATCAGCGTTGGTTGTTTACTTATATTTAGGCAGTGTTTGTTGTCTTTGTGCAGATTCAGTTGCTCCTGCAGTATCTGAAGGACGACCCCAGAAAAGCAGTAAAAAGACTCGCTGTGCAGGACCTGAAACTGCTGGCCAAGAAAGCTCCTCACATGTGGACCAAAAAGAACATTCAGGTAAAACACTCAACACATGGGGATTAAAACAGAATAAAACGGATTAGCATAACATCTGAGAACTGCTAGATATCTACTTCAGGTTTCTCTGAGATATTTAATGGCCCATATCATGAAAAAACAAATTAAAATAAGAGTTTGATGTAATAATTAAAAAGTGTTTCAAATTTCAAAGTATTCCAGTTACTTTCCAGTCCACAGAGTCCACATATGGAAATATTTATATATATATCAAAGATATTGTCACTGTCCAAAGAAAAACTAACATCTCAATTTTTGTAAATTTTTATTTTTCTACATCATTTGAACACAGCACTGGTACTTAATGCTGTGTGAAAATTTGAAAAGAAAAATCCACCAAAATCACTTGGAATCAAATCTCAATATCAGAAATAAAAGCGCAGTAACAGAAAGCCTGTTTGATTCTTAGGGATAAACCAAGATTCATAAAAACAATACTTATGACTGCTTTTGTTAGATAAAACCATGCAAATGTGGCCTCTTTAAAAAAAAGATATATATATATATATATACATATATATATATATATATATATATATATATATATACTAACAACTATTATATATCCAGTTTTATTTGTAGTCAATCCAGTTGTATTAAAAATATATTAAAAATGAATTCAAGAAAAGTGTGGGATAAGGGCCCTTTTCACTGTGATCAGTATTAAATTTAAGACTGTTGCCTACAGAGTAATCGTATATGTGAAACTACTTTAGAATAGTCTCTCGACCAAAAATATCAACTTAATAGTGTAATTAATGAGGGGCAGATAAAAGGAAAAGAGAGAGCAGTTAGAAGAGCTAGATAGGGAGCTTGGTAAGAGAGCTGCAGAGCTACGACATATTTCTATACTGTATCTCAAAGCACCTGTCAGTGTTTGATTTTGTGAGGTGGAAAATGATCTCTTAAAATATGTAATAAAAATAAAGGTCTTAAAAATATGTTAAAAAGCATTTTATTTGAATTAAAATGTTGAGCAGTAGCTTTGCGCTTGGAGTAATAGTTGTTTTTACTAGCCAAAGTTGAAGCTAATTGATTTTAGTTAAAGGTGCTGTAGATTTGACTTAAATGTGATCAGGACTTAGCGCTGTCGCCTCACAGCCTGGGTTCGATTCCCCGCCGGGCACCCAGGGTCCTTTCTGTGTGGAGTTTGCATGTTCTCCCCTTGTCTGTGTGGGTTTTCTCTCACAGTCCAAAGACTTGCAGTCAGGGTGATTGGACACGCAAAATTGCCTCCTGGTGTGAGTGTGTGTGATTGTGTGTGTGGATGTATATGTCTGTCTGTCTGTCTGTCTGTCTGTCTGCCCTGCAATGGACTGGTGACGTGTGTTTGGATGAGTGGTTTAGATGATATGTCTGTGTGTGTCTGTGTGTCTGTGTGTGTGTGTGTGTGTGTGTGTGTGTGTATAAGAGATCAGGACTTCATCTTAGTATTAAAATAAAAAAGAACCAATAAAAATAATGCAGACAGTTTTATTGTGTTCTTATAGTTTTTGCTTTTGTGCGCATCATTAGATTGGAGAAACTAGCATAAATAACAATTATAGTAAAAAATTAAGGTTATAATATCAGGAGCATTAATTTCATGAGCTGGGCTGTGTTTGACTTGTGTGTGTGTTTGTGTGTGTAATTTGTGATTTTGAATTTTTGATACAATTTTTAATATGATTTTTCAATTTCTTCACTTTTAAATCTCATGTTTTAGGCATGTTTCTAATTTCTATTCTCCTACATAAGTGTATGAAAAGCGCTACATAAATACACTTGCTTTGCCTTGCCTTGTGTGTTGCAGACGTTGTGTGAGTGTGCCCTCAGCACCCCCTATAACAGTCTGAAACTTGGCATGGTCTCAGTGCTGTCCACTCTTTCTGGAACCATCGCCATCAAACAGTACTTCAGCCCAGCTGCAGGTAAGAGCGAACTTAACTGTATAATGTAAGTTGTTTTTGTGTATATTACAGTGTAGAGACACTGCAGACAAAGATTAGGAGAAAAACATTGTTTCTTAGCTGCATCTCGATGCGCTCTTGGTAGATTCGTGTGCAGAGTAGTTTTATTAGTGGCTTCCAGTATTCATAGTCAGGTGAGGTGGAGGTCAACACACAGGCATGTTTTGCCACTTGCGAGTTGCAACCAGTTTTAAAAAAAAAATGGTTGCATCAGAAATGTTCTGCTTTAACGGATGTGGCGTGCCACGTCTGGTTTCAGACTACTAGCAAAAAAGTGCATTTAAAACTGAGAGAACGGAGCAGGTGCTGCATTCACGTTGAGGCAATGTGAAATTATAGTGTATTCACTCAAATAAAATGGTTATTTCACATATATAGTCCACAAAAACAGTAGAAATATAAGATCAGAGTAGCGATATGCACGTATCAAAGATTTTATTGCAGAATATTAAAGTAACCATTATTTTGAAAAGGCTGCCCGAATGCCTTTTCATCAAGTCACTTTGAATAGATATTAATGCATGCCATTTTTTTCTGAGTTTGTATATGCTGTTGTGTAGTGGAAATGGTATTATTTTTGCTATGTTTAGGTCTTAAAAACATGTTAAAAAGCTTTACGTTTTATTTTAAAAACTGTACAGCGATCTTGAGCCTCAGCTGAAATGAAAATTTTGTGGCCATACTGCCCCCAATTTCCAGGGCCTTAAAATTTTGGTAATCAATAATATCAGCCATTATAATTTTGTTTATATATTTCAATTTTATACTCAAATACTTTTAGTTAAACACTGCTTCATTGGCGGTTGTGAGTATCAGTTATTGCACTTCTTAAACTCAGATATCTGTTATGGTTAATTAGCTCTCTTCTCTTCAAGGTGAATCCTCACCGGCTCCTCACCTCACTGACCTGGTTAAGCTGGCGCAGGAGTGCTGTTACCATAGCAATTTGGCAGTGGCAGCCCATGGGATCACAGTGCTGGCCAACATCGCCATCTCCTGTCCAGAAAAAGGTAGTTTTACCTTCCCACCCACTGCTCTTCAGCACATTCAAATCTGTTCACATTGCAGGTATGATTAGAACAGAGGAAGTGGTCCTGGGTACCTGCATGATTATTTACTCGGCAACACAATAATCATAGAATAAATTCACATAACACTATTATAGTAAGTAGTTATGTAATGTATGTGTTTGTTTAACCATTTCTAAACCTGGTATTAACTGTAGGTAGCCTCCAGTACCTGGTTTATTGATGGTTGTGGGATTAAGGTGAAATCTGGAACCAAACTTTATCAGCCTTTCTCACAGGATATCAACTACTTTTAAAGGAAATTTGTATTGTTTTCTGCTGTCTTAATATTTATTTGCATTTATTCTAATGATATATGGTGTTTTTACAAGTAGAAAACATTGCTGAGATAAATGATTTAACCAGTTTGCTTAGTGTCTGAGACTTTTGCAAAGGACTATATAAAATACATATGGGACATTATTATATACACTGACTGGCCATTGCATTAAGCACTCCTCCATGCATCTATCATTGTCCATTTGATCAGCTCCACTGACCACATAGGAGCACTTTGGAGTTCTACAGTTACAGACTGTAGTCCATCTGTTTCTCTGCATACTTTGTTACCCTGTTCTTCAGTGGTCATGATCTCCACAGGACACCCTCAGAGCAGGTATTATTTGGGTGGTGGATCATTCTCAGCACTGCAGTGACACTGACATGGTGGTGGCGTGTTGGTGTGTGTTGTGCTGGTGCGAGTGGATCAGACACAGCAGTGCTGCTGGAGTTTTTAAACACCTCAGTGTCACTGCTGGACTGAGAACCCAAAACATCCAGCCAACAGTATCCTGTGACCACTGATGAAGGACTACCAACTCAAACTGTGCAGTAACAGATGAGCTATCGTCTCTGACTTTACATCTACAAGGGGGACCAACAAGGTAGGAGTGTCTAATAGAGTGGACAGTGAGTGGTCACAGTATTTAAAAACTCCAGCAGTACTGTGTCCAGTGCACTTGTATCTGGGGTGTGTGTGTGTGTGTGTGTGTGTGTGTGTTTATGTACACTTACATATACATACAAAACAAACTTAAAATGGCATTTTCTGCAGATTATAGTGCACAATTTATTTGCTGAATTGAATGTATTGGGGGGGGTAAGAAACAGAAAATGTGCCATAGCAAAGACGTACATGTATGATCCCATGTATGTCCTTACATTTTCTTCAGATTTTGTTCAGCTGGAGCAGGACACAGTGATGGGGATGGAGTCATTACTACTGTTGTGCAGTCAGGATGCTAGCACTTCTGCACAGGCCACACTCAAAGTGAGTACAGCCACAAGTCCTTATAGGAAACTCTGTCCACTCAGTGGCCATTTGGCTGATAATTGCTGGGCAGTTATGTTCAGTCATACAAAACCGGGTCCTTTGTCTTTGAATGAGGCAGCAAGCTTGGTGGAGCTCCAGCTCTCCTCAAGATCCTCTACTACAACATAAACTCACAAGCTGTATGAATGAGGGGCTACAATCACGGACAAGTTATACCATTGACTGTGTATATGATGTAAACATTTGTATGCTCAATTGCTGTTTATTTTATTTATAATTTATTTATAATGGTTATATATTGTTGAATATAATTGTTTGACAGTCCTTATTGATTTATTTATTTATTGTTTTACTTATTTATTTATAACTTCAATAAATCTGTCTCTCTCTCTCTCTCTCTCTCGCTCTCGCTCTCGCTCTCTCTCTCTCTCTCTCTCTCTCTCACATTCTCAGACAGCTCTGGCGTCTCTGGTGCGGATGCTGAAGGGTCGTCCCCACCTCAGCCAATCGTGTGTGGAGTTTTTGTTGGCTCAGCTGCACTACGCGTGCGATGCTGCGCGGATCCTGATCTGTCACGCTTTGGCAGCCATTGCCACACAACTGCCTGTCCTGGGAGAGAGCATGCTGGGAGATCTGGTGGAGCTGTACAGGAGTGCCGGCAATACAAGCTCAGAAAAGCAGCAGGAGCTACTGGTCAGGCTTACAAAATAATAATAATAAAAAAAAAACCTAAAGGGATAGGTGGTGCTGTCACTGTCTGTATGACCATGTTTATAGATAACAGTGAGTCATACAGTGTCAGAAACCACATAATCAAGTCTATTAGATATACTGAGCATCTCCACACATTTTGAGGCAGTTAGCTTTGCGCTAATTAAGGAAAAGGAGGAAAAACTACCAAACCTACTGCAAAAAACTACCAAATCATATCAACAGTTACCAAAACTACCAAGCTATGTTAAGACATACCAGTGATGCCAAGAACTGCCAAATCATACGAAAAACTAACCAATAACAACGAAAGCATGCTAAAACTTACTAAACCATACAAGAAACATCTAAACCTACAGCAGTAACTACCAAACCATACCAAAAACTGCCAAACCATACCAAAATCTGTCAAACTATACCAAAAACTACTAAAGTTCAGTAAGTAAACCATACCAGACCAGACCAAAATTGCCAAACCCTACCAAGAACAACAAAACCATACCAAAAACCAACCGAATTATACAAAGAGCAAGCAGACCACACTAGAAACTGCCAAAAGATACCAAGAACTACCAATTTATAGCGAAAACTAACAGGCCTACAGCAAATCATACCAGAAAAATGACCAAACCATACCAAGAACTACTGAACCATACCAAGCGTAAGGGGTGTCTGTCAGTGTAAGGGGCATCCTGCAGTCTGTATTTATGGATTTGTTTTTCTTCACACACCGAAAATGTGCTGGTGTTGCAGGAAAGCTACGGAGCCCCTAAGGGGCCATGGCTAAAATAATAATAAAAAAAAAAAGTTGACATTGCGCTCCCTCGCAAATGTTTTTGCATTCCTTCACAAAATATATGCTTGTCAGACAGCAAGCAAACATAGGACCAGAGGTGCCCAATGACATTGCCTACATTAGAGCTTTGTTTTAGCATAGCTAATGTTAAAAACGGTTTTCCCAGTTTCGGCAGTGTATGCTGAGTTTATTCAGCAGTTGTTCTCTGCAATCTCTGTAAATGTAGCTTTTACTGTACGAAGACACTCAATCTCAGTTTCAGTTTGCGTCATCACGTTTGATTTTGAGAAGCGACACTACGGCTTTATATTTCAATCCAAGATCAACATAAAATTCAATGAGCTGCTCCATGTCTGAGCTTAAGCAAACCACAACTTTTGCAAGTGCACCATTTGCATCACAATGCAAAATATTTGCGAGGGAACGCTTATTTTTTTGCGAGGGAATGCAAAACATTTGTGAGGGAAACTAACCACGGCCCCTTAGGGACTCCGTAGAAAGCGGCTCCTAATTTATGGAATTTTTTTTTAACCTACCCGCCTACAAATGGCTTTAACCATAAACGAGTGTGATATTATGTTTTATTAATTTAATTAGTTGTGCGTTTTATTAAAGTAATTCAGTCAATACCATGAAAGTATTGAGTTTCGATACTCAGCCCAGTGCTTCTATGTGATGAAATCTCTGTTTGGCAGGTTTCCTTGGCGACGGTGGTGTTTGTGGCCAGTCAGTCTTCTCTCGGCGCAGAGGTGAAGACTGTGATCCGGCAGCAGCTGGAGGCCTCGGCGAATGGCTGGACTGTTTACCGCATCGCCCGGCAGGCCTCACGCATGGTCAGATTCACAGTATTACTCGTAGTGGGCGGGGCACTGGGAGGGATGTTAGTAATGCACCAAAATTAGAATTCTTTACTGAAACTGGAAAAATAGGTCACACTTGGTCAAAAGCTAAAAGAAAGGATTCTTTTATATGTAATTTGGCATTAGTTATGCTTTAACATAGTAATGCTGATGATGCTTCAAAGGCAAGGTGTCTCAAAAGCTGGGATTCAGCTTTTAAATGCCTCTGAGAAAACATGTATTATAATTTCATATTTTTACACAATTAAATATTTAGTAAATTAAAATTAGTAAAATTAAATTAGTCCTCTAGTTCTCTCAGTTCTCTTTTCCAACGTGGTGATTAAAGCCATTATAGAATCATCAGCATTATTACTTTCATTTAAAAGCACAAATAAAAACGGCAAATAATAAGTGGGTTGTTTTGGTAACGTTTTTTTGGCCAGGTGCACCCTGAATTTCAGGTTTGGTCAAGAGTTTACATTTCTGTGCACTGCAGCTAGATTTTTCTGTTTATTTTTTGTAAAAGAGTTTAACTGAATAAAAAATGTCAATGTAATATAATGGTAAAGAAAAATATCTGCTTAGCTTGGTTTCAGAGCTGGTATCAGGAGAAAAAAAAGCATGGAAGGTGCATTGAAAAACCTGTCTGTTGTGGATAATCAGATAATGAGTGATATTTGATGCATTTTCTTGCTCTGACTGTCTCTCCCTCCTGTGCAGGGCTGCCATGAGCTGTCCAGTGAGCTGTACCAGAGCCTCAGGACACGTGTGGCCTCCGAGCATTTCTACTTCTGGCTGAACAGCCTGATGGAGTTCTCTCAGGCTGAGCGCTGCCTGAGCGGGCTGGAGGATGGAGACTACAGCGGGGCCATGGGGGCCATCACTGAGGCACTGAAGTCCTACCAGAAAGGATTTGCTTCACTCACGGTCAGGATCTTTTCATTGTATTTTCATGTGTGCAGTTATGCTGATTGGCCAGCGGAGTTTGTGAGTGGTGTGGAGTGAAGAGGGTCAAGTGTTCTCTCCAGAGTCGCTCCAGTACTGCTGTCTCAAACTGCTGATCAGCTGTATAAGTTACATGCCGCACGCGTGTTATTAATTTTACTGATTATTGATTAGTCTGCAGGTTAATAAATAGGAATACAAAAATTAAAAGTGCATTTTTGCATTGTTTTAAAAATAGATATAAAATGTTAACACAGGCTTATAATTCTATGAACAAACATGTGAAGCACGTAAGCTTTTATTATGCTATTAGAACCAGACTAAACACCATTTTTTTTACTTTTTATTACTTTAATACTGTTGAACAAATATACCCTATAACAGCATTATGGGCCGTCCTATGAATGTGACTCATTCTAAAGGTCCTTTTGCTGTAAAAGAGGATATTTGTTAAAAGGATTAAAATGACGAAATAAATTTAAAATAATAGAAAATAAAAGAACAGAAAATCTCTGCTAGTGCTTTGCAGTGGGCTCTATATCTTGCGCAGTGCGTTCCCACTGGGCCTCATTTGCCAACATTGTCCTAATTTTTTTCACTTCTGTAAGTAAGGTATGTTTCATACTTGTAATCCTCATCTGTTTCTTTCAACAACTCTGTAGCACAGCGACGGCAGGAATCACATCTGAGGCTAATGCATCCGATTAGCTCACGTTTTGAGTTTTATGTCTTGTTGAAATCTTTTGATTGGCTGGTTGAGCTGTAGTGAAATGTCCTCTAAAGCCAGACATACACCGTGTGATTTTAGAAATCTTGTTCTTTGGTGATTCACACTGTACGTCTGAATAGTTCATCGTGTGCAGACAAAGCCCATGATTTATACACTCGCTCTGTACGAAAACGCTCAGTCCATGAACAATTATACGCTGAAAGATATGAAAAATAATACGCTGCAAGCCAAGTACTAAGCAAAGAAAAACTAAGCAGCACTTCTAACACTGTACACTAAAGCTAAAGACAGGTGTGGATTTACACGGTAGGACAACACATTCTCTCTACAGCCTGTTTTATATAACAAAGTCACCGTATTAATGTGTGTACCTCACTATTCTATTCAGTCAAAGTCAGCATATGTGGACTTTGGTAAGAAATGTTGACTCTTTTGCCTCCGTTTCATGTTTCCACTCCTTTTAGAGATTTGTGATTGTGATTGTGTGTTTAAAAATGAGCTAAAATCACATGGTAGGTCTGGTGGGTATATGCCAAGGTGAATAGTTTAAAGTGACCAGTGACTTTGTGTCCAACCTCCACAGAGTCAGTACCACTTCTCTGACAGCAGAGCCTCCTTCACTCACCAGTCTCAGTATCGACGGAGCCCTAGTCCTAAGAAAAAGTCTACATCACATTCATGACGTGTCCTTAAACTGCAGAATTGTTTACACCTTGAGTGTAGAGTCTGTTCTTACCTAAGAACATCCCAAATAAGAATTAGTGAATGTCAGAATCTTTGTGAAAACTGCGTAAGTGGTTTAAGAATAAATTTCTTAAGAACGGTTGGTGAATGATTTTATGGGGTCTTATTGCCCCCTAATGGGCTTGCATGTTTATGCAAGAGTTTGTGAGTTGTTTTTGCTTTCTTGTGTGGATGTAGACATACATTTATTTATTTATAAATGGAATGAAAAACAGTTTTTGCCATATCTGTCCACTTCTGGCAACTCAAAAGCATTCTCTCTATAACATATTTAGGCAAATTATACGAGCAGCTTTTATTTCTGAGTTAGCAGTTTTTCTGAATTGGCAGTTTGGTAAATTGTATATGAGTGTAGATGGATTAAATTGGTGCTGTTCTGTCCTCTGTTTTTTCTGACTGCTGTCCCGTTCTGTCCGTAGGCTGCCAGCACCCCTCTGAGTCCGCTGGCGTTTCAGTGTGAGTTTATAAAGCTGCGGATGGACACACTGCAGGCTTTAGCCCAGCTCATCTGTACCTGCAACAGCCTGAAGACCAGCCCACCTCCGGCCATCGCCACCACCATCGCTCTGACCTCCGGAAACGAGCTGCAGCGCTGCGGCAGAATCTCACTGCAGGTGACACATACCAGCGGGCCCACATATGCACGCACCGTCAGAGTCTCCACTCACCTTTCTTCTGTTTAATTAGTCCTGCAGGATGTTCTGTCAGTTTTGTATTTATAGTGCTTTCCTTTCACTTAGCAAAATTGTACCAGAACTTTATTCTGGATGTTTAGCAGCTTTTTCAGTCATTTTAGAATCTTCTACAGCTCTGTTCATCTTTCCATTTCTTCTGCTTTTTTCCAGACTAATTATTTTAAGTTATAAGTTGTACCGGCCTGTAGAATCATTTTAAACATTTTAAACATTTCATTTTAATGGAACTGCTGATTCCGAAGTGTTGATAATGCATATTTGAAATTGTATCAAATGTGTCTTCTTTGCTCAGATGAAATTGTCCATGGATGAGTTTCGGAGTCTTGCTGGCCGCTATGCTGACCTGTACCAGTCGTCCTTTGACGCCGACTCCGCCACGCTCCGTAATGTTGAACTGTATCCTTCAAAGACTGTGAGCAGAGACAGTAAATGGCCCAGCCACAGGTTTTCATCTTTCATAATGGAGCATTTCAGGGTAAAGCCTTGATTTAAAATGGGATTCCTGTCTGTAAAGACACATACACACTTACCCAGCCTCCTCTACTCAGTCTAAGGGTGAGAGTATTGGTGGCAAAGAGAAATGAATGTCATCATAATATAAAAAAATAAGAGAAACTACTGGAAAATGAAGTTTAAGGGGCAAGTTTACTAAAAGAGGCATTAATTAATTATAACTACTGTCAGTTTGCCTTGGTGAAGGGGCTATTTTAGTGGGTTATCTACCAACAACTTCCATGCAGTGTAAACCTCGGCTTTGCTCACTTTTTGTATGAAAACTCGTTTCACCGGGTAGGAGGAGAAAAAACTTTCATCATAATTGGTTACTTCCTCTCAGAATCTGTATCTGTAAAAAGTATGATTGTAATATGACATTAATATTTTTGATGCTCAGATTTCTTGAGGGGTTTCTGACTGTTAAGTAGTTAACTAATTAATCAATTATTAACTAGTAGTAGTACTAGTAGTTTGTGTGTTTGTGTGTGTGTGTGTGTGTGTGTGTGTGTGTGTGTGTGTGTGTGTATAATATCTTTTTTTGAGATGCTTGTAATTAAACTATTCAGGGCTAATACACAGTTAATGTTTTCATTAACATGTTTGTCAGGCAACAACAGAGCTGCCTGCTGATCTCTTATGTGATTGAAGCTTTAATACTCGACCCTCAAACAGCCAGGTAAGACTGAACATATACATCACTCAGCATTAAAGAAAGATTTAATTTGGGGAAGGTTTCATTTACTGAACTGCCTTAATGTTCCCAGGGTAGACCGTATGTGGGGAAACTCAATCCAACCTAGATCATCATTACCATCAACAAAGCCCCACTCTGAATAGAGAAGCGAAGAATACAGTAAAACCAAAAATAAACCAAAACAAAAACACATTTTAGCTTTTGCAAAATATTTTTTTGAGCAATCTGTGCAGTATTTAATACAACTAACCTACACATATTTGCTACAGATGAAAGCATGTATTTCTTTATTTTCAGCACCTGAACATGAACATTTTAACTAAAGGGCTGAAAATGCCAACTGAGGTTACAACCATAGACTGAGTTATTGTAGCAGACTGAGGGGCTAGTTGTAACAGTTGCTATAAAAGTCTGGTAAATCAATATCAAATTTATATATATATATATATATATATATATATATATATATATATATATATATATATATATATATATATATATATATATATTCACAGTGAGGATGAGGAACTTTTCTGCATGTCACCAAAAACCTCTATTTTACTGTAGCTGTAGACACTTGAGTTTGTTGGTCCTTGACAGCAGAGGCTTTCTTCTGGCAACCCTCCAAATAACCTGTGGTTATATAGGTGGTGTTTGATTGTAAATTGGGGGACGTTCTGACCCCAAGACCTAACAAATCTGTGTTCCTTGGAGATTCTTTTTCCACTTGTCTCAGCATTGAAGCCTCTGACTGGTTTATGTGTTTCAGTTTCCAGGATTTTGGCACGTTGGGTTCAGTTCAGGCGGAGAGCAAGTATGAGCGCAGGATGATGGGTGTGTTTAACCTCGTTCTGGAGGAAGTGGAGTCCCTGAGCAGGAAACACCCTCCTGTCTCTTACCTGGTAATGATCATCATAAGAGAAACTACTAGAAAATGAAGATTAAGGGGCAGATTTACTAAAAAGGCACTAATTATAACAGTCTACTGAAGCATCCGCATATACACATTGCTGCTGAGCTACCACTGGATGATGAAGTTGGTGGCTCAGATTCACTTATCTGATTCTGGAGCCTTTCTTTTCCAAAATCTTTCCATTTTACTTTGTTTGCTTTGTTTAACACTCTCGTAATGCATTGTTCGGGAATGAAAAAGAAAAAAACACTGTAGTAGGGTATTTACATCAGCCTTTACGCAGTCATATGCTGACCCCAGCGCTGATGTTGTGATGTTGTGTGATGGGGAAAGGGGCATGTGAGACAAATTTTGATGATGTATGAGGTGGCTAATAAGCTGCATTACTATTGTTTTTTTGTCATTTTAATTCCTTCATTACATCAGCAACGTTGACAATGTTTTTTTTGACTTCACACCTGACGAAGCTAGGTGGCACCCCGGCTGAGAGAGTCTGGTCAAACTTCACTTCACTATATATAGTCTGTGTCTTGCTGATTTGTACAGTGCAGTCCAGTAAACACAGGCCATATGGACATGTTGCTGTATGATTTATTATAGTTGGAATGATGGTTCTTGTTGATCCTAATCTTGATCTTAGCTGCATCTTTTCTTTTCCTTTTCTGCTCATTTTGTGGTTTATGTTTTCTCCTTCGTTTCAGCACACTGGCTGCCTGTGTGATGCAGTCATCGCCCTGCTCAAAGTTCCACTGTCCTTCCAGAGGTATTTCTTCCAAAAGCTGCAGTCAACCAGCATCAAGGTAAGCCTGTATGCTGTTTTTCTTATTTAATTTTTGTTCCTGAGAAAGGTACAGTATGACAATTTTGTGAGTTTATGTACCAAAAACAGTCATGACCATTTTTCCAACCTTAGTTCATCCCTTAGAATAAAACAGGCTGTTTTATTTATGTGGCTTTGACATTTACACTAGCAGGCAGGCGACCAGTCATTTCCTATGGGAGTATGTGATTTGCAGCAATGATTTAGTGGCAAGCGACGACTGGGGACAAGCATTTTGTTCCAATTCCCAATAGTATTATTCAAAATATGGAAAGAGAAACTTGTCAACTAATTACAGTGGTGCATATTTTACCCAAAATGACAGTACATATTTTACATCGTCTTACAATTTAACATGCACTCATTGATTGAACACACTCACGTTTTAAAAACACATTTTTGAGTCAAGGGGTTCTTTTAAAATCAAGATTTAAATATTTATGCTATTTATTGGCCTTAGACCTACTATTTATTTTCCTGGTGTTCCTTTTTTTAAACACCATTTGAAAATGGCAGCTGTCCAACATTTTGTGATGAATGGACTAACAGAAAAGGTCTAAATTTACATGAAACAAAAGTTTGTTATTGTTATTAACATACATTTGTTCCCTGTACTCTTAAGGCACCATTTTGGAAATCTTATGTTTTTTATGACTGTAATCCTATACTAAGTGCTACTTTATAGTGTCTTTTTTTTAAATATGTAGTGCATTTTACATTGTTTATCAGTCAGAGTCTTTCCAGTGTGTCCAGTGATTTTATTTCTCCTTTCCTCGTCCAGCTTGCTCTCTCTCCTTCTCCTCGCACTCCCAGCGAACCGATCCCAGTGCAGAACAACCAGCATCTTACGCTGAAGGTGGAGGGCGTTGTCCAGCATGGCTCCACCCCGGGACTCTTCCGGAAGATCCAGTCCGTCTGTCTCAATGTGAGCTCGACACTTCAGGCTAAATCCGGACCGGATTTTAAGGTGAGCACAGCAGTGATGTGAGCTGCGCTTAAACCTGATGCTCAACATTCAAAATGTGAAGGTTGAAATTTTTATTTTTTCCCCACTGAGGTCAAAACTTTTGAGTGATGTTATGAACCATAAACAGTAATAATTTGTTTAAAATTGTAATTTTCTAACCTCTCTTTTTCCCTTTTATTATGATAATTACAACAGGCTGTTTTTATTACAGTACCTTTAGTACTGTGGCACCGATATCAAACTGTATCGTTATTGGTGCCGAAACTGGCACTTAAACCCAATATCAGTATCTGTGATAGGGATACTGATACAAATGACTAATACCACGAAGCAGTTTTCACTTTGTAGTTAGCTTACCTAACTGGCTGATATGAACCACGGTTCTATGCACGCACTCACAAATGTCTTACAGAACATTCTGATTTGGTCCATATCCAGCTCTTTTATTTCAAAAACTCTAGAAAATTAGATTCCCCATGATATGGGCCCTTTAATTGCAGCTTTGATGAAGACTGACCAACGGATCGTAATTCAAATTGACCTTCTTAACGTAAACCTTGTGTTTGTAAGCAGACAACATTCTTGTAACAGAGGTTTCCTCTCTCTCTTTGTCCCACCCTTCCTCCTGTTGCTGTTCTCAGATTCCTCTTGATACAAAGACTAATGAGATCGAGCAGAGGGTGGAGCCTCACAATGACTATTTCAGCACCCAGTTCCTGCTCAACTTCTCCATCCTGGGCAGCCACAGCGTTACCGTGGAAGCGTCTGTGGTGGATGACAGCGGGGTGGAGTGGAAGACGGGGCCGAAGAGCGTGGTCACTGTGAAGTCTTTGGAGGACCCTTATTCTCAGCAGCTTCGCCACCAGCTACAGCAGCAGCAGGCCGGAGCTCAGGCAGCACTGCGGAACGTCTCCAACCGCTTCCAGTGACTTCACACCAAACGCCCATCAGCTCTGTTTGTGGCTGGTTTAAGTGTACACAGTACTGTGCAAAAGTTTGGGTGCCCCTGCTAAAATTAGATGTTTTTTGTTGATTTTCTGAAAATAAGTGAACATATCCTCTACAGAGAACACACTTCTGCACATCTTAATGCATAACTACTCTTTATTTGCTCAATTTAACATAAAACGTAAAATGTGGCCTGTGTAAAAGTTATGTTCAGCAAATAAATAGCAATTGTGTGTTTAAATTAGCAAACAAATGACATATTTAAGAGTGTTCTCTGTAGAGGATGTGTAATGTTTTTTCACTTAGAAAATCAACCAGACGTGTCATTTGACCAGGGGTGTTTAAACTTTTGCGTACAACTGTATCATGAATTGTTCAGTATCTTGAATAGACTTGATTATGTGGCTTCTGACCCTGTATGACTCACTGTTATCAATAAAATTGTATGTTGCATGTTTATAGATAACAGTGAGTCATACAGTGTCAGAAATCACATAATCAAGTCTGTTCGAGATACTGAACAACTCCACACAGTTTTGGTTGTGTGATGATTTAAGCATGAAATTAGCACCATGCTAATTGGTGGGGTACTTGTTAGCTACATTAGTTTTGTAGCTCCAGTGCTAAAACTAAAAATGTCGCACTGTGTGTTCCCCATCTGTGTGCTTGAATCAGGATGAGGGGCTGAGTTACTATAAGTTCTGTAGTCTGTAAACCTTGCTGTAATAAGACCTCTTTCCAGGCTCCGCCCACAAATGCATTAATTTGTAGCTACTGTTAGACATTTCACACGGCAAAGAACCGTTTAATCATGCAAGGGGTTCTTGATTCTATATAAAACCGTTTTCTGTACTAAAGAACCCTTGAAGAAAGAAGTATGCAGTCATAGGTGTTGGTATCTCTATGAAGACTCATCCAGTTTTTACACCACAGCTTAGTGTTGTGTATTAACCTGAATCCATTAGTTGGAATGGGATTTTTTTTTCCCAACAAAGCAACAGTTGCTATGAAAGAATGCGTTTGTGGGTGGAGCCTGTGTAGATCAATTAGAGCAGTAGAAGATGCCACAGTAGGTTTTTTGTTGCTTTGGCTTTGTTTTACAGGACTCAATGAAGTGCCACAACTGTCACATGCAGCTGCGTCCAAAACCACAAACTGCAGTACTCTACACTTTTAAAGAAGATGGTTCTTCAAGGGAAATGAAAATGGTTTGATATAGAACCTTGAACACTTAAGTGACCCTTTGCATGCTTGAAGGGTTCTTTGCATCATGAAAGGGTTCTTCAGACTGATGGAGAATGTAACAAGCTGTTACATGTTCTGCACATGTTCTCCTCACTTTTAGCCCCAGTATTTGAACAGAGTTTTTCAAACCCACAGGCAGATCAGTCAGTTGAGTCTATGTTATATTGTGAAACTGTTTTTCTGTGTAATCAAGATGTTGCACAATTTCCTTTGTAAAGCTCAAGTGCTGGACCTGCTGTTTGTAGCTGTTTGTAGGACATTATGCTGATGATCTACACTTAGAATCAGAGGGTTTAGTATGAATTTTTTACCTATTTTTTTACCAAGATAGAAATGTGACTGAAGTTCAATTAAAAAAAAGGAATGACTCTTCTGCAGTCATTGAGTGTTTATCTATAAGAGGAATTTCATGAGTAGATGCATAATTTGATGTTTGAGATGTAAACAGTCATTCAGAGTGTTTTGGTGTGAAAAGGTTGATTGCAGAGACTCAGATTTCTTTACAGTGGTGGTGATAGGAACCAGAGGTCACCATGAGGGGGGCGCACTATCATCAGGCACTGTATTCATAATCATTTCATGTAATATCTTTCTGTGAGGGAGCTTTGAGAGGTGGACGTCTGGTTCCTGTCACCACCACTGTGAACAGTTCTGACTCAGTGTCTCTGGAATGGAGCTTTTCACACCAAACCACTCTGAATGACTGCTTACATATTAACAATTTAATTATTCAGACATTTAATTCTTTACATGTAATAATCAGTGGACTGTGTTACCGTCAATGACACAGTTCTGCCACAAGAGGTCACTGTAAAATACATGGCCTCAGTACTGGAGGTTATAGAGGCTAAACAATGTGACATTTACACTATAATCACAGACAGATAATAAACGTTACAGTAGCCATATATCTTTTTTTTGACTAAGATCTTTTGGTGGTGTTTTTAACTCAAGATTGGCCAGACGTTTTTAACTTTAAATTGGCAAACCAGACGTCCACCTCCAAGCTCCCTCATGGAAACTTAGTGGTTATGAATATGCTGCTGGATGTCTAAGGCACTGTTTACAATAGTTTTTGGACGATTTTGCCCTAAAACATATTGTTAAAATCCATTAATGGTGGAAGGATACATGCAGGGCGTTAGTGAGGTCAAATAGTCCCTAGAGAAAACCACTATGTTACCATTATTTTACCATCAACATTACATATGAAACACAAAGCAGGTTCACTGGTTGTATGATTAAAGTGTTCTTTACGTCATCAAAGTGTTCTTCAGATTAATGGACAAAGATAAGAAAGAAGGGAAAGATTTTTGTTCATAAGACACTCAGGACTCTGCCCCCTGGGTTTTTCCCAACTTTGGGCCCCAGAATCCGGCCCGTTTTTTTTAACCCTTTAATCCTGGCTGCCGCGCTCTCCGTGTCGGCCGCCAGGTGGCGCTGCTCGGCCTGTTTGCCCGCGGAAGCTGCGCCGTGTCTTTCCGCTGATCTCCGGCTCTCTGTCTGCACTGGAAGCCCAGCAGCTCCTCCACACGGGCCGGGGCCAGCCTCTCTCCCCTCTCTCCCACTCACATCGGGCTGGTTTTCGGGGAGAAATTTGCAGACATTTATATGTTTTTCTTTTTAGCCTGGAGCGTCACGATTTACCACCAGCGGCTTCTCCAGCACCATCGACACCATCAACGCCGTCAACTTGGAGGCGAAAAACGGGGCTTTTTGGCTGCATCGAGTGAATTACTGTTATTATTATAATAGACCGTATTGCTGTTGCCTTTAATAGGAGGCTACTGAAGCGGCAGCATGCTGTAGCTCCCAGCAGAAGCGCGGACTGGCAACCTGGCTCAAAAGGCAGCGTTTTATTCGGTGGGAATGATGATGGTGGTGATTTAGAGAGGGGGTTCAGATTCATCCTGATCTCCATGTGACTTTGACATCGGCCTCGCTGCTCTTCGTTGCACGGTGAGAGCCGCTTTAATGGCAGCACTTCAACTATCAGCATCTACCTAACTGTATTTTGGAAACAGCAGCAGGAGTTTTTTGCATTTATTTGTGGATGATAACAAACATAAGTGACCATGAGTGCCACCATCTGTCACCTTGGACTGAAAGGAGCTGCATTATTCCTAATTTTTAGGAGGCTGAAGTTGGCCTCCCGTTCCACCTTAATAGGTGCAGCAGTTACGCTTTGGAGCCGGAGGCGCCAGAATGGAACGGCTGCACCATTTAAGGTGGAACGGGGAATTCCAAAAAAGCTGGCTGAATTAATGTTTTGGGGCTCGTTTATGGGTGTCTTCGTCAGCCTTGTCACGTGTGAAGCTGTATCTGCTCTGTCTGTTGTCTTTGGCAGTATTTTAAACCATTTTTTACCATTTTTGAGCATTTTGCTGCTTCAGAATGAGCTCCAATGAGTTGAATGAGGTGACCTAACGCTGAAAATGTGCCGTTTAATGTTGGAGCAGGATTGAAAAGCTCTCGTATGGATGGTCAGTTCCACTTAATCCACTTAATCCATATTTCTAACTTCACCTTTCGGCGTTAAAATGGTCTAAAAATGGGTTAAAACGGTTGTTTTCGTCTGTTTGGCTAACGGTAGCTAGGCGCTGGCTAACATAACTGTTTAACTTGTGCTTAGCTGCAGCGGCTCAACTGACAGCAAACGGCGTTTAATATTTTATCTGGATGATAAAATATACTTGTTTTTTTGGAGTAACAGTAACTTCAATCGATGATTTAAACGATTAATCTGAATATTAATCTGCTAACGTTAACGTTAGCTGAGAAGCTCATTCATTATAGGGACGTTAGCGTTAGCTTGCTAGGCTAACCTAGCTCTCTAAATAAGCTCTTATTTATTTTGATCACCAACATAATGTTAATTATATAGCTATTTCTGCTACGCTGTCTGCCTAATATGCATTTTAGGCATGTTTGCTATGTGACTATGTGCTCTATCTCTGCTAAGCTGTCTAAATACTGTTATTTGTGCATTTTATGCACTGTCGTCCCTTCTATTTGTGTATATATTTATTTATAGATATAATAATCACGATTATAAACTTATAAATGTCATTATTATTAGGTGCTTCTTATTTTTATGAGGCTTAGCTCCTGTTAGCTCTCATTCATTCATTAATTCATTTCTTGTCATATTAAAGGGGAATTCCATTGATTTTATTTTTTTTTCCAAACATTTCTGTATAATTAAGTGTTTGAGATGCAGTCAGAGTCATTCAGAGTGGTTTGGACACTCATTTCTTTACAGTGGTGGTGATAGAAACCAGAAACATAGCCTTTTTATTTACTATCCAAAACCACCAGTGAACCTACATGTGTCTTCTGAGTTTTATATGGAATGTTGATGATTGTAAAAATAGTGAAACCTCTGGAAAAAAATAAGTTTTCTTTGGGGACTATTTTGCCTCACAGTACCCTACGTGTATCCCTCCACTATGTAGGATTTTAAAAATACATTTTAGGCCAAAATCTTCTCAAAACTATCGTACAACAATGTCTCAGACTTCAGGCAGTGTATTCACAACCATTTCATGTAGTAACTTTCTGTGAGGGAGCTTTTAGAGGTGGATGTCTGGTTCCTATCACCACCACTGTGATCGGTAAGTTTCTCTGAAACAGCTTTTCAAACCAAACCGCTCTGAATGACTCTGTTGACATGTAAGCCATTTAATTATGCAGAGTTTTTGGGAAATCTGTGGAGTTCCCCTTCTTTTTTGTGCTAGCGGCCTTTTTATTTATTTGTCTATACATATAATAATGACGATTATAAACTTATAAATCTCAAGTGCTTATTATTATGAGGGTTAGCTACAGGCAGCTCTCACTCATTTATCCTTCTTCATAATAATTGACACATTTTTACCTATTTTGCCCGAACGACCTCTGACATACAGGTTAATAATAAAGCCTGCATGCTAATATGTTAACATGTTAGCTGATACCTTAATCATTTTAATGCCAGTATCTTAATCATTTTAATAATTGAAAATGTGAAAGTGTTGCTAATGAAGCCTAATGTGCTAAATACTGTCTTGACTGAGATAGTATGCTAATATGTTAATAATTAATCAGCCACTCTAATGATAAGTTAATAATTAAGCGGGTATGCTAATAATATGTTAATCGTTAAGCCATGTGATAACACATGGCTGGTGTAGTCCATATTTCTTGGTTTTTAGGAGTTGCAGAACTAAAGAAAGACGGGGGAGGTGTTTTAGGTGAGCTGGGCAGTAAGACTTAAGTGATATTCAAATATTATTCTACAAAGAAATTTTAACTGGTTAAATTATTTAGTATTAATTTGACTTGCAAAAATATGGGAGGTAAAGTTTGTAAATCTTTAAAATCTAGCCTGTTTTTAGTTAAAGTAGCTTGACTAGTAGAAGTAATTTCAACTGCATTTCAACTGGCAAATGCTGGAGGCGCATTAAGTGACCTTGAATGCTGATGGTTGTGCTTTGTTTCATGCTGGTGCGTCTTTATATGAGCCTTGCTGAAGATAGACAGCTGATGTGGTTTTTCAGTGCTGGGGACGTCCTTGAACTACACTCTTAAAAAAGATGGTTCTTCAAGGGCTCTTTAGTAAAGGGAATGGTTCTATTTAGAACCATGAGTTTTTATAGAGCAATTTCTTGCTTAAATGGTTCTTTGCATGGTGACATGGTTCTTCAGATTGATAGAGAATGTGTGGTATGTGGTTCAGGCTTGAACCTTTTTGGTGCTATGTAGAACCATATACAATGGTTCTTTAGTGAAGACAATGGTTCTATATAGAACCATGAACACTCAAAGAACTCTTTTGCATGATCAAAGAGTTCTTTGCTTTGGAAAATGGTTCTTCAGATTGGTGGAGGATGTGCTATAGATGGTTCTAATTAGAATCATTTTGAAAACAGTTGAATATAGCACCAAAAGAGTTCTTCTATTGTTACAATGTCAAGCTTGTCATAATAGAAGAACCCTTTTTGGTGCTAAATAGAACCCTTTTCAAAATGGTTCTATATAGAACCATCTGCAGCACATTCAACACATACATCAATCTGAAGAACCATTTCATGATGCAAAGAAGCCTTTGATCATGCAAAGGATTCTTTGAATGTTCATGGTTCTATATAGAACCATTTTCTTTACTAAAGAACCCTGAAACTCCTTTTTTAAGAGTGTACAACACATTCTCTAACCTGTTAAGCATGAAATGGTTCTATGTAGAGCTCATGGTTCTAAGTAGAACCATTCCTTTTGCTAGAGAACCTTTGTAGAACCACCTTTTTAAAGAGAGTTCTGGTGCATCTGTAGTTTTTATATAATACGCATAATTAACCACCAGCTAGTTTCCACTAGTTATGCTTAATTTATTAATACTTTATGTACTTACATGTTTTTCTCCGATAGCCGTTCTAGCACTGACAGTGTTGGTGCATATCTAATGCTGATGTACTGAGCATAATGGAGCACTAATGTTATTTTTGGTAGCTACATTTTAATAAATTAATGCAACATATTCATGTACTAGTCCAGTTAGGTCACTAACTAGAATTGGTCACATGCTACCTAGTCTAGCTAGTTTGAGATTGACCACATCTTTTGTTGGTCATGAGCCTGAACTTTAGATGTATTAGTACGAAGCCTCTTTGGAGGTTGTCAGCTATTTGATTTTTGTAGCTACTAGTTATCAAAATCCCTGTTTAAATGGTCTTTCTGTCCTTGTCATTGTTGCTGAATCTGTTGTAAACATGCAACCCACATTTTGCAGAGGAGCTGCAACTGTTTTCATATCATCAGTACAGTGAAGAGAATGATTTACGCAAACAACAGAAATGACTTGTTAGATGAGAACAACAAGCTAAAAGCTAATGTTAGGATTGAGTGACACCACAGGGATCCCCAATGGCTGTATGACGTATTTGTGTAATGCTGGTGTTGTAGTGAGAGAAAACAATATAAAATTGTGAATTTTGTCAATCTGATGAGGCTGAGGGACATAATCACATGTCACGATCATACATTTTTAGTTGATGATTATTTAGCTTGTAAATAATAGCGATTAATGATTTAATGATGATTAAATAATAATTTAGTTGTTTATTCCTGTTTTTATGTTCTTATTAAAGTACAAGCCCAAACTGCTAAACTGGCTGATTAGCCATCTTGCTTCCTAGCTAGCTTGTGTTTTGCAATTAACAGTTACACAGTCGTCAACCAGAGCTCACATTTCTCTCAAGACTGTGAGCGAAAAACGCTTGTTCTGCAGCTGTTTTCCAGCTTACAAAAGCAGCTAGATCTGCTATAAACATTATTAATCCCTCTGAGGATCCTCTGAATTTGGTATTTGGTAACACTTGCAGGTGAGGCTCATGACAGTTTAGTAAATCTGTTTCACTTCCAGATGAAGATGAAGTTGCCAGTTAAAATGTAACCCAGTATGGTATGTTAGTGTGCTGATTGTTGTGATACAGTGACTGTGAAGTGATTAACAGCTGTGGAAAATAATTGCGGCCAGTTTAAATAATTTCGATCATCTCAAATAATTGTGATCTGGTGATTGTGTAATGATTGTGACATAAAAATGAACTCTACACAGTTAAAAATGATGGTTCTTTAAGGGTTCTTTAGTAAAGACAACAGGTCTGTATAGGACCTTGAACACGCAAACAACCCTTGGCATCGTGACAGGGTTCTTGAGACTGATTGAGAATGTGCTGTAGAAGGCTCTATATAGAATCTTTTTGAAAATGGTTCTACATAGCACCCAAAAGGGTTCTTCTATTGTTATGGTGTCACAATAAAAGAATCCTTTTTGGTGCTATATCGAACCATTTTCTTTACATAAGAACCTCTGAAGAACCTTTTCTAAGAGTGTAGTTAGCCTAAATGCCCCTTATGAAAGCTTCGGATAAGCAGACATGCAGTCTGTTATTCCAGTTTTGTGTTAATCTGTCTGTGAGAATGTCAGTAAATTTCAGTCAAAATTAAACCGAACTGGAATGCGATCGACCCAAACTCAGCAAACGAAGACGTCTACACTCTTGAAAGTGCTTACGTTTGACAGATCCTTTACTTACGCTGCCTTTCTTTCTGTGTTCCACAGACAGGTTGTTGCAGAATGACACCCTCCCTGGAAGCGGCCCACAGGCTGGGCTGGATTTTACTGAAGGCACTGCTGCGTTTCACTTTCATGTTCATCAATAATTGTGTTGCGATCCCGTCCTATTGCCTCTACCTGCTTGTGCTGCAGCCTTTGAGAATAATGGACAGTCAGACTTTCTGGTACATTGAGGGGGTAATGTTCAGGTGGTTGCTGGCGATGGTGGCATCGTGGGGCTGGTGGGCAGGATACACAGGTAAGAATAGCGTCTTATATTTCACAATGAAGCCTAACCTGTGGGCATTTGAATTGAAAGCTGAAAAACATGCAGTACTAGTGCTGGGTGATATATCGTCTACGCCGGGATCGGCATCACATTGGTAGCAAAAATTTATCCTAGATTTTTCTTGTTTTTATTTTTTTCACTTGGGGAGTAACTATTAACGTTTGTTTTATGCACCAAAAATGATCATAGTATGTTTTGACATGACGTCTGTTTACTGTGTCTTTAAGACTGATATATATAAATGAGCTGTGTTCTGATTGGCTGTCCTGTATTATGCCTCTTTTAAAAAGCAGCCCGGGCTGAAACATTCCTTATAACGTCAGCACGAGAGGGCAGGGCTAAACTGCTGTTGGCCGAGTCAGCAGATATATGCAAATTATTATTTGTTACATTTTTCATGACATTACAAAATGGTAAATTAATTTCCATAAATGGGGAGTAAAAAGTTTAGTTTAAAACTAACAAATTCTACATCAAGATGCAAATTTAAAAAATGCAAAAATGCAAATTAAAATCAAATTCTAATAGAATTTATAGAACCATACATAGAACCATTTTCTTTACTGAAGAACCCTTAAGGAACCACTTTTTTAAGAGTGAATGCATTTACTGCTTTAATTTACTTACTGTATATTTATTTGGACCAACTCAACGCAGTTTATGTAATAATTGTGACAGTCCTACCATTTGAGACTCGAACTCGATATTGTACTCTTCATCCTAGAACGATGCTGACAGAGTGACTGTAAATATAATTTTTACCACTTTCATGTTCTGCTTTGTTGTAGTTCTGTTAGGTTTAATCAGTTGGCTTGTAAGAGTGACTCAGGGTACACACAGGGACACGGTTGCTCTGACGGAGCGCTACTTTGGGTCACACGTTATCGCTCTGACTTTGGCTTCTGAATCCAGGCTGAAAAAAACCTGTTTACGCTTCTCGCCAACAGCGATTCTTTCGTCCTTGACAAAAATAAATAAACATTTGCACGTGGCGTTTGAACCGAAACGTGTTTCTTCTGTTAAAACCGTCGCGGTTCCAGGTTTGACATGACCTCCAGTGAGCTGAGAGCAAAGTGCAGATCAGTGCACGGTCCAGTGGTGAATCGTGGGCAGAGGCCTGGACTGTAAAATATTTGGGTTTATCATCTATGCTGCTTTTTGCAAGCCAGTGGATGCTTGTTTCATGGTCTTGATTTTAAAGGGTGTATCGTACATTTTTTGCCTTATTTTTTTTTAAAATGTGTTTTATGTACTAAAAATAGTCTTAATTAATTTGTGCATTAACATTATCCAACCTTGTTTTTGTTGCTGCGCCTTTAGGACTGATGTCTGTAAATGAGCTCTGTTCTGATTGGATGCCCTGTATGTTGCCTTCATTCAGAAAGCAATTTGGGGCTGAAATGCTGCTTATAACTTCAGCAAGAGGGGGCGGGGCTAAACTGCATTAGTCTGAATAGGCAGAAATATTTTTTTCCATCACCTCACAAACACAGTATGTTCAAAACAGGCTGATTTTGCAGCTTATGTTCCATGAATGGACTGTATGAACCAGGCAGTGAACGCAAACTCTACAAACTCTACATCAAACTCTTCTCATGCATTTTCTGCTATTTAGTAAGAGAACTAAAAATATGTTGCCTTAAAGTTTTATTCAGTCAATGTTTATTTAAACCCTAAATTGAGTAAATTGAGTGAGACCCTCATTTACAATGTAGCCGAGCTTGTACAGAAAACATTAGATTGAAAATATTAGATTGTAAAAACGTATTGAATTCTAAAAAAGTAATAATTATCATTATAGTAAATTTAATAGTAAAAAAAATTATGAAAAGTAATAAACCATTAAAATTGCAACAATATAGTAACTTAATAAGTAACAGATTAAATAAGGATAAAGTAAATAAACATACACTGTAAAGATTAACCTAAAAAATTACTTTATGAAGTAACAAAAATTAAACTAGTTTTATTCAACAAAAGAAATACATGAATTCAAATAATCATTTATTGTATTTAGGTTAAATAAAACTAGTTAATTTACTTGTTACCACATGATAATATTTTGGGTTGATCTGATGAGCCATTTTTCACACTTTGGTTAATGAAATAAACAGTAACTTAATAATAAATTAGTAATTAATAATAACTATTATTATTATTATCCACTGTAACTTGGCAGGAGCTAAGAATAGGAGTTGATGATGAAATAAATAAAAAGAATAATAAAAGTGTAACAATAACTAAAACATATCAGAATCATATGAAAAGTTAACAAAAATCACAGACAGACAGATCAGAAAACAACCATAAAATATAATGTTGCAGGCTGAGTGGAGGTGGTTAAAGACTAAGTTAAAAATGTTCATGTGACTGTAATGAATTCCAGTTCACTGGTGTACTATTATAAGCGGCTGTGTTCCAAATAGCACATTGGAAACTCTATACTGCAGCAGTATATACTGTATACTGCATGCTGCTCTTCATCAGTTGTAAATTGTAGCGCATTCAGAGACAACAGCTGTGACTAGACTGCCAACATCAGGGTTTGAGCCAATCAGACCAGCTCAAGGCCCGCCCCACTTTCCTCAGCCCTCCAATCAGTGCCTAGCAGCCATAGTCACTTTTTAGGTCTTTATCTAATGTGAAGATGTATTTTGGTCAAGAGATGCTTGATTTTTGAAAGATGCTGCAACAGAGTGGTTGTTGTTTTCTCCAAAACCAGAAGTAAACTTAAAAAATGTCAACTTTAGATACAGATACAGAGATTAGATTTAGATTTGGATACAGAGACGTGTTATCATGTGTTTGCCAAAAGATCAGTCCTTTCATTTTCACTTCATTTATAGTTACTTTGTCTGAATAATAAGCAGTATGACTCCACACGTGAGCCTGGAAAGCAGATGCTGAGCGGATTGTTTGATACTGAGTTACTGTTTCAACCATGTTATCTATGCGGTAAGCTAACTTCATTAACCCCTTAAAACCCCTTAAAAAAGTCAGTCAGCTTTGTCATTTCTGCTCATCACAGAACACAAGCAGCGGACAGATTATAATACAGATAAACTATACAAAAACTAGTACTTCTTCTCTACAGTAAACAATAACTACAACTATACATGCCTGAGGACTATAGAGAACATGGACCAGCTGTTGCTCCACATCATGCAAGCAGTCACTATAAAATAAAATCTTCAGATTGCTTTACATCTGCACCGCTGACAGGTGATCGAGTTAAAGAGTAACATTAAAACCTTATTTATTGCAAGTTTTATGTGTCAAATGTTGTGTATGTGTTGGTTTATTACACTCAAAGCACCCTAAGACACTAAGATTCCCACACTTGAACTTAACTGAGCTTTTAAATGCTGGATGATGCGACATCCTACGATAACACCACAGTTATTCAACCTAACAGAGAAGAGATTGAGATGAGATTGTTGTAGAAACCAGCTAAGCTGGTTAAACGTGCTCTGTGCTGCAGATATACAGGTACACTGTACAAATTTAGGGTCTTCAGATATCAGACAAAACAGCTTCAGGAAAAACACAAGTGAAGACGTGAATCGTGACTTCAGTGTTCAAATACTGGTAACTTGTAAGGTGGAGGACTTTAGTACCTGTGCACATCCCTACTTCATACTACAACAGTTTCATTACTAAACTGTTCTTATATTTGAGCAAACTTAAGCTTTTGTATATTGCTGTTGTCGGATCAAAGCCTTGTATCTCCTAAATAGTAGCTTTACAGGAGAAAGAAAAAACATACTTTACTTTTAGTGTAAGTCAATGGAACCAGACATTTTTCCAAGTCATTTTGGGCCGTTTCTTTTAGTCCGTTCATCAAGAAATTTACACACGATGTAAAGGACAACATGCATTTTCAAATTGTCAGAAACTGAAAAACAACAAAAAATGGAGATATGAGCTTTTGTTCTGACAGCAGCGAAATACTTACAGTTTTCATGATATACAGTACGTATATAAGTTGGAACGAAGAGCCCCAGCAGTGCCCCAATTTAAAAATACTACTACAAACTGAGAGTAGAATGATTCTTATTCAGTGTTTCACACTCTGCACTAAATCTAGTTAAACTGGACTGGTTATGCTGTGTTTGTAATGAAGCATACAGTTTCGTGTTCTTTAAGTACTGATGTCCATGATATGCTCAGAAAAGCATCTTGTAATGGAATGTATTGTAATGATAAAGTATTATCAGATTGCCCACCCTTTGCCCAAGGACTGGTATGTTCAGGCCAGCCCTAAAATGATGGTATGAAAAACTGACTGTCACGAATGACTGACTTTAAGTCTTAACTTTTAATGTAAGTTAATGTAACACTTTTTCCCCCCAAAGTAATTTTGCACCTTTTCTTGGCCTATTCATGAAACCATGAGATTCTCACACAATATAAAGTTTAGCTGACATTTTTAATCACGTTAAAAGCTTTTAGTTTGACAGTGACATTACGTTAGAAGGTAACAGGCGGGTGCTGAAGCAGCTGCCCATAGGCTTCTATTATCAGTGACTTTTGAGTCAGCGGGTTTTCTCTTCTTTTCTAAGTGCCGGGAAATGCATTGAAGTTCTTGTCCCTGGTGATCAACTCTGTTTTTCAGACCCAGCAGACGGAGATTAGGTTGGAAAAACTCTGGAGTATTCCCTTAAAGAGGAAATCCACCAATTCTCCAAAATTTCTGCATAATTATGCAAGATGAGTTACTCAGTGTGGTTTGATAAGAAATAATTCATTGCAGAGACTCTCCACCTACCTAGTTTGGTCCTAACCGAAATAGCAGGTGTGAAAGGTGCCTCAGACCTTGGTCTGGACCAAAGGACCGAAAGTGGTGGTTTCAGTCTGGCTCAAGCTGAACCATGGATCAGTTCGTCTGCAGCGTAAATACACGTTTTTGGATGGTTCAGATTTTCAGGCCATTTACAGGAAGTACATAAAAATGCCAAAACTTAAACCTTATTTTCTAACGGATGAGAGAGAGTATATGACAGGATGGCAGAGCAACTCCACCTAAAGATAACGAAACTGCAGCAGTATATTAAGGTAGTTAAGTGGCAACGAAATTAATCTGTTAATTCATTTTTTTTTCTCCATTCAAACTAAAAAGGCTGCCCACTGAACTGACAGCACAGCGACAACAGACGCTCCACAACAGAACATAGGTTTGTCTTGCAAAGTTCTTTAGTACGCTTGCAAAACTGGATCAAATGTACACAGTGTAACAACAAATAAACCTCGGTCCACTTTCAGTGTGAAAACACCCTCTGATTTCTTTACAGTGGTGGTGATGGGACACATCTGAGTTTTCATATGGAATGCTGATGATGGTAAAATAGTGGAACATATGGAAAAAATAAGTCTTATCTGCGGCTTATGCTCAAAACAACGCGTTTCCACCAAAACCATGTCTTAGACGTCAGAGAGAGGTGGGCAGCATGACAATATTTTATTGTTACTTTTGTTTTGTTTTTCTTTTTTTTTGTTTTGTTATTTTTTAGTATCCAATTCCACCCACTAGTTAGGACTTCCCCGATCGCATGATAGTGCCAGCGCTAGGAGGGCGAAAGGTAGCACAGGCTTCCTCTGAGACCTGTGAAGTGCCACCCTTTCTTTTCGAACTGCTGCTAGTCCAACGTCATTGGGAAGCTGAACACGCTCAGAGGAGAACACTAACCGCCAGTTCTGTTAGTTTCTGTCAGTTAACAGATGCTTGCGCTGGCTAGCATCGTGCTGAGTAATGGAGGGAGACTGGGGGCCATCCTACCCACCCAGAGAGAGCGAGGACAACTGTGCTCTCTTGGGCTCCCGGCCACGGCTGGCTGTAGCATCACCAAGGGCTCGAACTCGCAAGCGCTAAGAGTTTTTGATGGCACTTTTCAAACGTGTGCATTGTGTCCGTATGTCAAAATATCATATAACATGTGTTAAAAATATCTTAAGTATTGTGACAGGATATTTTTCCTTAATCATCTTCCCCTAAGGCTGCCCGTTACATGAAATGGTTATGACTTTCTGTGAGGAAGCTTTTAGAGGTAGACATCTGGTTCCCATCACCACCACTGTGAACAGTTCTGACTTAAGTTTCTCTAGAACAGAGTATTTCACACCAAACCACTCTGAATGACTCTGTTTACATCTTAACAATTTAATTACACAGAGATGTAGAAAAATCAGTGGAGTTTCCCTTTAACATCCTGACTGAAACGTAATCTGTATTGTAGAGCAGTAAAGCTGCAGTAGGGACAGGTGGTCCTTAAGGGAAAGCGTGGCTTGTCTCTACTTGTTTTATGCAGATAATTGAGTTGAAATGATTTCTTTTCTCTTATGGAAGTTCTCTCTGTGGCTCAGATGAGAGATGAAAGTGAGACTTGCGTATCAGGCTTCATGTGGGTTGAAAATAGCCCCTTATGCCGGGTGATAATTGAATCTCCTCTTACTTGGTCTTGCTCTGTCCAGAAAGCCCTTGGCCTTTTGGATCATTTATCCAGCCTTTTGTGCTGTTGCCGTTCTTGTCTTTACAAATTGAATTTTAAAGAAACACATTTGTTCCTGATGTTTACGGTATTTTACTGTGGTTCGTCCATAAAGGCGACTATTTTTATTACCTTATTGCCATTCATTTTGAAATATGGCCATAATTAACATTTTTATCACGGCTTTGGACTAAAGCCATACTCCGAGGTACAGTTTGGAAAAGTCCCTGTGAGTGAGTGTACAAAGCAGACCAAAAAGCTTTTAAAGCTTCCTGTAGAGAAGCATTCACTTCAAAACATCTTGGGAAGTCTTGGGAAGCAGTTGTTGAGTGATTCTAACCACCTTTAAAGAGGAAAAACCATCAGGAAATCTCTTTCCATTGTGCTGTGAGCTGTGGCCAGCTTCTTATAGATGGTTAAAGTTAGCGTTAAAGTGTTTTCAGCAAAATTACTACAGTCACTTATCAACACTGTACTCTCACTGGCCCTTTCATTAGATGCAGCTAATGTAAGAGTGTTCTGTACACTTACAACTTTTCCCATTTATATCATAAAAAGCACTTCCTTGTCATTTATCAAAGACGCATCTGAGACATTGTCATATGCCCTTGTTTCCATCAAAATGGTTGACAAGACCATCTAAGCTGAGTTTGGACATCAGATCTGTGTAAATAGTGACCGTCCCCCCCAACACCACGTGAAAATGGTGGGTGGGGAAAACATAGGGATGTGAATGTGAATGGGGTGGGGGGACCTTTCACAGCCAGTTAAAATGTGTATTAGCACTTTTAATATCATATTTAACCCTCCAGCGAATATTAAACTACAGATTAGCACCATGAAACACTAAGTTAACGCTCTTAGCGCAGCTTCACACCACTGCCTCAGTTTACTAAGCTTTTTTTTCGTGTTTTTTTTTCACATTTTGCAATAACTATTGAAACGCAAAAAGTGACAAAGTACTGCATGGATTACTGCACACTTACGTTACTGTGTCTCTGTTTTCATTTATTTAACCAAAACAATTCAGATAAACATTGTTGCAGAAAATGCAACACATGAAATATACATGGAACATTTCAGACTTTTTACTGACTTGGACATTAGACTGAAATTCTTTTGTTTTCAGTGACTCTATACCTGAATTATATTTATTTTATTAAAATAAATAATTCATCTTTCCATTTTCTCACTACCAAAACAATCACAGCAGTTCCCAGATTTACCAAATGTTTCAGTTCAGATTGTTTCAGTAACTTTTCACTTGGCATTACTGACGGGTTGCTGCGATGGGCCCTTTTGACAAGAAACAGAAGTGCGTAAACGCTGGGTAAAAGGCGTTCCACTATTGCTTTATGGACAGTTATTAACCTCAGGATAGGTGTTCGTATCACTTCAGCTCACCACTGAAAAGTGTCTCACTTTATCTTTGTCATTAGTTGCCAAGACTGAAATTCGAGGATGTGTACAGAACTGTTGGAGAACCAAACACACAACAATGTTGAAGTCGAAACTAAATAAAGGATGTGTGGAAAACTCTTTCACAGCTGTCAGAGCACAGTAACATCAGCTAACATCTATAGAGTGAGAAATCAATAGATGTTGAAAATAACTATAACCAGAACGCTAGATTAGCTGTGTTAGCTGGAGATGTTCAAACAGCTTGCTACCAATAAACAAGTTGGCTAAAAAGCTAAACTCCCACACATGCTGGCAGGGGGGCGCACCAGGTCGTCAGGGTCTGTAACAACACTATAGACATTTTCCGCAATTACAGGCTCCAGTGAATGAACATCTACTCCCCGCTGAGCACTTGCTCTCTAAGATACTGACAGTTTTTAAGGAGAAAATGAAAACTGTTCCTCTGAAAGCGGCTGCGCAAACTGCACGGTAAAGTCCGTCAGCAGCAGTGAGATGCTGGTACAGAGGTTCTTTTACTCTGTACGACAAAGTTCATTCCTTTGTTAACTGCACGAACCCATTTTTCCTCTGCACACCATCAGCTGAGAGGCCAAGCTGTACATGCTGTATTTGCCATCGTTGTTATTGTTATTGCTATAGCTTTAGCGGAAGCAGCATTACCTTGCAACGAGTACTTTCAGCAGAAAAAATGCGGGAAAGTGAAAAGGGCCTATTGGAAAACATCTGTTTTTTTTAAAATACTGTTGTATAGTTATACTTTTGCCGTGTGCAAAGACCCCAGACACCTGTCAGCTCTGCGCATTTTTACACTGCAGTTTTTCCCTTTTCTTCTTTGCAAAACTGCTCAGGTTGAATAGGGATCGTGAGTGAACAGCCTTGTTTTAAGACCAAAAATTCGGATTGAGATCTAGATTCTGACTTGGCCACTCCAGCTTGAATGTCAGTAGATCTTTTTGAGCCCCATTTGAGCTGCTTTCGGAGATCCTAGCAGCGTCCATGAGAAAGCAGAGGGCAAATAATCCTTCTGATGTTTGTCAGGAGGTTTTAATTGCTCAGCCACAGCTGATCCGTTGTCTCGGTTGTTTCCATGCTGAATCCTGCCCATCCTGTGCATCTGATGCTGTTGCTTCATCTGCCTTGATTGGGTGCCCACTGCTTGCCAGCCTTCTGGACCAGTTTGACCACCAGGGAGCTTCCCGCTGTACAACGCTGTGCAAACCTCACCTGCATGAACCGACCCTCCTGTTGATGCTGCTGCTGCACAGACTCATTCACTCAATCAGAGCCATTGCTTCACCTGCTAGTCTCCTTTTCTGTATTTTAATATTTTACACTAGTGTTAAAACCATTTTGCTCTTTTGTTATTGTTTATCTGGTGTCGATCAGAGGAGGATGGTTTTTGAGTCTTGGTTCCTCTCAAGGTTTCTTCTTCTTGCTTTTAGGGAGTTTTTCCCTATCATGGGTCTCGGACCCAGTTTTTTTCTGTAAAGCTGCTTTGTAACAATGCCTGTTGTAAAAAAGTGCTACATAAATAAACTTTAACTTGACTCCAGAGACAACAGTGATTGGTGGAGTGTGTTCATGTCGCCTTGAAAGCTTTCAGAATTCAGAGGGCGGAAAAAATAATCCTGCATTTTCACAATCTGACAAGTCCTGTTTATGGGCAGCTTATCAGTTATAGAGAAGTTTGAATTCATTTATAAACACACAAATCACACTGTGATGAAGGCCTTTAGAGACATTTCATACATTTATCTGAAACCAAATTCATTTTGCATTATTGCAAACATGGATTCCAAACTTGTGCACAGTAGAATGCATGGTTTTTGCGTTATGTGGCAGAAATCTGTGTTCAGAGTATCATTTTGCGTGTGTAATCCTCTTGGCCTTCAGCACTGCTTTCTCTGCTGTCTGGAGACACCATACCACAGATTATAAGTCTGTTACTCAGCGCTGGATTTCAGTCTTCAGCGCTCGGAAACGGCCGTAAATCAAATGCAGGACATGGTGTGATGACTTCACCAGCTCTAACAGACAGTGTATGCCAAGCCCCTGGGGAAGGACGCCTGCGCTCTTGTTAATGCACTGGAAGGCCAAGTGTTTTGACAGAACTCTGAGGTCAATGAGGGAGAGAAAAGGCCTGGTGGCCACCACGTGCTGCTCGGTTTGGTTTGCTGTTTTGTTTTCTGGCTGTGTTTGGAAGTGCTGATGGCTAGAAATCCAAAGGAAACTGGCTGTTCAAGAGCGGGCAAGAAAAAGGCCCATCAGTGAGGCAGCCTGTAGTCCAGTTTATCCAATGTCACATTTTGGAGTCAGCTGGGAGCATTTACGTTTATTAGGGATGTGCCTGGGTACTGGAGTACCAGTATTTATATACTGAATACTAAGTTACCAGTATTCATATACTAAAATCAGAGGTCGCATTGATTACAACACAAATATAGCCATTTTATTTACTATCCAAAACTACCAGTGAACCTACATGTGCCTTCTGAGTTTTATATGGAATGTTAATGATGGTAAAATAATGATAGATCTGAAAAAAATTTCTTTGGGGACTATTTTGTCTGTTTTAACACCCTGCTTGCCGTGAATGGGGTTAAAAATCTGTGTTTTAGAGCTAAACTTTGTCTCAAAACTATGATACAACAACATCTCAGGCCTCAGGCAGTGTATTCATAATCATGTCATGTAATAACCTTCTGTGAGGGAGCTTTTAGAAGTTTCTTTAGAATGGAGCATTTCACACCAAACCAATCTGAATGACTTTGTAAAAGTATGTACCATGTAAAAGTAAATTCATATATTCATACACACATCACTGTACAATAATCAATGCATTTTACCGTGCAGTTATTTACAGTATAATTGATGATTTAAGTACAGCCCTATATATAACTGTAACTTGAATACTGATAGTAACCAAAAAAAAATTCCCAGAGAGAGAAATGATACAGCTGTTTGCAGTGGCAGACCTTTCCTTGGTACTGCGCCTGTGTAAAACACTCCTGGGTCATAGAGTTGAGTAGAGTCACTAACTGAGTGGAAAATGACTCGGTATGGGTCGATAATATTACATTACAAACACAAGTCAAGGCTAATCTTCTATATAATCAGTCACAGATATATGAAGACACTGTCTGCTGTTATCAGGCACCGTCCTACATGCAACACAACCCATCACACAGACTCTGCTCCCATCTATAGGAATACCTGACCCACGTGTTACTGTTCCACTTTTAACTGTGTTTGATTCTGTAACAAACTAAGAGTTGTGTGTGTGTGTGTTACATTCACTACATTCAATTTACAGGTTCGATTCTACACTTCTGATGCTTTTCTCTTGTCAATGTCAATAAATGACGAGTAGGGGCCATGGGGGATCCAGAAGGGTTAATGAGTAGAGTGGCTGTGACTACATATAGACCACTGAGCTGTTAATTTTAAACTGGTTAGATGAGAGAGGTTTTCAGTCTGCTCCCTGAGGAACACCAGCTTTTACACTCTATTCCAGCTCCATCACACCTGCGCTCACAGTCAACGCTCTGCGGTTCTTATTGCCTGCACAGGTGTGCCTGCAGCTGCCTGCAGTTCTTCACAAACTGAGTTAACCCTTAAAGCCTTAGAAGATGCACTATATGGCCAAAACGATGTGGACACCTGACCATAAAAGGCTATTCACTATTCAGCCTTCACTCTTCTGGGAAGCTGTCCACAAGATTTTGAAGATTTTGTCTGTGGGAGTCGAAAGAGCATCAGGCACTAATGTTGGATGAGAAGGCCTGACTCTGAGTCGATGATGCAGCTCATCCCAGAGATGTTCAGTGGGGTTGAGGTCAGGGCTCTGTGCAGGCCACTGGAGTTCCTCCACACCAAACTCGACAGACCATGTCTTTATGGAGCTCGCTTTGTGCTCAGGGGCTCAGTCATGGAACAAGAAAGGGTTTTCCTCATACTGCTGCCACAAAGCTGAAAGCATATAAAATAATTACAGTTTTTACTTATAAGTAATTGTCTAAAATGTCTTTGTATACTGTAGCATTAACATCACCCTTCACTGGAAATAAGGGGCCCAAACTCTGAAAAACAGCCTCAGCTCATTATGCCCCCTCCACCAAACTTTACTGTTGGCGCTATGCATTCTGGTAGGTAGTGTTCTCCTGGCATCCATCAAATTTAGGTTCGTCCTTTAAACTGACAGATGGAGAAGCGTGAATTATCACTCCAGAGAACATTGTGTCAACTGCTCCAGAGTCCAGTGGCGGTGAACAGTGAACTGTTGTTGCTCCTTGACATTCCCCTGTCACAACAATAACACTTAGAGTTGACCTGGGCAAACATTTCACAAACTGACTTGTGGCAAAGGTGGTATCCAGTGACGGTGCCACATTTAAAGTCACTGAGTTCTTTGACACGACCGATTCTACTGCCAGTGTTTGTGGAGATTTCATGACTGTCTGCTTGATTTTATGAATGGTGCTTGATTTTAGGAAGGGTGTCCACATACTTTTGGCCAAATACCACCAGTGATTACAAAAGCTTGCTGTAATTTTATATAAATTATTTCTCACTTGCAGCTCATTGAAAGTGCAGACTGTGTTTGTTAGCAGAAGAGGAGCGATTGTATGATTAAATTTGAAGGGGTGTGTGTGTGTGTGTGTGTGTGGTGTGTGGTGTGTGTGTGTGTGTGTGTGCAAAACGACAGTTGTGAATCTAGTCTTCTAAGGCTTGTGTTACTTGTTGAAGTCTTTACTGATGAAGTTTGCTTGTAAATGTAAGAGCTTTGGGGGATGTCACAGTGAATTTCATGCTCAGAGCACGGTAATCTCCATACATACACGCTCAGTACATGCAGCACAGTAGGCGTACTGCAGCGTAACCCACAGAAATCATGCCAAACCTGTCAGAGCTCGCAGCGTCCCCCGCATCAGCACCCGATACTGCACCATTTCAATCAGCACTTCTCCATACAGTGGCCAAATTCACACCGTGGGGAAAAAATGTTTGATTGTGTTATCTTTTTTTTTTTATTTTGAGTGCTGCGGTAAAAATGGCCAAATATGTCTTCGACTAATATACAGCACTTTGCAAAACTCAGACGCCAACGTTCATTTATTTAATTTGCAGTCAAAATGGCCATTAAGTGCAAGTTATTCATTTTTTAGAGTCCGCTGAAAGCATTCATCTAGCAGGAAATTACACAGAAGCTTCAACAACCGAATCTAATATCATGTTTGAGTGTTCAGTGTGTCACTCTTTATCTTTATTCCAGCTTCCATTCTTTTCAGGAGACTCACTTTCAGTTTCTCAAAGAAATCTGCAGACACAAAGTTCAGTCTTAGAAGCTGGTTGATCATTTTCTGAAGTAATCAAACACATTCAGTGGTGTTGAGGTCTGGACTCTGGGGTGGTCAGTCCATTGTTCAGCTTCTTTGTTTGATGTGTCCGTCTCCTTTTCTCACTGAGGTTCTTCTTGACAGCTACACATCCTTTCAGACTCATAACGCTGAGTCGTCTTCTCACAGTGAAAGGATGGACAGAAACACCTGTGGATGTTTTCAGTTCTGAAGCAGCTTGATTTTCTCCTCTCTCTCAAAGATGAAAGCTTTAAGTGCTGTTTATCTGATGGGGACAGTTGTGGGGTCTACCCAGTCTTCCAGGTGGTTGTTAGGAGTCCCGTTGTAACTCTGTACATTGTAACTAAATAACTAATAATTAGGAGTGTTCTGCTCTGACTGCATTTTAAATGGGGAAAACCCATTGGAACAGAGCTCATTTGTGCACTAACAAAAACCGGGGGGAAAAAGGTGGGGGGGGACAAAATGCAAGAACAATGTAGGATATGAAGATATTTAATATGAAAACAGTTTTATTCTGTCAACTCACTTATTACTCAATTAGTTAATGCTAATACTGAAATATTCAGTAGGAAGCTATAAAATGTAAATTTTGATGAGATTTTAGATGATCCTGAATGATGAATAGAGCTGTAGAAGATTCTAAAGCTTCTAAAATGACTGTAGAACATCAAGAATGAAGTTGTAATAAAAGTAATATTCAGAATGCTTCATGTTTAATATGTGGTGGTAAAATCTTTCATTTTATCAAGACTTTACCACGGAAGTCTGGAAAGTACATGGGCTATTGCTATAATTTTCTGGATTGTTATCTCGAGATGAGTTAATTATCTTCTTTGCAACTTTGTTATCTTGGTCACAAGATAATTACCTTGTGATCTCAATTCAGAAAATTATAACTACCTCATGGCCTCTTCAGGCTTCTGTACTGTACTGTACGTAGATTATTACATTGTTATTTAACAACTTTTTGGTGTTTCTTAAAAAAAACTTTAAATATTGAATAAAATATTTTAAGATACCATCTGGTGTTTATCTTATAATATTTCAGCTCTCATTGAAGGAAATAACAGCAATTATTCATGTGACAACTGATGTAAACTTTTGAACAGTAGTGTATATAATAAGAGTGCTGCCTTCAGTTTGATCCTGTTTATTTACGGTGTTAATTTCTCCACCCTGTGAATGTGTTTGTTCCTCAGTGACTGAGTGGGGTGATGACGTAAGGCCCATATCTGAAGATGAAGCGATGGTCATTGTAAACCATCAAGCCACTGGAGATGTTTGCACTCTAATGATGTGCCTGCAGGACAAGGGAACGGTAAGCCGTCCTGAGGTTTATTCTGAATATATTTTGCAGTTGAATAAATGACAGAGAGCAACACATTTTATGGACATTTACATTCCCTCGCTTGCATCATGGTTATTGCAACCAACACTGCAGTAAATGGAAAACCGTCCTGTTAGCTCTCTGCTTTTCTTTGTTCAGTCCAGAAAATGGCAACGACTATACAGTGTGACATCACGAAAAATACATGAATAGATCATTTTTAAAAAGAAACATTAGAAGCTCTGTCGCCCCCTACTCTTCCTATAGTGTATTACAGTTTGTCAGAATGACTCAGTGTGTCCCAGTTCAAGGGCTGGATCTTTCAAAGGACACGGTCTATGAAGACGTTTCCTTCGAAGGCTGCTTACCCATGAAGGCTGAACCGAAATGAGACTGTCTGCTCTACGGCGGATTTCCTATTTTCATCACAGCACCGCTGTTCCTGCCCTTACCGTTGCATCATGAAACGCCACTCCTGTCAAGTTCTTTTTCAGTTCTTTAAAGATGTTTTTCTTTATTTTTTTCATTTATTAGAGCTGGAGATGCTTCACTGCCGGCTGCTGATGAGATTGGGTTGTTTTTTAAACATTTGTATCGTTAGCTACTCGCCTCAGTTTAAACCCAATACTTATATTTAAAAGTGTCACCTCAGCCGCTGCTCGCTCCTCTGCTGATTAAGTCATGTTCTCTAATCCTTGCCAGCACGCAATGAATCTTGGGTATGTTGACTGGCGAAGGATCCGTTCATTGAATCCTTCGTTGCCATGGAAAAGGACACATTTCTCGGCTCCCCTGAATTGGATCATATGAACGTTATAGAGCTGAAACAGTGGAAGCCATTTCGCCCCCAATACTTCCTGTAGAGTGTTAGACTCTGTCAGAATGACTGTGTGGATCGTAGTCACTGTCGTGCAAAAACCTTGTATGTCCATTTCTGTTTTTGCTTTTTTGCATAATTTGAAAACTCTGTCTAGCTTTTGCACTGGGTTAAAATTTCATGATGAACAGACCAACAGAAATGAGTATGAAAACCACAAAAGTGTGTTTCCTGATGAAAGTGCAGCGTGATTGCGCGGCTTAAGCAGTTCCCAGGTGGTTTCCAGTGCTTACTATGGTATTTCAGGTGTTTGCTAAGGTGTTAATAATCTGTTGCTGTGGTGCGTCAGGTAGTTGCTAAGGTATTGCTAAGTGGTTCCTGCATTGATAAAGTCAGAATTGTTCACAGTGGCGGTGATAGGAACCAGACGTCCACCTCTAAAAGCTCCCTCACAGAAAGTTATTATATGAAATGGTTATGAATTCACTGCCTGACATCTGAGACACTGTTTTACAGTAGTTTTGTGATAAAGTTTTGGTCTGTGTATTTTAATCAATTTATTTTATCCCATTCATGGTGGAGGCATATATGAAGGGTGTTCTAAGGTAAAATAGACCCCAAAGAAATTGACCGATATTTCATCATTATCAATATTACATCTTAAATCTCAGAAGAGACTTCTAGGTTCACTGGTGTTTTGATTAGTAAATAAAATGGCTATATTTGTGTTGTAGACATTATGACCCCGGTTTCTGCCACCACCACTGTAAAGAGATATGAATCTGTACGTTTCTCTACAGTTGAATTATTTCACATCAGACTACTCTGAATGGCTTTGTTTATATCTCAACCACTGAATTATGCAGAAATTTTGAAATATCATTCCCATTTAAGTGGTTTGTTCATTAGTGCGGCAGCATACACTTGACTTACTTTACACAGTATCAGGTGGTATCAGATGTTTGTACTTTTATGAGTATGAGTAAATGAGCCCGGTGTGGTGGTACATGCTGGTACATGATACCAGTATCGGTATTGATCCATCCCTGGTGATAATGATTGGCAAACAGTTCCTTGTTCAGCCCTATAAGTTCCCTTTATCTTCTGTCATTATGGAAAAAGCTGTATGTGATATGTTGTTGTGGTAGTATTTGTACGTTAGTAACTGAATGGCAGTGATTTTATTTTATCTGCTGCTCAGTCCTGTGATATTGACTCAGCCACAGTGAGCGGGCGGGGCTGATAAGCACACGCTGCAGAATGTTTGTTTGGCTGTTCCTCTGGTCACCATGATCGTTTCGGCATGTGTAGTGTTTATTGTTCTGGGATTTATTAGCTGAACTGGAACCCCCCCAAACCTCTCACAATCGACAGTCCAAATGTTAAGAAGAGCCATTTTGTCATTTCAGTAAAAAAAATCAATTCTCTCTGGGAGCCACACTTTTTCATTTTACCTTCTTGGCTGTAAATATGTCTCCGTATGTACTAATGTACTAGTATAGGCTAAAAAATATAAACTTACTTTGCTCTGCTTTAAGCTTTAGCTCAGCCGTGTTTCTCACATCTTGGGCAGAAAACATGATGATGGTTGACTTTTTACGAGGCTGAAGTCAGCTTGTCATTCACCAGCTTCTTGTTTGAATTTTCCCGTTCCACATTAAATGGTGCCTGAGGTGCCAGAATGTAACTGCTGCACCATTTAAGGCGGACCGGCAAAATTTAAACAAGAAGCTGGTGACTTTTTAGTGTTTGACAGTTTCTGGTTGCAGATTAAACATATCAGGAAACCAGTTGATTGCTTATTAATGCAAGTCCATTCGTCTTCAAACTATAAATATTAGTCTGCCTTTTTGTTAGCTACTAGCTAGGCCAGATTGTTGTCTGCATTGCTATGGTGACCAGCTGTCTGCGTGCCAACCTTCAGGGTTAAAGTTTAAATTAGCAGTTATACATTAACTCCAGCTTTCAAGACCATTTATTGTTAAAACTGTTAGAACAACCAGCAGAGCTTTATTTATAAGGAGGATTATTTTATTTTTCTAATTCTACTGTGGAGCCGCAACAGGGCAGTAAAAGAGCCCCACATTGCCGACCCCTGCACTATACTATGCAATACTAAGCTATATTAAATGGTACCATACTAAATAATAACAGACTGTTTAGTACTAGACTCGCAACCTGTCCAGGGTGTTTCTTGCCTTTCACCCAGTGAGCGCTGAGACAGGCTCCATCAACTCATACAAACCAGGAGGATAAGCGGCTTAGATAATGTGTGTGTGTGTGTGTGTGTGTGTGTGTGTGTGTGTGTGTGTGTGTGTGTGTGTGTGTAATACTATATTGCAGTAACATTACGCACTACTTAAAAATGAATTAAAAGTCCTTTTATTTTAATCAGTGCAGTTTTGCACACTGGAATTTGTACTATATTATTACTTAATTTTAACATTAATGCACAATATGACATTTTCTGCTAATTTTAAAGCACGGTTTATTGACCTGTTTATGTGCTGGATTTAGCATGCTGGAAAAAGGAAAAATAAAACGTTATGGCAGATTTTATATATATATTTTTTCCAGTTTTGTTATGCAGTGTTGTAGAGTGTTTGAGCGGTCAGATGGCCACCTTAAGTGAAGTGCTTCAAAACTCATACAAAATAGCTCATTTTAAAACGTAGTAGTTTTTAAAGAAAAAAAATATCAGTTCAGTGTCATGTATCGGTCAATACCTCAGTATTGGTATCGGAAAAGAGAAAGTGGTATCGTGCCATCTCTCCTTCAAGTACTTTAGATGCAACTCTGAAATAACTCTGCATTGTGTCCAAAAACATCTTGTCACCATGGCAGAAATCTCTGGTTTAGGAACGTGCAGTGCGTTCGAAATCCAAACTCTGTACCTGCCAATGTGAAAATGTCATTTCCTTCATAGAGAGTTGGCGAAAGAACTGGTCAGAGTAGCCTGAACCACAGCCTGAGATAAGGGCGGACAAAAAGCCAGCAGTTTGTTCACCTTTAAACTGCCAAACCCGTATGACTCTGCCGTTCAGCGCAGGGTGTGATCTGTCCTGTGATTAGCCGAACAGCTGCAGTTGTTGATCATATCACAATGATCGTATAAAAGTGTATGTATAATTTGTGCAGGTGTCTTGGTGTCTGGCTTTGGAGCTGGTTTCAGTCAAAGCTAAAAGCGATAGTTTGCTGCTTAGAAGCTAATTTGCACATCCAAAGTCCCAATTTGCTATTTTTTTTTTTTTTAAGCTTTCAGTACTGTTTGGTTGGCATACGCTGATCATGGGTTTTATGAACAATCTTGATTTCTTTACAGCTAGTTGCCCAAAGGGTGATTTTTATTAGCAGCCTTTTTTTTAACCCAAAGCTCACACTGTGCAGGCTAATTAAACACATGAAGCACATTGCCACATTTCCAGAGCTTTTTCAACAGCCGAACTTAAATATAAACAATATTATTTGCTTGTCAATGGTCCAAAAGGGCATTTTTTTTTCCCGATTTTGAGTGTCTGTTTCAACAACACAAATCAAATGAAGTGAACATTGAAAGTAAAAGACAACTGGCTATTCCGTATAGTCAAGTACAACCCCACTTCCAAAAAAGTTGGGATCCTGTGCAGAATGTAAATAAAAATAGGATGCAATGATATGCGAATCATATAAACCATATTTTTAAAGGAAAATACTACAAAGCCAACATATCAAATGTTGAAACAGAGACATTTTATTGTTTTTTTGAAAATTATATGCCTGCTTTAAATTTGCTGCCAACAATTCGTTCGAAAAAAGTTGGGATGGGGGCATGATTACCACTGTGTTTCATCACCTCTTCTTTAACAACACTCTGTAAGCGTTTGGGAACTGAGGAAACCGACTGTTGTAGTTTTGAAAGTGATGTTTTCTCATTCTTGTTTAATATAGGATTTCAGCTGCTCAACAGTTCAAGGTGTCCTTTGTCGTATTTTTGATTTCATAACCCTCCAAATGTTTTCAGTGGGTGACAGGTCTGGACTGCAGGCAGGCCAGTTTAGCACCTGGACTCTTTTAACACAGAGCCATGCTGTTGTAATACATGCAGAATGTGGTTTGGCATTGTCTTGCTGAAGTAATCAAGGTCTTCCCTGAAAAAGACTGATGGCAGCATATGTTGCTTTAAAACCTGGATATATCATTCAGCATTAATGGTGCCTTCACAGATGTACACGACACCCATGCCATGTGCACTAATGGACCCCTATACCATCATGAATACTGGCTTTTGAACTGTGCACGAGTAACAAGCTGAGTGGTCTTTAGCCCGGAGGACACAGTATCCATGATTTCCAAAAAGAATTTTAAATGTTGACCCGTTAGACCACAGGACACTTTTCCACTTCACCTCAGTCCATTTTAAATGAGCTTACGTCCAGAGAAGGTGGCAACATTCCTGGATCCTGTTTATGTACAGTTTCTTTGTATTTTAGAGTTTTAACTTTTACAAGTTTTAACTAAGCATTTGTGGATGCAGCGCCGAACTGTGTTCACAGACAGTGGTTTTCAGAAGTGTTTCTGAGCTCATGCAGAATAATGTCTGTTTTTAACGCAGTGCTGGCTGAGGGCCCAAAGATTTTGGCTAGCTAATACTGGTTTTCAGCCTTGTCCCTTGCATACAGAGATTTCTCTGGATTCTCTGAATCTTTTAATGTTATGTAGCGTAGATAATGGAAAGCAAAAGTTCTTTTCTATTTATGTTGAGAAATGTTATTTTTGAATTGTTGCACTATTTGCAGTCTTTCACAGAGTGGGTGAACCCCTCCTCATCTTTACTTCTGAAAGCCTCTCTGAGATGCTCTTTTTATACCCAATCATGTTATTTAACTGTTGCCAAACAACCACTAGGTGTTTGTTTTTTTTGTTTTTTTTTAAGCATTACACAACTTTACCAGGCTTTTGTTGCCCCCATCCTGACTTTTGGAACGTGTTGCTGCCATCAAATTCAAAATGGGCAGATATTTAAATATTTAATAAACAATCAAATTTCTCAGTTTCAACATTTGATATGTTGTCTTTGTACTATTTTCAATGAAATATAGGGTTTAAATGATTTGTTTTGCTTTTTGCAACTTTTTTGGAAATGGGGTTGTATAATTGTGCTACAGCATTTTAGTTTAGGTGTAGCAACTGCATTCAAATACAGCTTGTGCTCTTACCTGCCTCGCCTAGCTACATTAGCCTCGTAGCGCCAGTGCTAAAACTAAAGATGTTCAAATGCCATTGAGTATATTTGAGATTTATAAAAAAAAAAAAATAAAAATTTGTACATTGAACTGAACTGTCACTTTAAGTGGCGACTGATTGACTGTGGATCTTTCTAACATGCGTTTACAATACAACTGTCAGCCTTTAGTATCGAGTCAGTGAGCTTCAGTGGAGCAGAGTTCAGAGAAAACAGCGGTTTAAATTCATACTTCCTGGTATTTGACATGCTACATGATTTTTACAAGTATTATTAACTAAATGGAGCATAAAACACAGACAAGGAAGTTTCAGTTCTGCTTTACATTAACAGTGACAACAGTAAAAGTTTACAGTTTTTATAAAGAGTTTTCCACCAAGAATAAGCACATAATTAAGCAAGACCTGATAACCAGCAATCAGAATTAATCCTAAACAGAAACACTGTGTTGCCAAGAATGATGAGCATTCCAGGAATTTACTTTGGCAACGTGGTTCATAACAGCCTTCATGTAGGAACATGCAAAAGTTTGAGCACTCCAGTCAAATTCAATGAAGTTATGGCACATTATATTTTATGTTTTATGCTTTATTTTTTGAATTAAACCTGTGCACTTAAAAAAAAATGTCATTTTTTTTGTCCTGTAAAGCAGTGGTTTCCAGACTGTGACACCAAAAGATGTTTAGAGTTAGGGCTGCACGATAAATCGTATTTTTATTGTTATCGCGGTAGGAGATTCCACAATAAACGTATCATTAGAGTGGCCATGACAGAACAGATCTAATGACCTCATACACACAGCGCCAGAGAGACGTCATTACAACACGGGACATGCCATTACAAGCCTGCTTCTGTGTGCTTGGACTGCACCTGCTCTCTCACGCAGGAGATGAGTGACTTAACCATTCAACCAAACGGCAACTACAAAACACACATTGAGGTCTTAAAATGTCGCCGTGACTCAGATTTAATGGAAATTCAACTCAAAACAGCTGTAGCAAAAGGGAAAACATGCAGCACACAGGCTGCTCAGGCTCTCCTGATGCTCACTACTTAGTTGTTCCCGGACCAACTAAGAACATGGTGCCGAACTACGCTCAACCAAATGCAAGAACAACGTTACTTTTAAACTAAATACAACCCAGCATGTCTGACGCCACAATATTAAATAACTGAACAAAAAAAATGAAAACAAGAATATGGAGGGATACATGCAGGACATTGTGGGGCAAAATAAAGCCAGTGGTAATCTACAGCCTATGGTATTGGCTTTAGATTAATCAGTATTTTGAACGATTTTAAAAATTCATTTTAGACCAAAATCTTCTCAAAACTATCGTAAAACAATGTCTCATCCATCAGGCAGTGTATTCATATCTATTTCATGTAATAACTTTCTGTGAGGGAGCTTTTAGAGGTGAACTTCTGGTTCCTGTCACCACCACTGTGAACAATTCTGACTCTCTGACTGTAGAATGGAGCATTTCAAACCAAACCACTCTGAATTACTCTGTTTACATCTCAACCATATAATTATGCAGAAATTTCCAAAAATCGTTGGAGTTCCCCTTTAAGTGTATTGTATATTGGATGGACGCTTGCATTCTTAAATGTAGCCTCTAAATATAAGCTTCACGGAGGCACACCACGACCAGTGTAGCAGGAAATACCGTTCGCAGATTTTCACTCTAGATTAGCCAGGTTTAACTTGGACACTCCCAAAAATTCATTTCCTGTCACACTACAGTTCTCTATAGCTGGAGCGATTCTAATCACTTCTAAACCTCTAATAATCACTCACACACAGACTTAAACCTTTTTACAAAGCAAGATTACCTAGCTTGTAAACATGACACCTGCATGTCAGAAAAGCAGTTAAAAGAAATGCACACACACGCACTTAACTGTGTTCCATCTCAGTGGAAAATCTGGAGATCAGCACATTCAAAACCAGAACACATTTCAGGAACTGTTCCTTTGCCCCCCCCCCAGGTGTGGATCACTGTTTTGAGCCACTTCTTCTCTATTTAATTTTGTCAAAACAGCCATTAAGTACAAGTTATTCATTTTTCAGCATCAAGAAAAAAGCAAAAAAAATATTTAGCAGAAATTACACAGAAGCTCTGATCTGAAGCAGCTTGATTTTCTCCTCTCTCTCAAAGATGAAAGCTTTGTTTCACAGCAAAGTGCTGTTTATCTGATGGGGGCAGTTTTGGTGTCTAGCAGCTCCTCCAGTTGGTTGTTAGGGGTCTCATTGTTTCTGTAGCTTTTAATCATTTTTGGAAACTCTTGTTTTTTTCACTCCGACTTTCTCCTGCCTTATGCATGTGGACTATCTCATATCTAATCTCCTCAGAAATATCTTCTGAAACATTAATACATTGTTCTTAATGGCTGTTTAAACTAGAAATGAAACAAATAAAGGGTCTCTGACCTGCACAGTACTGTATGTCCTAATAAGACTGTCTTGGAGAAGAAAAACTACAGTAATCTATTGTTGTGTTATTAATGGCTGCTCTGAAATGTTTTTGGAGCATACAAATTTAAAGATGGCATCACGCCTGCTATCGACCTGCTAAGTGAAAGTAAAGAGAGAAAGACCCAAATAAATGAATCAATACTAAAACCTCCTTATTTTTGAACTCTTTCATTTGATTTGAATGTCTGTGGAAATAAGATGTCACTATTTTACTTTTTAAATGATGCTTATTGTGGTAAATAAACTCTGTTATAGTGAAGTTTTCTTTTGCATGCTTCATAAATGATATCCTTTCATAAAGTTATTGAACCTGGTTCTGTTCTAGGTGGTGCGGAAGATGATGTGGTTAATGGACCATGTGTTTAAATACACCAATTTTGGCGTGGTGTCTCTGATCCACGGAGATTTCTTCATTAGGCAGGTAAGATCAAACACAAGGGCACAGCTGGGAGAAATAGGACACTAAACCTGTAAGACAGAGCATTGTTTTAAAGATGCTTTTATATAGTTAGTATCACAGTTTTTTTAATAATATAATACTTATTTGGTTGCAGGTAAATGTTTAGAATAAGACTAATCTGCTTGTTCTGTTCAACATCACAGCTTTTAGGCAATTAGCAGGGCACTAAATAAAATTTTAGAAAGGTTAGATGTGTGTAGAATGATGAACACAGCTGAGGAATGACTGAAAAAGCTGTAAAACATTGTAATACACTCGTAAGTTTGAATACAAGTGAAAATAAGTTAACACATCCTCTACAGAGAACAGACTTAAATATAACTGTTTTGTTACTGTACAGTTTCTTTTTATTTAACTTATTGTAAAGAAATAAAACAAAATATATAAACAGAAATTTTAAAACATGTCATAACTTTTGTACCTTCTTCTGCTGTCTTTCCTTTCACTTAAAGGGGTGGGACAGGTGGGGTGTGGTGGAAGTGACTGTGGGTGGAGGGGGGTTGTGTGGTTGTGGTACCACATTTTAGATCTGTATGATTATTAATAATAAACAATGAGTTGTGACATTTAATAAGGAAATGAAAGAAAAATCAATGCCCCCCTTAAAGGAAGGGTTGTGGTGTGGCCAAGGGATACTGGCCAGGCGAGGAAAAAAAAAGAAAACTTTTGCACCAGCCACATTTTATGTTTTATTATTTTTCCAGTATGTTAAACTCTGTAAATCCACAGAAACTGTGTATTAAAATGTACAGAAACTTGTTATTTGTAGAGGATAATTTGTAATATTAACTTACTTTTACTTAGAAAATCACCAGAACATGAAATTTGACCAGGGGCACCCAAACTTTTGCAATCGACTGTATATATGATATAAACACTCATTGGTTGGAACATGTAGCCACTGTTGCTCTCACTGGACGTTGGTGATTTTGACAACTGTTCACTCTGCATTCATGTGATTTTCATGTTTAGGTTGAACTATTAAAAGTAAAACATTCACTCACATAACTATAGCCAAATGCACTATTTTATAAATGGAAAAATCTTTTTTTAGGGTCAAATTAGAGCAAATAAGGCAAATGCAGTTAATCGCAAATAACTATGCAAACTAATGTAATTGGTCATAATTATTTAAATCGATTATCAGCCCTAAACGTGACCTGTGCGGTTGATCTTTGACAGGGAAAAGCACATCGAGACAAGCAGCTCATTTACCTGAAGGCTCACTTGGATAAGTATTACTACAGCAGGGACAGGAAGTGGATCGTGTTGTTTCCCGAGGGGGGCTTCCTGCGAAAGCGGCGGGAGACGAGCCAGTCGTTTGCCAAGAAAAACGAGCTGCCATATTTGACCCACGTGACACTGCCACGTCTGGGGGCCACTCAGGTCATACTGAAGACACTGGGACCCCAGCAGGAGAACGGCACTCTGGGAACGGATGGTGGACCACCTGGCCAGAGCGGTAAGAGTGGGGAAAAATGAGATTTAAATACAAAATGACTAAATTTACTAATTTACTAAATGGCTTTGTATATGCTGGCCGTTGTTGGTGAAATTCAGTATTACAGTATTTTCCAAATGGATCATGACATCCGGCAATATCTAGGTTTGCAATAATAAGGTTATGAACCTGTTCTGCCTGAGTACTGCAGCAGTAAAAGAACGTCAGATGGAGCTTGTTTTGGACGTTTTTGTTCCGTTTAAAGTTACACCAATGGCGACCTTACGCAGTATTGTGAACGTTAATCAGAACAAAAACATGATGCAAATTACATTGACGTTAAAGTACCTCTAAATTCAGTAGGAAAGTGAAGATTTATGAATTTGCAGGATTGTGTAAACTGTAAACACTCCCGTGCCTTCACCACCAGGGACTCTGTGTTTGTACCTTTGGCGAATGGGGAATACAGCCCTATGTGTTTGAGCAGACTAAGCAGATGAAACGGAGCACAACAGAAACAAGAAGCTCCTGCTGTAACATTAATAATCATAATTAATAATTATTATTAAGCACAAGCCATGTTACAAAATGTTATTATACACGTTGCATTCAGTTACACATTTCTACCAGAGAGGTCACCAAATCCCCAAAGCTTACACAGTGCTGCTTTAACAGTACAGGACATGCAGAACACTGACACTTACAGTCATGGTTCCCTTTAACAAATCCAAACTATCTTCTTTAATATAAGATTGTTTCATTTAATCTGTGCTTAAGCCTTTAGAGCAGGAGTGTCATACTCAGCGACTAAAAGGGCCATATTAAAAAACGCAACAAATCCGTGGACCGGCTATGTTTTTATTTTAGTTTTACTGAACATTTTGCCATGACCCCAGCTGGCCGTTGTTTTTTCAAAATATGCCAAAACTACAATGGCAAAAAACAGGCAATGTGTTGAATGCTTTAAAAATAATTTAATAAAAAAAAACTGTTTTGTATAAAATAATAGACTACATTACCTGCAGATAACTGTTAAACCTCTTCACATGTCCCTAATGTACAGCAGTTTATTTTTAAACAGTGCATGCTGGGAACTGTACTGCAGCTCACAGTGGAATGGGCGAATATTAATAAAAAAATGTAAATAATTTCACAGGCCGAATAGGGTTGTGCCACAGGCCTGACTTAGCCTGCGGGCCTTGTGTTTAACACATGGGCTTTAAATAAAAAAGATGATTCAAACAGGTGCGCTTAGACATTCCACTGGTGTTGTATTTATTGTGTTAGCCATCGTTTGGCTTTTCATGGACTTTGGATTCTGTTCGGATATTACTCTGTCAGTTTGCCTTCAGAGGTAATTCCTTCCCTCTTAGTGTTTGTAGATAATTAGTCAGAGGCCTCCGAGCTGACCTTTAACCCAGAGCTCATAATGAATCACTCACCATTCAGTTACTCACTTCCTTTAAAACTGAACTTTGAACAGTGAAACTCTGAATGCGTTCCAACCCCACAATCCACTTTTAAATTACACTCTTAAAAAAGATGGTGCTTCAAGGGTTCTGTAGTAAAGAAAATACTTCTCTGTAGAAGCATGAACTCTCAAAGAACCCTCTGCATGATTAAAGTGTTCTTCAGATTGATGGAGAATGTGCTGTAGATGCTTCTATGTAGAACCTTTTTGGAAATGATTCTGTATAGCACCAAAAAGTGTTCTTCTATCGTTACAGTTTCAGGCTTGTTATAGTAGAAGAACCTATTTTGATGCTATATAGAACCCTTTTCAAAAGGTTCTACATAGAACCATCGATAGCATTCTCCACCAAGCTGTGGAACCCTTTCATGATGCAACAAACCCTTTAATCATGCAGAGGGTTCTTTGAGTGTTCATGGTTCTGTATAGAACAATTTTCTTTACTAAAGAACCCTTGAAGAACCATCTATTTTAAGAGTGTAAATAACATCTGTACAAAACTGTCAGTACTGCTGTTAATCATTTAGTGTCTACACCGAAACATGGTTGTTTAGTGTACTTATCTGCTTTATTAACGTGATTTCCTCAATGCTGTCATCACCTTTGTTTTTATATGCAAAAGTTTGGGCGCCCCTGGACAAATAAACATGGGGGGACAGAAAATGTGGCACGTGCAATATTTTTGCCGCACTTTATAACTAACATATTAGTTTTTCCCCAACTTGTTAAACAATGAATAAATAGAAAATCAACAAAATGTAATTTGACCAGGGGTGTTCAGGGGTATAAATAAAGTAAAATAAACGTGAATATAATCTACACTTTAGTTGGCTTTGATTGTTCCATAACCAATCCAGATCAGTGATAAGCGTGAATGTGAGCGCATGCTTACTAAGAAACGTTGGCAGCGCATCCAATAATAAAGGCAGCATGGAGCGTCATTTATACGGTGATAGGAAACATGCTAGCTCGCAGTAGGGTTGCATTGATACCGTTACAATTTTTTAAATACTTGTCAATACTAAGTCTAATACCACCCTGAGAAACCTACTAAATGAGTGTAATGTACCTTATATACCCTGATATTAAATGAAGTGGTTTAGCTAGCTGTACTATATTATTTAAGGCTTCGCTGGACTGATTAGCGCTACAGGGGAGAAGAACAGGTTTTGTTCCACATGAGAAAAGCACTCCCCTACCGCTGTAGTTTTGCCCCTCATCTGTCATGCTGCGTTTGGACAGCTCTGTATGTGAACAATTTCAAATAAAACTTTTATTCGAAACAACTTGAGGAACAGAGCAGATTTTCTAACACTGCACTGAAGCTAGAAGTCTTTCTATGGCCTGTTTGCCAAAACAGTCACTGTATTAATGTTTAAACCTCACTCAGTCAAACAGAGTAAAGTCAGCATAGATGGAAATTAGTAGCAAATGTGGAGATTAACTGGCTTGCGAGTCTCCACCTGTATTGAGGAAGCAGCTGTGTGTTTTAAAAATGGGCTAAAATCACACTGTGTATTCCTGGCCCGAACATGCCAAGGCAGAACGTTTAAAGTGACCACTGGCTTTGTGTCCGACTGTGACTGAGTCAGTAACACTTCTCTGTGTGAGCACAGACTCCTTCACTGTGTTTCTTCATTAGTGCGACAGTGTGTACTTATGTCACAGCTGGTATCGGAGTGTTTGTATCTGTGAATTTTTGAGTAAATCAGCACGGTATCGGCCCGATACGAACATCGGTGCATCCCTGACTCACAGAAAGCTTAAATTCCATATGCTGATCCGTTTGCGGACCAACGTGGCCATGATTACTCACCACCTACATTTGGGGACAAAGTTTAATCAGTTAGAGGAGACTTGGGGAGCTAATCTAATGCTTTGCACTTTACTATATGGCTCTTTAGTGCCTATAATAAGATCGCAGGGAGCAGTCACTCCTCTTCTGTGCTTTTGCCTCACTGCTTCCCTCTCCAAGTGCAAAATACTGGGAAAAGATTAGTACAATAAACCACACGCTTCCATTTACCAAGCAAACATCTACTATTTACTGATACTAACTGTGCGCCTGTGAAAAGCTTTATTGTCTTATTTTTGCCACTAACCTGGCTACCGCTGTTGCTCAGAGACGCCCATCCACCAAAATGGAAACTCGTTCTCGCCAGGTGAAAAGTAGTTGCCTGTTGTTTTTTCCCCACCATACTTTAACTTACTTGGTTGTATTTATAGTAAGTTATTTTCTCACAGTAATGACATCTGAAAACAGTGATGAAATGTAATAACTCATTTTGTTTTAGTAAATCAAAATCCTGAAAATGAATCACTATTTTGAGATGAAAGACAAACTTTCATCATGATAAATCAACACCACTGCAGGAAACAGATAGGAAAAACACTCCCCCACCTGGCCGAACAAAACGAACGTAAAAGACTGGGGTTTGTTTATTTTAAACAAATGGTAATTATAAGGTGCGTCTGTGTTCATTTGCATAAAAGTTCCTGCGCTGAACTTACAGTGAATCAAGGCATTTTCCGTTTCATCTCCCATTCATTAGAGGCAGGTAGCAGTTTTGTGTATAGCTTTGCATTGTAACTTTTGGAAGTAAATAGTGAGGTTCTTCTCTGTCCCTTCTTCTTTAAAACTCGTTCAGAATCACCACCTAAAGTCAACTGAGTATAAACTAAACAGCATCCGTTTTTATTATGAAATGAAAACATAGTAATGATAACATTCCAATTTGCCCTCAAGAGATGTTTGAATCTTGGGACCAATTAATGTCAACAAAAATACCCAGTTAAGTCATCATGGAAGGTTCAATTAGATCCTGAACACATCTGAACAGATTTCAGTTAAACATGTAGAGAAAGGACTGATTTATTCTGTTTGAAGACATGACCAAGACCAGACAATGTCGAGACCAAGAACATTGATTTGTGGTCTTGAGACCAGACACAAGTACTATGACACATCTGCAGGGACTGTGTTGTTTAAGATGGTGGTTCTAATGAGATTAACTTTGGGCAATCATGAGCTAATTTAATGACACATTAGACTGATTCTTCCAGAATTTCACTGATATCCAACAAGCCATAATAAGTAAAAAGATTTTCTCAGTAGCAAGGCTGGCAGTGTGCAGCTGTGAGCCAAACGGCTAACTTGGCCAACTTCTGCCAATTAGTAGTAGCCAATTAATATTAGCCAACTATGCCAAAAGTTCTTAATGTACACCTTTTAGTTCATAATGATTGAGTTCTGAAAGACCTGGCGGAGGTTTACAGTGTTGTTGGTTTTTTATGGCTAGCACTGCTGTGTTGTCCATATTGCTGCTCCTTGTTGACCGTTACATTGGTAACGGTCAGGATTGTCATTTACAGATTGGACAAATAACACCGTAACAGCACTACAAGATGTTAGGTTTGTTTAGGTTAATGCTGTTTGTAATGTTCTTTACTGTGTGCCAAAGCAAGTAGCTTATTAGAGGTTTTCCTGATATTTTTCAGACTGAACGTCCTCATGTTGAGACAGTACAACAATAAATTTTATATTAGATCCATTGCCTTATACCAGGGGTCACCAACCCAAATGTTAATGAGTCATTTTGTTCTTTCAGCAAAAATCAAGCCACCTTGGGAGCCACAACATTTTATGTTCATTTTACCATCTTGACTGCACATATGTCTCAGTATGTGCTAATGTACTAGTATAGGATAAAAATATAGGAATACATGAAAAAGCAGGCTTACTTTGCTCTGCTTTAAGCTTTAGCTCAGCTATAGCTGCTTTTCTTGCATCTCTGGCAGGAAACTTTTCCTCAAAAGTAGAACAGTTTCTTGTAAAATGTCTCTCAACGTTCAACTTTTTTACAAGGCTGAAGTCGCTTCTCATTCTCCAGCTTCTTGTTTGAATTTTTTGTTAAATGGTGCCTGAGACACCAGAGTGTGACTGCTGTACCATTTAAGGTGGAACAGGAAAATTCGAATGAGAAGCTGACTTCTGCTTATTGACTGTTTAGTGTTTTGACAGTTTCTTGTTGCAGATTAAACATATATGAAAACAAGCTGGAGTGATTATAAAAGTTCATTAATCTCCAAATTATCAATGTTCATCGTAAATCTTTCTCTTTGTCTTTTCGTTAGCGACTAGCTGGGTGAGACTATCTGCATTGCTATGGTGACCAGCAGTCTGCGTGCCAAACTTCAGGGTTAAAGAGTGAATTAGCAGATACACATTAACCCCAGCGTTTAAGACCATGTATTGTTAAAGCTGTGTTAGAATGATCAGCAGAGCTTTATTTTACTGCAAAGGAGGATTTTTATTTTTACCTAAAAATCTGCTTCTGCTGTGGAGCCGCAACAGGGCAGTAAAAGGGCCGCATGTTGTCGACCCCTACACCAAGAAAACATGCTGAAAATGACCAGTGTTGGACAAAAATGTATAGGAACGAAATTGCATGGAGGCCTTTTAATTCCCACTGGTGGCTTTGCAGCTGCACAGTAATCTTGTGTCTGGAGACCAGCCCTAAATACATGAAGTGGGTAAAACTCATTCACTTTTTTCATATAGCCATCAATCAAAGCCAAGGTTAATTGACTTCTATCATGGGTTATAAGTGTGGGGGAAACCGTATTAGCACATGTAGCACGCACATTTTTTTTTATTAAACTATCAGGAAATGGAGCAGTAGGTCCAAAGGCTTTAGCCTTCTCACTTATAATTCAGAGTTTCTGAGTGATTCCTGCCCTGGAGGTGGAAAAAGCACATCCAGCATTTTTAGCTTGGGTTATTATTGACAGGAAAAGGAGTGACAGAAATAAATACAGCCAAAAAAAACACTGACTGCCATAATAAAATTAAAGTTCACACAGAAGGCTGAACACTGTGCAATAAGGTGAAGAGAAAGCGGACCTGCACAGAGAGTTTGTTAAGCAGTCATATGCAAAAGTTTGAACACCCCTGGTTAAATTACATGCTTTGTTGATTTTCTAAGTGAACACACTTAAATATGGGATTTTTCCTGCAACTTTTAGTGCACAATGTGAGATTATTAATCTATTAAACTATTAAAACTATTAGAAAGAAAACATATTGTTTTATATGTTTTATTTTTTTTTCTCCTAAAATGTTAAATTCAGCAAATAAAAATTCATTGTGCATTAAGATGTGCAGGAGTGTGTTCTCTGTAGAGGACCTGTTAACTTATTTTCACTCAACAACATCAACATCAGGTCATTTGAACAGGGGTGGCAAAACTTTTGCATGCAAGTGTGTAATGGAAGCTTGCTGAATCCTGTCAGTCTCTGTTCAAAGGTCAGGAATCAGTGTTTTCGAATAAATTAATCCAGTTTGGTTGCAGAGAATTGTATAAAATGATTCTAATCTGCTCATCTTAAACAACTTCACAGCTTTCAGAAAATCAGTATGAAGCTGTAAAATGTAGAAATGTGTCTGATCCAGAATGATGAACAGATCTGTACAAGATTCTAAACTGACTGAGAAACTGTAGAACATCAAGAATGAAGTTCTAATAAAATTAATGTCCGGAGTTCTTTGTGCTTAAAAGTGAAGATCAAATCTCAAAGCAGATAACTTGGCAAAATTAATGTAAATGATGTGATGATAATACAGTAATCATTGATTATTAATTTATCATATATACATACACACAGTGAATCTTTTGGAATTTTATGCTTTTCTGCATTAATTTGTCATAAAACTGTGATCTGATCCTCATCCAAGTTGTGTATTGACAAATATAATGTGCCTAAAATAATAACACAAAAAAATATGATCTTGCAGGTCTTTACTGCACACACTCATTCAACATTCAAAGTGATAGTGGAAAAAGTAAGTGAACCCTTGGAATTAATAGCTGGTTGACCCGCCCTTGGCAGCAATAACCTCAACCAGGTGCTTCCTGTAGCTGCGGATCAGACCTGCACATCGTTCAGGAGAATTTTTTAGCCCATTCTTCCTGGCAGAACTGCTTTAGCTCTGTCGTGTTCCTTGGACGCCTCATGTGTCTTCAAGTCAATCCATAGCATTTCTATAGGGTTGATATCTGGGCTCTGACTTGGCCACTCCAAAAGGCGGATTGTTTTTCATAAGCCATTCTGTTGTGGCTCCAGTGTTTTGGGTCATTGTCCTGTTGCATCACCCAACTTCTACAGAGTTTCAGCTGACGTACAGACACTCACATTATCCTGTAGAATTTTTTGATACAGTTGGGAATTCATCTTCCCCTCAATGATTGTAAGCTGGCCAGGCCCTGATGTAGCAGAGCAGGCCCAAATCATGATGTTCCCTCCACCATACTTTACGATTGGGATGATATTTTCATGTGATGTGCAGTGCCTTTTTTACGCCAGATGTAGCGCTGCGTGTTCTTTCCAAATAGTTCAGTCTTAGTTTCTGTCCACAAAACATTTTGCCAGTACCGTTGTGGAGTGTCAGTGTGCTCTTTTGCAAACTTCAGGCATGCAGCATGTTCTTTTTAGTAAGCAGTGGCTTCCTTCGTGGTGTCCTGCCATAGACACCCTGCTTGTTCAAGGTTTTTCAGACTGTAGACTCATGAACACAGATGTTAGCCTGCACCAGTGACACCTTCAAATCTTTGGCTGTCACTCGGGGTTGTTTCTTTACCTCATTGATGAGTCTCCGTTGTGCTCTTGGGGTCATTTTGACTAGGCGCCCACTTCTTGGCAGAGTAGCCACGGTCCCAAATTGTCTCCATTTGTAGATTGTTTGCCTTACTGTAGACTGGTGAATTTCTAAAGTCTTTTGAAATCACTTTGTAACCATTTCCAGCTTTATGTAAATCAACAATTTTTGATCGTAGATCCTCTGAAAGCTCTTTTTGGCGAGGCATGGCTCACATACGCGTATCCTTCTTGTGCAGAGCAAACTCAAAGTTTGAGTGGTTTTTATCAGTCAAAGTAGCTCTAGTCCACAACTCCAAACTCATTTTCTTAACAAGACTCCAGGTATGGAGTCACTAAAACGTGGCGAAGCTGAAGTCGCTTCTCTTTCAAATTCTCCCGTTCCACCTTAAATGGTGCCGCATTTACATTCAGCGCCTCAGTTCGAATTTAAGGTGGAACGGGTAAATTCAAACAAGAAGCTGGAGAATAAGAAGCGCTTTCAGCCTCGTAAAACAGTAGAACGTTGAGACATTTAACTGATCTACTTCTGAGGAAAAGTTTTCTGGCGGAGATGGGAGGAAAGCGGCTATAGTTGAGCTAAAGCTTAAAGCAGAGCGAAGTAAATCTGCGTTTTCATTTATATTGTTTAGTCTAAATCTAGGACATCATCACATACTGAGACACACTGGACATTAAACGTTGCGGCTCCCAAGGTGGTTTGATTTTTGTTGAAAGGTCAAAATGTCTCTTCTTATCATTTGTGTTGTGACTCCTGATCTAACCTGGCTTTAATGCAGAGGGAGCCGGTCGGATTTCTCACTCATCCAGTTGTGTTTTTGTTGTGTGCCGCCACAGACTGTCTGGGCGCTGCACTTCCGCACTTCCAAGTTCCGCCTTTTGCGTTCCGTCAACATTACGTTATAAATTAAGTATTTAGAAAATCAATTTTTGACGTTTGTAAATCGATTCAGAATCGTTCACGTCCGCATCGCGATGTATCTAAGAATCGATTTTTTTCCCGCACCCCTAATAAATATTTATATATGTTACATATATATGTTATACTGTTCCCTAAACAACTAGTCCTAATCCACTGGAGGTCTGTATGTTTTTATTATTTTAGCAGCTGGTCTAGTTTTTTGGGGAATAGTATGTAGTAATGATCCTATCTTTGCTCTGTGTTCTATGAAAAGAGCTGAGGGACATTCCTCTTGGATCATCCTCAATATTGGACTTTAGATATCTGCCTAACTCATAAATCCTGCTTTATAAAATACCTCCCAGAGGTGCCCAATCCTGGTCTTGGAGATCTACCGCCATTAAGAGTTTAGCTCCACCCATAATCTAACACACCTGATCCAGGTAATGGAGGCCACTAGGAGCATCTGAACATTAGAACCAGGTGTGCTGGATCTGAACTCTCCAGAGTGGTAGATCTCCAGGACCAGGACCGAACTCTCCTGGTTCTTGTCCTGCTTCATTTGGCAATATGTAGACTTCATTGGCATTTTGAATAGGAACCTGCTTAGTTTCAGTTCGCTACAGCAACACAGTCCAGCTCGGGAACGTGGCATTTTAAACTGGGAAAATTCCATTACAGTTTTAAAATTCTTATCCAGTTTTGCTTGTCCATCTTGTTCAACTCAGCAGCTGTTATAAAAGAATGTGTTTGTGGGCGGAGCCTGCATAGATAGATCCTTTAGCAGCGTAATGGTGTGGCCAGTTTTCCGACTCCCTGCTGATTGCCATGGATACTAGGAAAATGATTGTTGAAAGTGATACAAGGAAGTGACTGTTACGCCAGTGTTGGAAAGTTGGATAATTAGTTATATGATATAGAATGAATAATTATATTATTATATAATTGTATATTAAGACATTGTCTTTGTCTGTTTCATCCCAACACCTGAACTCTGAGTGGACCAGCTGTAGGTTTGAATTCGCATCATATAGTCACATATTTCAAACATTTATTCACAAGTCTGGAACTGCCCATTTTCTTGTAATGTAACTGAGCTTCAAGTCAACAGGATTTCTGTTCTTTTACAGGTATTTGTATCTAAATTATTGTCCGTGATAATTGTGTGTAGATTAGGGCAAAAATGCTGGAGCGTTCCTTAGATCTTTGGTGTCTCAATTTTGCTCAGTAGTCTGTTTTGCTGAAGACACAGAGGCTGTTTTCTGCTTTCATTTTTTTCTCTTATTCTCACTGTAAATGTTTCCGCATAAATGTCAAACCCTTTAAACTTCTGGCTGCCTTTGATATTGAAGTTTGTCTGTCTATTATAAGTTGAACTGTACTCTTCAGTAACGCTTGTTTGCCCAATTTGTCATGTTTTTCAGTCTTCTTTTAAACTTTTTCAAACCACTGTGTGTCCCTGTGTAGTTGCCAAGCCTAAAGGACTGCAGTGGGTGGTGGACGTGACCATAGCATACCCCAACGCTAAACCCATGGACATTCAGACCTGGATCTTTGGCTATAGACCACCTACAGTTACACATGTGCACTACAGGTAAGACCATCTACGTCCTTCAGCTCTGGTGGCTGCAGCGAAAACTGTGAAATTAAACTGTGTACTCATTATCTAAGCTACTATCGTCCTTTATTAGTTCAGCAAAGGGGGACAATCAGACAGTTTGTGTTAAAGCAGCAAGTTTAAAGGGAAATTCCACCAAGTTTTCAGCACAATTCAGTGTTTGAGATGTAAACAGTCATTCAGAGTGGTTTGGTCTGAAATGGATGATTGCAGAGACTCAGGTTTTACACTGGTAGTGGTAGGAACTAGGAGATGCATTTTTGTGAAAAGTGTAAATGGAATCTGGCCAGATTATCCAGATACGATCCAGACATTAAACACGTTAATGCAAAGTGTAAAGAGCCTCTCTGTAAAGCAGATTTTAGAGGTACTGAGCTCTTCAGATATTTGGTTCCTATCACCACCACTGTGGACAATTCTGACACTCTCTAGAATGAAGCATTCACCACTCTGAATGACATTGTTTACATATTAACCATTTTATTATGCCAAAATGAGTGTGTCTCTCTGTTTCTTACTGTTAAAGAGCAGCAGGAGAAATACCAGCTGCTGATTCACAAAGAAGGCAAATTTTAATCACTGTTTTTCTTGCATTTGGTGATCACGACAGCACTAACCTACAGCGTGAGCTGCTTCAGCTGTGATGCAGTAAACCCCACAGCCTGTGGTCCTCAGTGAGGGTATGAGCTCCCAGGTTGGAGCAGGTGCTCTGTGGTGATCTGTCGTCATGGGCTCTGCTCCCTGAGGGATGCTGGTGTTTGGATGTAGTTCTTTTCTAGGTGCTGCAGTGACTCCAGTGGGATTGCTCTTGTCTTGGTGTCACTGACACTAAACAGGGTCTCTACCTGTGGGGGTGGGGGCCAGGCTCAGTGATCTGCTGACATACAATGCTGCTTATAAAGACTGAAGGTGATGCTGGATTTAGCTCTTTTGCCTGCGTCAAGGCTAAACGTCTCTCAGGACTGTGTGTGCGGTCTGCTTGTCTCAGAGAGACTCATTTCTTGGTTGTCGCTCTTTCCACATGAAGTCAGAGCCATGCTTCCTGCACAGAATAGTCACTTCGTATTTATGACTATTTTCACTACTGCTGCATGATGAATTACAGACCACAGTTAATGTAGTTCAGGACTACAGCATTAAAACGATAGTTCATCACAAACAGTGGCATTAACGTAATAAGTTCCTTTTCATTTGTCAGAGGTAGAGCCTGACTGATATACTGTCATATGCAAAAGTTTGAACACTCTCTGAAAAGTTTTATTCCTTACAGAGAACTAAAATGTGGTATTTTTCTGTTAATTTTGGTGCACGATTTCTTTTTATTTGCTAAATTTAACATGCTTGAAAAAATACAGCATAAAATAAGTAATAAATAAAGCATAAAATAATAAAGTTTTGCTCCAGCAATATTTTAAGTTTTTTGGTTTTACTTTTTTATTTTTTGTGATTCAAACTCATAATCCCCTGGTGATCCCAATGCAACCTGGTTATTATAGTTTTTACATTTTAATTTGTTTTTATTTTTTATTATGTTTTTCACTTTGGTTTTTGATTCCAGTTTTATATTGTTTTTTGTAGCTTTAAAGATGCATTGATAGTTTTATAGTTTATAGTTTGGTTTTTATTTTCTGAAAAGTAAGTTTTAGTTAGTTGTAGTTTAGTTGTAGTAACTTTTATTAAGTTTCATTTTTAGTTTATAATGAATTAGTATTATAATGAACACTAATAGTAGGTGTAGCGCTGTCGCCTCACAGCAAGACGGGCCTGGGTTTGATTCTCTGCCTGGGCGACCGGCGTCTTTTCTGCGTGCAGTTTGCATGTTATCCTCATGTCTGTGTGGGTTTCTTACGGAGGCTCCGGTTTCCTCTGGGTGCTCTGGTTTCCTCCCACAGTCCAAAGACATGCAGTCAGGCTGACTGGACACACTAAATTGCCCCTAGGTGTGAGTGTGTGAATGTATATGTCTGTGTGTCTGTACTGTGGTGAACTGGCGACCTGTCCAGGGTGTTTCCCGCCCTCTGCCCAGTGACTGCTTGGATAGGCTCCAGCTCCGCCTGCAACCCAGAAGGGTGTGTGTGTGTGATAGGAGGTATTTGATAGGAGTAGAATAAAATTAACCCAACAGTAGACTGAGCTCAGGTCGGCTCCGGCTTTCCTTAAAGACAAAACACAGAAGAGTTTATTCTCAGTAATTCTGTTTAATTTTAGTCAGTTCTGCAGTGGACATTACAGTTTTGATGTAGTTTTTGTGTCACAGTTGACAACTTACAGTTACAGGGAAGGACTGATTATGAATTTTTATGCTGATTCTGATTCCTTTACAGCCAAATTGTCCAGTGCCTGTATGTTGCACTGTGTGGGTAATATAGGTCACAATATGAATGACATTATTTGAATGAATAACCTTATTCACATAACCTTATTCAAACACTATGTTGAAAGTAAGAGGCAACTGGTTGTTCAGCACAGTTACTTATGTATAATTTTGCTGTGACATTTTAGTGCAGGTGTAGCAGCAGAAAGCAGAAGAATACAGCGTGAGTACTTTTACCTGCATCACATTATTTACCTAATAAAATAAAAATAATACATTATTATTCTGATTCCCTAATATCAGTCAAATCGCTGTTTACCTAAAACCTTTGGAATATAACATTTAAAAACTGAAATATAAATATAAATCAACCATTATTATAAGTTATCGGAATTGCTAGTTGGTATCAGCATCACCCCAAAATGTTCATATCAGCCTGCGGTTAGAGGTCGACCTAAACACGTCTGAAACATCCTTATCTGTGTTTTATGCTCCATTTAGTTAATGATACTTGTAAAAACCATGTAGCATGTCACATACCAGGAAGTGTGAATTTAAACCGCTGTTTTCTCTGAACTCTGCTCCACTAAAGCTCACTGAACTCGACACTAAAGGCTGATAGCTCTGCAATGCGTCACAAAAGCCCGCTAGTAAAAGTCTGACCAAAAAAATTAATGAATGATAATAAAAGACATAAATCAAGTGTACTTTTCAGCCAAGAGGTGTTTGGTGTCTGAAGTTTCCTTCTTAAGTTTTTCTCTGGAGATTTAAGGCTAATGTAGCTAACAAGTAATGGACACTTATACCCCACCAATTAGCATTGTTCTAACTGCATTTCTTGTCTATAAAATAGTACATGATAGAGATAAAATGGTACACGCTTAAACATGATGGTCCTTCAAAGTTTCTTTTAGTAAAGAAAATGGTTCTATATAGAACCATGGACACTGCAAGAATGCTTTCATGATGCAGAGAACGCTTTAATTGATGATTATTTATGATTATTGTTATTATTATTATTATTAGTAGTAGTAGTAGTAGCAGTAGTAGTATTTATTTATTTATTTATTATTTTATTTATTATTTTTATTTTGTGTGATTTGTGTATTACAGAAGTGTAGCAGGTGCTGATAAAGTTCTATTGGAGAACCTTTATTTATCTGAGCCAATCAGAGTAAAATAATTAGAGCTCTGTACACACCTTAAAAAGATGGTTCTTCAAGGGTTCTTTAGTAAAGAAAATGTTTCTGTATAGAGCCATGAACACACAAAGAACCCTTTGCATGATTAAAGGGTTCTTTAGATTGATGGAGAATGTGCTGTAAGTGGTTCTATATGGCATGGTTCTTTTATTGTAACAAGCTTTTTGGTGCTGTATAGAACCCTTTTTGGTGCTATATAAAACCATTTGCAAAAAAGTTTTATAAAGAACCATCTGTAGCATATTTCTTCATCAATCTGAAGAACCCTTTCATGATGCAATGAACCCTTTAATTATGCAAAGAGTTCTTTGAGTGTTAATGGTTCTATATAGAAATATTTTCTTTTCTAAAGAAGCCCTTGAAGAACCATTACTTTTAAGTGTGTAGGAGACAAGTGTGTGATGTGTTAGGCATGTAGTTAGCACCATGCTAACTTGTGGCATATAAGCTTTTAATACTTGTTAGCTACATTAGCCTTGTAGCTCTAGTGCTAAAACTAAAGAAGCAAACTTAAGACACCAAACATGTCTGGGTTGATCAACTACATCTGGGGTAAAGGGGGGCAAATTTGATTATTTCTTTCTTTCTTTTTTTTTATAGCTCTATATATTGTAATTTGAGTCACAGGCCATCCAGTCTCAGCTGGTTACATGTTTACATTGTTATTATGCTGTTTTATGTGACCTGCTAGGATTAGGTGCACATCTTCAGTATTATAACTCAGGAGATTTGGAGTGCAAGGTGGTCAGCAAGGTAATCTCTCTCTCTCTCTCTCTCTCTCTCTCTCTCTCTCTCTCTCTCTCTCTCTCTCTCTTCTCTTCTCTCTCTCTCTCTCTCTCTCATTTCTCTGCATGTGCTCCTGCTGGATAATCTGTGTGGGACTGAGCGAGGTCATTGACCTCATGGGTTTTTTTTCCTCCATAGGAGCTGTGCCTTGTGCTATCTTTCTTTCTTTCAGCTCTGCTTGGTTCTTGCTAATGCAGGCTCAGGAGAGTGCTGTGATTTAGTGAGCTTTTTTAGCCTGCCTGCTCATCAGCTCTGTACACCTGCCCTGAGCTCAGAGGACAGAGAACAGCCTGAAGAAAGTCTTTACACAGCTGTTCTTCCCCGTACTGTCCAGATACAGAACGCATCACCCAGATAGTCAGTTCTGTCCCTTAATGTTCAGTTTTGACTGCAACTAAATTGGAACAGAAATGAACAACAGAAAATGTAGTAATGCGTTCAAAGGCCGCTTTTTAAATGAAACAATAGAAGTCATATCGCCCCGTACACTTCCTGTAGTGTATTACAATCTGTCATAATGACTGTGTGGATAATATGAATATTATGGGGTGTTATAGTGCAGGGATCTCGAGACCGCTCTATATGGCCCATCAGAAACATCATATCAGCTTAGGTTGAAGCTTACACTCTTAAAAGCAAAAGCAGTGCATGAAAGACAAAGCAAATGGAAACCTGACGTAAAGCTGAACGATTTGGGACGACTATCTGATTGTGATTTTTCTGACCAATACTGCGACTGCAATTTCATTTGCAATTATTTTCTATAAATTAAGATTCAGGCCTGTTTTTTATTTTTTTTCAATAAGACCTGAATATCCACTTTTTCTGGCTTGAGGTTTGAATCCTGAATGTCAAGTTGTAAAGTTGTGGTTGTGATGGCACAACACATGTAGGTTTGGTTGCCTCTGATTGGTTTTACTTATTACTGAATCACACAAGCTCTGTGTTTTTAGTTTAAAATTGTAGATAATGTAGACTATAATAAAAAAAAATTGCATCTGCATGATGAGCATGAACGTGGCATGGCTGTTTATCTAACTATGACTAATTTAGCTATTATTCTAATTTAGACTGATAGTTAAATCTGCCTTCATGGATTCATTCAGGACACAGCTGTAGATACAGTGCGTCAGAGTAAGGAAATGAATAGAATTATCAGGTGAATCCACTGAGAATGCAAAATTAACAATACCTCACTCACGATAACTTGTAATGTTCATCAGGAATGCTGGTACTATCACAAAAGTCTCATATAGTTGTAGTATTACAGTCTACCACAATGGCTGTTCATCATATGAACATTGTAGTTCATTATAGAGCATCTTTGTTCTTCAGTTAATGATGCATTGACATGTCATTTCTTTCCATAATGGCTGCGTCAACTAATTGTGCCCTATTTTTTTTTTACACATAAATCATAAATAACCTTTGAACACTACGTGATCATCTACAGGTTCTTTTCAAGTTATCTTTACTGTCAGTGACCCCCATATCAGAGACCCTGACCTCTTCCCAGCATTGATGGAAATACTCATGTAAAGGTACACTGCTTGGCCTCACACAGTAAATGAACTCACTGGCAGAAGACAGATATCAGGCATCACAGTGTATTGGGTGTGATGCTATGCCATGTTGTTACTCAGTGATTTTAGATGGTCACTTCAGTAGGGCATTAACTTTGAATGCAAAGGTAGTTAAAATGATAGTTTTGTGAAAAATCAGATGTACACATTTTCCACCTTTACCCCAAATGTAGTCAGTCAGGCCTGCTTCTTTAGTTTTAGCCCTGGAGCTATGAGGCTAATGTAGTTAACAAGCAATGTAAGCTTTATACTCCACTTCAAATAGTGTCATGCCTGCGTGTCTCAAACTGTGTGGAGTGAATTATAGACCTGATTATGTGGTTTCTGATACTGTATGGCACTGTATGGTTTAGTATGACATGCTCACCCAGGTGGGGAATTGAACCCCAGTCTCGAGTTTGCGTGTCTGATGCATACACAGTATTGTTATTGCGCATTGTTGTTTTCTCATGTATTGATGATGTAGCTGCTCCTGACGGCTTTAGAGAGAGTAACTCATACAGAGAGGTTTATTTTGAAGGCAGTGATCTGAGAACCCACACAAGATTCATATATTTAACTTTATCCGTCTCTATAAAACGCACTGATGTTCACACTGTGTAATCACACAGACGCTGGATCCTCCTCTGCCATAAACGCTTCTTTCACTCCTCCATTGCTCCTTTCATCACTTCTCAGGTGACTCCTCCTGTTGCCGTGGATTCTTATCTCTGGTGCTGTCACCGTGAGCTGCTGGAGTTTGTCCTCAGTGGCCCGATTTTACGTCAGCTCTAAAGATTTATTACACTAGAGGTGTCTCTCTCCCCTCTCTCTCTCTCTCGTTAGCGCTCTCTCTCTTTGTGAGTCATTATTATAATGCTGTATTACAATCTCTGTTTACACATCATCAACTTTGCATACTAATGTAATGGAAGTTTCTGAAGTGCATTTATACCTTTTGATATGTAGAAACGACAGGAATATGCAAAAATGCTAAAGTTTGTGCACCCCAAACATATCCACTATGGAAAACACATTTCTTCACATTTAAATTCACAGTTGCTGATTAATTGCTGTATGTAGCATATTGGAAAATAAAACCTAAAATGACCTGCACATTTTTTATGTTTTATTTTTTCCAATATGTTAAACAAAATTGAAACGGCACACCTACAGAAAAATGCCTTTTTAATTTGTATCTGCAGTGTGTGTTATTACTGTCTTGAAAATTGCGTATAACTGTACACCCAGCTAAGAGTAGAAACCGGAGTGATGTGTCATTAGATGAACGTATTGTGGATACTGTTCTAAAACTTACCATAGACTTGGATTCATGCCATTAGAAATTTAAATGTAAAAATCAGAATTATTTAGAAACTGTATATAATCAAGTCAAAGTTTATCTAATATAGCGTTTTTACAACAGGCGTTGTCATATAGCAGCTTTATAGAAGCAGGTCCGAGCACCGATTAGCATAACCAGAGGCGACAGTGGCAAGAAAAACTCCCTAAGAGCAAGAGGAAAAACGCTTGAGATGAACCAAGGCTTAAAAGTGGAACCCATCCTTCTCGGTCAGCAAACATTATAGTCAAAATATAGTCGTTATTTTTAATCTGTATGGTAGCGTTTGAAAGAGAGAGGCCTGCGTAATGGCTGAATGTAGGAATTGCTTTTTCAGAGGTGTGGTGTTCTGTTCCTTTTGGGTGGATTAATATACTTTTTCTTGCTTGATTGGCGGTTTGTCCTGGTTGTACCTGCCCCTCCTGTGAGGATTTAGCTCTAGGTTAAGCCGAGGAAAAGAAGAGGATGAGGGGAAAAAACTCTGTCCTGTTTGGGCCTGTCCTCTGAAGCACACCTCAGAAACAGGACGTCCTATGATTCTGTCTGCAGTCCAGTATAGAGCCACACCATATGCACAGTGTTTTGATTGTTATAAAATCCAAAATGATTGACCAAAATGATTTTATATTATTTTTTAAACATTTAGTGCAGGGATGCCTGATCCCTGGCAACCCTATTATCTGAATATTTTCTCTACACACCTGACTCAGCTAACGAGGAGCTTGTTAATGAGTTAATGAGCCAGTCAAGTGTGTACGATAAAACAAAGTACAACTCTCAGAAAAGAGGCACTGAACTGTTATTGGGTGGTACCATCAAGGGTTTGTCTTCAGTACCTTTAGTAAAGGAACCTAATTGCACCATGTTCCACTGCAGTTATGTATTTTTAATTGTCATGATTCTATATACCTTTCCTTGAATCCAGGCTTCTTATTTTATTAATAGAATTTAAAACGTTAGGTTATGAAAAGGGACAATTGCACACCTGTCCACTGGGGGAAAACATACTTAAGGTACACAGTTGAACCTTAAGGTTACGGCTGAAAGATTAATCATTTTTATATCGAAAATTGCGATTTAAAAGAGCGCAATTTTCAAATGATTACAAAAAATGCCTACATTATCAAAAACATTATCCTAAATTTAAAGAGGGGAAATTTAATTTTAGAACACAGATCTTTTGAAGTGCCTGTAGATGACTTAGGCCAATCAGAGGCAACCAAATTTCCATGTGTAGTGACATCACCACCACAACTTACTAGCAGTCTGGCACACTACATTCAGGGTTCGAGCCTCAAAGAGAAAAAGTCAGTATTCTGGTCTACCGCATCACCGTCGAGTTCATGTGCCCCGTAACATTTTATTGTTTTGGTTCGCTTCTTTAAAGTTTACAAGGAAAACATTTAAGTTAATGTATTCAACAGTTTAAAGTAATACAGAGTTTTATGTTTTCTAGTAAAAAAGGTAAAACAGTTATAAATATCAGGAATGAGAAATGAGATTGAGAAAAAATAAATAAAATAGAAAAATAAATTTACTATATAGAGCTCTAACTGAATTAAATTATGTGAATATTGTTTATCTGCATAATGATTGACACTCAAATATTTATGGACTTAGTTTGAGGCTGTTTTGTGAAAAGACCCTGTTAGGCAGGGCTGTGCAGCGTTAACCATGTGGTCTGTGCCATATCCAGTGTTTCCCCACTGCCCAATTCATCCACTCAGCGCAGTAGTGTGAGCTGTGACGCAGGTTCAGTTGTAGTGTTTATGGTAGTTGTAGACCATCAGGTAATACAAACACTAGAGAACACATCCAGATGTTTGTAAACAAAGATGCACAAATGCCCAGAGGTAGTTTAGTTTAGAGTTGTAAGGTCATGTTTAAAGTCAGTAACGATTTGTGATTTTTATTGTTTGTCTGCTGAAAAAAAAAAAAACTTGCCACATGCTGTTCCTATTGCCTGTACTATCTTTAGTCTGTTTCTTAAGAATAAGCTGACTAAATTAAAAATCACCTGCTTTTAAATAACGCCTTACATTTAATAAACTGTTTCACCTCTGAAATTTATAACTCCAGCCATACATACACTCCTGCTGGTGTGGGTTCCCTCGCACTCTATGATGCCGAAAAAAACTCTACTTAAGTGCTAATAGTGCTAGTGGTGGCCAATCTGAGTTATTTAGGAGAAAATTAATTTTCTGGGCATTTTACAAACTTTTTAGACACCGCTTCTGTTTTTTCACAGTTAAAATATTTTCAAATTTGTTCCAGTTATTGAGATGTACTTTTTTAGAAGCGTTTTATGTTTTTATCTCAGTCTGAAAAATATGTTGACATGCTCAACATTATTACAAACAGCATTTTGGTTGTCTAAACATGTTTGTATCACAGTGAATATGATGTTGGAGAGTGCGGTCAGTGGGTGAGGCTGCAGCAGGCTGGTATTTGTGGAGAAGTGCATGTTTGTCATGTGATGTTTGACCACAATTAAATTAAACAGCAAACACATGGAGTGTGAGGAGCTCACTGCCTCGTTAGTTGCCACAGTGACAGCAGTGGAGACACTGCTGGGTTTGTTTTTGTGCTTTGTTGGGACATGGGGTCATACATTCTCTACACAGTACTGTACAAAAGTCAGAGGCCTTCATTTATTTACATTTCCAGTCAATACAGCCACAGAGTAGAAGGTCTTCATTTTTCAGGAGATGTTTTTGAGGAGATTAGATATAAGATAATGCACCTGCATAAGGAAGGAGAAAGTCAAATTCAAAAAGTGATTTGAAAACTGCAGAGAAAAGGAGACTCCTAACAACCACCTGGAAGACCTGGTAGACACCAAAACTGTCCCCGTCAGATGAACAGCACTTAAAACTTTCATCATTCATCAGTTCTTCACTGTGAGAAGACACCTTAGTGCTTTGGGTCTGAAAGGATGTGTAGCTGTCAAGAAGCCTCACTGAGAAAAGGAGACGGACACATCAAACAAAGAAGCTGAACAATGGACTGACCACCCCAGAGTCCAGACCTCAACATCACTGAATGTGTTTGATTACTTCAGAAAATGATCAACCAGCTTCTAAGACTGAACTTTGGAGGTGTGTCTGCAGATTCTTTGAGAAACTGAAAGTGAGTCTCCTGAAAAGAATGGAAGCTGTAATTAAGGTAAAGAGTGACATAAAGAGTGATTAGAGTTCGCTGTTGAAGTTTCTGTGTAATTTTCTGTCATGTATGTTTTCTGCTGAAAAATGAGTAACTTGTACTTTATGGCCATTTTGACTGGAAATTAAATAAATAAATAAGATGGTCTCTGAAGTTTGCACAGTACTGCATATCTGCATATCAGTAGCTAATGGTTGTGTGTTTCTGCACTTCTTATTATTCATGCATTTGTTTACTTTTGAGGTTTTGCATTAAACATGAGTGCGGTTCCAAGCCGGTCTGACCAGTTTGTGTGTGTGTGTGTGTAACTTGAATATCAATTGATTATGTAAAAGCTGTTGTTTAGAAACATGACTCGGCCGGTGTGCAGTTTCCTTCACACTGTGCGCTGTTTTCCACTGCTTTGGTTTACAGGCGGTGTTTGTTGGACTGCAGCGGGCGCTGAGCTGACCGTTAGCGTGTGTTTGGGTTTCAGGTGAACGTCCAGGCTGCTGCCAATTGGGTTATTGTGGCAATGTCTGTGTGGTGCCATGGCCACGTGCCAGTCCTGCATCAGCGCGGTGCAGCGTAACACTGCCGTATGAATGATTTAACGAAACATGGCTGCAGTCCATGGTGTAAAATTGTACTTCTTCCTTATTTATTGTTCATGCTTTGTTTTATTAAAGGGGAATTCCACCCATTTTTTTCCTTTTTCAAATTTTTTTTTTTTCAAAATTTCTACATAATTCAGAGGTGGAGATGTAAACACAGTCATTCAAAGTGGTTTGGTGTGAAATAGTTGATTTGTAGAGACTTTCTTTACAGTTGTGGTGATAGGAACCAGCGGTCACCATGACTACAATACAAATTTAGACATTTTATTTTACTATCCAAAACTACCAGTGAACTAACATGTGTCTTCTAAGTTTTATATGGAATATTGACTATGGGAAAATCTGAAAAAAATAAAGTACTGTTAACGTAGAAGATAAGCATAGACAAGGATGCAATCAGGGATATTAACACACATTGCAGCTTTTTAAAAAGGAATGCTGCATAAAGTTTGGAATTTGCACTTTCTACACACTTTCTCCACTTGTTTCAATGAGCTACGAGTCAGAAATCATTCACATAAAAATAATACTATGCTTTTATTACTGGCAGCTAATCAAAACATGCTGTTTCCTATTAATCTGAAGACTATTTTCAAGCTGTTTACTTGTTCTTTGCTTAGCTAATTCTTCTTTGTGACTCATGACTGAAACAAATGCAGAGCTGAAATAAAGGTGATAAATGAACGAACAGGAGGGAAGAGTCTGCACTCAGAAACAGTTTCCATTCTGCAGAGAAAGAGCCAATATGGCAGAGCAGATGGCGGCTGAGCTCAGGAAGGCAAAAGAGTGAATAAAGAAGAAAAGCATGAACAGAGAGCGAGAACAGCCGACATGCTCAGTCGGGTAAAGCACAGCGGCATCAGAGTGTCACAGTGTAGCATGTAGTTCATTATACAAGTAGATTCAAGCCCAGTGAAGTTGAGCGAAGTCTTGTAAATCAGGTCCGTGTGTGAAATAACGGTGGTTAAATCTAGTTGGAAGGGACAGTCTGGACAGCTGTTTTTTGGATGACGTTCGTGGGATGGCTGGTTACGGTTTGCAGTTTTATCCACTTCAGTCTACATTTCGCAGTTGTCAAAACAAAACCTTGTATCTCCAAAATAATAACTTTACAGGAGAAGAAAACATCCTACTTTTAATGTAGGTTAATGGAACCAGGCGTTTTTCCAAGCCATTTTGGGTCATTTCTTTTGATCCATTCATCTGCTACTCCTCCATTGAGAGGACCCAGCTGAGGTGGTTGGGGCACCTGATCAGGATGAATGAATGAATGAATGAATGAATGTCAAAAACTGAAAATGACAAAAATGGAGATGTATAAGATGTATAAGGTGATTCTTTGGCAAAAAAGCAAGCAAAAATTCTGTTTTCCACCTCTACCTAAACGCAGACAATCAGCCAAGACATGTTTGGTGTCAAAGTTGCTTCTATAGTTTTACACTAGAGCTACATGAAATCCATTATTTTATACATTTTTTCCTGTATTGTATCTGCATTTTGAGTCTTGTTTTCAGGTGGTTTTAGAACCCTGTGCATGATTAAGGGGTTCTTTGCATCATGAAAGGTTGATGGAGAATGTGCTGTAGATGGTTCTATGTAGAACCTTTTTGAAAATGGTTCTTTATAGAACCCAGTAATCATGGAAAGAGTTCTTTGAGTGTTCATGATTCTATATAGAACCATTTTCTTTACTTAAGAACCCTTGCACTAATTGACCTTCGGCAGGACTGTCACATACACAGAAAAGAAAAAAATGAATAAGATGATGTTAGTGTCAGAGCAGCTCTGTTTTCAGTTGGACCTTTTGTCCTGCTCTTGTGTCTCGCCCCATTAGCCTTCAGTTCCCAAAGCTAAGCTCAAGCTAATCAAGCTCCACTCCAGACTTTATGGAGGCATCCCAGAACTCCTGCATGAATATTTCAGCTTGTGGAGAGTAGATTAGTAGATCTATAAAGAGTACACTCGCTTATAAATGTTCTACTCCAGCTTCCATTTTTCCCTCTGAAGGCAATGACCTTCATTCATCATACATGAGCTGACGCAGATATCACCCACAGTTTTGTCATTCATCAGATTCATGTCTGGAGTATCTGTACAATCAATCTCATGTCTGGTAAGAGTGTGAGTAAATTTGAGCATAATACTTTAACAGTCTGGAAAAGGGCTTGATTTGCAGTTAAATAATCAACATTGTCAGTAACATCAATAATATCAACAATAACAGTGACAATTGCAACAATTGTCCTCATTCCCCCACCACTCTTACGCTCTTACTTACGCAGTTTTCATGAAGATTCTGACATTCACCAGTGTTTTCTTATTTGGGATTTATTCTTAAGTAAGAATAGAATCTACACACACTCATAGACATGAAGATGTGAACTGTTCTGCGCTTTAAAAACACGTCATGAATCTGACGTACACTTTTCTTAGGACTTTTCACAGGAACATATTTAAGAAAAAACTTAGATACTGGTGAATGAGGCCCTATGATATTTCTAATAGCTTTGCACAGAGCAGTCCTTGTACGAAAGTTGATATCCATGAATCAAATTGTAGAAAAATGGAAGAATGAAGCCTTTTTTTGTGCTGAAATTCATGATGTGGCCTGCCAGGCTGAAGGTGAGTTGGTGTGAAATGACCTGAATAGTTTTGCCCACTGCTTCAAAACAAAACCCTCTTTGTGTTGATGGAGCAGTCAGAGCTTCACACTGCAGCTCTTTTGACGTTACCTTCAACACTTTGGACAAGTGTGGAATTCTCACTGCTCTTCACATGCATCATACCATTTCTGTCGTTTCTATTTATAAATAACTGTAAATCTGGATTTTATTTACTAAAATTGTTTGTTTATAAATAGAAACAGAAATCACGAACATGATCTGTAGCGTCTGTATGTGTGTGACGTGTGTACCTGTGAAAGGAGTCTGTGAGGGTCAGAATTCAGCTCAGCACCTGTTGTCTAAAGTGGCTGCTGCAGTGTCAGCAGGTAAATCAGTAATATTTGTTTTATAGCACGTATAAAAACTGACACTGCACCAAAATGCTTTACACAGGTGACATCTAAATAGATGAACAAGAAAAAAAAACAGACGTTAAAACCAAAGAACAGATTGAAAAAAAATGAAGACGACTGAAACCAAAGGGGAAAGAGAAACGTAGACAACTCTCATCACAAAACATCAGCTTTTTGACAACACTGATGATGTTTAGATGGTTCTATATAGGACCGTTTTGAAAATACAGCACCCTAAAGGGTTCTTCTATTGTTACAAACATAACATTACAACAGAAGAACCCTCTGACTGCTACATAGAACCCTTTTCAAAAAAGTTCTATGAATCTGAAGAACGCTTTTGTGATGCAAAGAACCCTGTAATCATGCAAAGGGTTCTTTGAGTGTTCTTGGTTCTATATAGAACATATTATTCCATCAGAGAACAAATATATTTTACTTTATTTTGCTCTTCCCTGATTGGCTGGTGTTGAAAACGTCTAGGCGGCAGATTAAATCTCTGAAGGGAACATTGTTTTGTTAAACCCCTGAGAGGAGAGTCATTACCTGACCGTTAGCCTAATTATCATTTTAATCTAAGGCACGACATGATGTGTGTTAAATTCAAGCAAGAAATTAAATGGATTGTAAGTAAGTTTCGAACTTGTGGTGTCTGGGCTATGCAACACATGCCTTCAGCAGCTTAAAATGTATTTTTCTTGGTAAATTTCCTTCTCTAAGTGTTCTTTTTGTCTTCAAATACCTCCTTTCTGGATAAATAGATCTGCTCTAAAACTGTAAGAAATGTAGAAATGCTAGAAATGGTAAAAGTGGTCTGTTGAATGTCTACAAATAGCTGAATAAGCTGATTTTGCAGTGCTGAAAGTGTTGAATGTCTATAATTCTGCTTACATAATGATTCATGAATGAATTTGCAGTGGTGGGTTGTAACCGGTTCCATTAACTCAGAATTGTGATGGATTTCCGCTCAAGTATATTCAGATAATAATACTTTTATTTCTATTCAGGTATATTTATGAGGAAAGTAATGCATTTTTTAGCCATTAACGTTTAGTTCCTGATTCTCTTTTTTGGGGTTATTTTTATTCTGCTGTGTTGTTTCAGCTCCTGTTCTGCTTTACTGTCAATCACTCCTCTCACTCTGGAGCTTCATTTTATTTTAGACCGACAGGATCCAAAAAGAGACGGATGGAGTGTAACAAACTTCAGTTCCTACACTGATGAAGCTGCTAGGCTACTTTTACGTCTAGTTGAGTCATTACTCCAGTTATTCTGAAGTATTAATAAGCAGTAATAAGTATGAATACGTTTTCTCTCCATGACAAGTGGGGGTAGGAGGGGGAGATGAAAAATGATATTATTGGTTAATATTACTTTACTCCCCGTCCCACAGTGCGTGGTGACATCAAAACTCAGAAGACGTTTAGATGTGGGTAAAAGTCATTACAGTTTGATGGAAGATTACAGGAAAACCTGAATTTTGTCTTTTAAATTATATGATGAATCATGCTTAATAGCATCTGCCTAATAGCAGAGAGTCGCGTGATGTAGCTTCACGGCTCTATATTTTGCACAAAGCGCTCAGTGTTCTTCTTGAGGTGTATAACGTCAGATTTTATGTGGTCTTATTGCCCCCTACTGGACTGCCATGCACATTTGGACATTTTTAAGTCGTTTTTGTGGACGTTTTTCGAAAATTTGATGTGGACAAAGATTTTGCTTAAAATAGAAAGAAGAAAAAAGTTTTTGAAAATATTCGAAACATCTGAACGAGACCTGAAATGTTACATTTTTAGTGCCCAGTTTCTATTTATTTCCTAAGTTTAACATAAAAAATAAATTGTGCCATAACTTTTGCACAAGCCACATTTTGTTTTTGTTTTTTTCCCCAAATTTGTTCATTTTTGGGGGCCTTTTGTGTGCTGTATTTTCAAAAAGGTCCTATATAGAACCATCTAAACATCATCAGTGTTGTCAAAAAGCTGATGTTTTGTGATGAGTGTTGTGTGTTGTCTGCGTTTCTCTTTCCTCTTTGGTTTCAGTCTTGTCTTCTAAAAGGCACTGCATTAGCACTGCACTGCATGCTGAAGTCTGCTTTTGCTTTACATTAACTGCTCAAGTGCATGTTGGCCGTGACTCCTTGTTGTCTCATAGGAAGTACATGGCTGTTTACGGGTGTTATTAATGTTTAATCAGGGTGTCAGCAGTGGACTTAGTAATGTTAAACATTTACATCCACATGTAGTCTGCTTAGGGCTGGGCACGGTGTTATCATTGAGTGCGTTTACAGGCACTCAGTAATCCAATCATAATCAGATTTCTGCAGTTATCTGATTATTCAAATGGTCTTGTAAACAGCATACTCCGATTTCTTAGATCAGAGTGAGGTCTAGAAATCTAATTAAGAAATCTGATAACGAGAACTGGACTTTAGCTGAGTAATCAGATTTCTCAGTGCATGTATATGCTTACTCTGATTTCTTTCGGATTTCTTAGTCTGCGCATGTGCAAAAAGACTGCAGTGCTGGAAATAAGCAGCGTTGCCACAAGATGGCAGCAAAACAATTTTGGTGTGACGCTGAAACCGACTACATGCTTTATGAATGAAGGATTTAACTTTCCTTCATCTTCTAGATGATGAATGTTTTCAGGTAAAGTGGTGCGATGTTTAAAAAAAAAAAAACCCACAGCATGAAGTTTGAGGTTGACTTGACAAACGTTGGGTTGTATTCTGTGAGTTTATTGGCTGGTTTTAAAGTAGAAATCTGATTACCTGACTGGTGTAGTTCAGGAGTTTTCACATTGTCTGATTGCTGAAGTGCAGGTAAATGCTTTGATTTGATTACTGACAAAATCTGATTTTCTGCAGCTATTGGGTTATTAAGTACATGTAAACGCACTCACTATGATAAATGACACCACAATATACTTATGTGAGTATTGTCAGACCTTCTAGAACATTTGAAGAGCGACATGGATTGTGAAAGACAAATTTAGATTAATTACAGAGAGCTCGTAAACAATAACAACTAGTTAGGACCATTCATAGTATTCAATTATGTCATGAACACTTCGTCGCCATCTTGGCAGGTGAGCTGTAACTCTGACTGTGCTCTGGTAGAGCTTGACTCATCAGTGTTACTGCAGCTGCAACCCTGCAGGTGGACGAAGACCACACAAACCAGACAAGATTGACCACGAAAAAAGGCGAAACGATATCTGGACACTCTAGATACAGTCTCCAGAAAATGCTACGGGCACATTACATAGATTTGTGGAAGTTCAGAAAATTAAAAAAAAAAAAAACGAATGAACACACACACCAAAGCTCTTAAATAGTAAACTCATACATAAAGCTGAGGTTAGTTTTTTATTCACCAGCTTTTTATACAGATATTCTATTCCACCTTAAATGATGCTGCAGTTACATTGAGGTGCCTTAAATGTAGAACAAATTTCAAAAAAGAAGCTGGCAGATAAAAAGCCAACACCAGCTTACCTCAAAAAAGCATTATTTTGCCTCAATAGATACATCCTTAATCAATACATATCTGAACTTTCTGTTGGAAATGGTTAATGAGCAGCTAACGAGCAGCACAGCAGAGCTATAATAATACACTGGATCTGCTGGCTGATCTAACATCCCAAACCACACACTTCTGTACTTCACCTACTACACTAATGAGTGCACTTCTAATGGTACTGCACTGTTTTTACATACTATGTATTGTGCTGGTATGCGGGTTGGAATGCAGCAAAAACTAAAATGGGAAATCTGAGCCATTTAGATTTCAGCTTTCATTTATTATCACTACAGCAACGAATACAATCAAGGCAATACACTGAAATATATCAGTTTATACGCTTTAGAAATGAGATTTAAAAAGTGTTCCAAAAAAATTGTTTTACAGCGTGTGCTGGAACAGTTATGGCTTTGTCAGTGATGAACAGAGAACATAGTATGAAAATGATGAATATGAAAGTTTGTGAACGAATTCCAAGTTGGCTTGACAAAGCTGTTGCTATGAAATCTCAGGCGGTTGCTAAGGCGTTGCTAGGCTGTTGCTGTGGTATGGCATCCCAGATGGTTGCTAAGATGTTGCTGGGCTGTTGCTATGGTATCCCAAGTGGTTGCTAAGGCGTTGCTAGGCTGTTGCAGTGGTATCCCAGGTGATTGCTGAGGTGTTGCTAGGCCATTGCTGTGGTATCCCAGGTGGTTGCTCATGTGTATTTGTGTGTGTGGTGGTACGTATGTGAGTCTGTATGTAATATCTATGTAATGTCTCAGCAGCAACCTCTGCTGTCCATGTGCTGTGACATCACAGCTACAACTAACTAGCAGTCTGGTAGTCTGTGTTCAGTGTTCTAGTGCCAAGCTTGAAAAGGGTAATGTGTTGGTCTTCTTGACCAAAATATCAGACCTGGAACCTTAATTTATAGAAAATAGTCACAATGAAAATCACAGTCACAATATTGGTCAAAAAATCAGAATTACATAATTTATTCAAATCAGCCCTACATCTGGTTGCAGCCCTGTCAGATTAAAGTGGGTGGGGAGGGGGCGGGGCTTATGTTCTGGGCACATCCACACACAAATGACATCAGCAGAGTATATTACTTCCAGATGTTGTGATTTTGGGGTTTATTTTGTTAGAGGATATTGAAAATGTTCTCTTAGAGAACTTTTGTTGATGAGAGCCAAACCAGCCTGTGTAGAATATAATTATAATTAGAGCTCTATAGACTCAAAACATTAACACATTAAATCAGATCTAGACCTCAGAATCAAAAAAACATTGCAGACCTGAAAATATGCATCATTGCACCCCTAGTTTGTGTTATATTTAATATGTCGCCTGCTTTATCAGAGCAGTGTTGATTGTTGCTGTGTGTCTCTCTGATGGTGGACGAGCCCTCCTGTGTCCTGTTTAGTGGAGCGCGTGCCGTTATTGCGTTAGTGCGGATGGGTTTGTTCTTCAGAGGAGAGTATAACCTCTAGTCAGTCTGAAGGTGATTTGAGTGTCTCTGAGTCAGATTCAGTGGAGACCCCTGCTGGCAGACTCTGCGCTAAACACTCACACCTACAGTATTCTGGTGGGATTAAAACAGCACTTGAGCCCCCGGCTCTACACATATCTGCATACACACACTAGTGTTCAATGTTTGAATCACATTCCAAAACTTTGTCTTCACTTTTTTTAATAACATTTTGAAAAAATGAAATGTATGATGAGATGCATCCAGTGATGAACAGAGCTGTAGAAGATCTCTTAATAAATGAGTTGTTGTTGAGTATGAAGTTGTGTGAAGGCATTGAAAATGGCTCATATTTAAGAAGTGAGGAATAAAATCGAGACCAAAAACTTACCAAAAAATTACCATATATAAATAATTCTATGTACGGTATATTACATAATAACGTTTTGTTGTTTTGGGGGAAAAAAAACTCTAATATGAAAATTAACAGCTTATTTATGTCAGAACAAATCTCTTATCTCCAAATTGATACTTTTGTAGGAGAAGGAAAAATAAAAATACATCTCTAATGGTCCGTCTCCATTTCTATTGGAAATATTGACACAATGCGAAGGGCATCAAATTGTTGTTGCTCTCAGAAAGAAACACACGCAGACATATATGACAATCAACCATGTCACTGCAGTGCTGAGAATGATCCATCACCCAAATAAAACCTGCTCTGTGGGGGTCCTGTGGGGGTCCTGACCGTTGAAGATAAGGGTAACAAAGTATGCAGAGAAACGGATGGACTATGGCCTGTATTTGTGGTACCCAAGGTGGTTGCTAAGGTGTTGCTATGCTGTTGCTCTGGTATCCCAGGTGGTTGCTAAGGTGTTGCTGTGGTATCCCAGGTGGTTGCTGAGGTGTCGCTAGGCTGTTGCTGTAATATCCAGGGGGTTAAGGTGTTATTAGGCTGTAGTTGTGGTATCCCATGTGGTTGCTAAGGTGTTGCTAGGCCATTGCTATGATATCCCTGGTGGTTTCTAATATGTGTATATGTGTGTGCTAGTATGTATGCGAGTCTGTGTGTATTTCTTTCTATTTTGCTCAGAAACACACAGACATATATGACAACCAGCCATGTCACTGCAGTGCTGAGAATGATGCACCACCCAAATAATACTTGCTCTGTGGTGGTCCTGTGGGGGTCCTGACCATTGGAGAACAGAGTAACAAAGTATACAGAGAAACAGATGGACTTTGTGAATTGTAGAACTACAAAGTGCTCCTTTATTGTACATGTCCATATATTAACACAAAGCTGTCCTTTGGTGGAAACTGTTCAGTCCAGATTATTTTAAGCAGTGTTGAGTGCATTAATTGCAGCCTGTCTGTTTCAGTACGCGGCCTGGTCACACACTGCGGAAATGCCAGTGATTTTTGTCAGGCTGTGAAAACAGCCGTGATTTGTCACAATGCTTACAAACACCGTCAGCAGAAACAGCTGATATTCGTCTGTGTGCAGTAAACATCCGTTAGAGCGCACTTTCATCTGATTAGCGTCATGCAGAGACCATTTAATCAAATACAAGATCGTAATTAAAGCTGTGCTTATTCAGATTGCAGAGGCTGAATGATTTTGACTGATTGGTATTTTTTTGTTATATTTTTGTGGAGCCCTTTAACAGGTGCCAACACTGCCTGTTGGCACCTGTCGTCGGTCACGACACTTACCATTTTGCTTGAGGCCCAAGTGTAGCTTTTTTCCTTTTAAAGCAGCATTATGTGAGAATTTGTAGTTTTTTGCTCTTGGGTTCCCCCTACAGTTGCAGAGTATATTTCTGTTACACCACTGTTGTAAATTCAAATTGCACTGTGAGCCCCCCTCATGGACGGCCATACATGTGCATTTGTTGATGAGCTCAAGGATACAGAATACGACTCCACTTTGTGTGCATGTGTCACGCAAGCATAAAGATTACACTCGCGATTACGGTAGTTGCCATGTGTAAATAACAGAAATTGAGGGTGTAAACTGTAGCATCCAAATGCCTGCATGATGCACATGCATGCAGAGGGGAGTTTGATTGTGCCAGGGATTCAGCAGAACACCAGCAAAGGCAACATCAGAAGAGAAAGAACCATGCTGGCTTATCAGGTAGAGTAATATTTACAGGATTTTATTACAGGAGGTTGCAAACTTTTAAGGCTTATTTGGCGTGAAATTGACAAAGACTGACCAAACCTACAACATACATACAACAGTATGTAGGTTACAGCCTACATCACAGTCTTTCTTAAATACCTCTGGCAGGGATGAACACTCAGAACCCAGACTCTGTCTGATTTTCGTTGTTTTTCCATTAGCCGTGAGACTGTCCTGCATCCTTTTATCTCTGGGCTGTTTTGTGAACTTCCGTGGCCCACTGCTGGGCTGTTTTTGATCCTAGACATATCCACTGCTCTAGAACAGCACGGACAGTTGACTTGGGCAGCTCTAGCAGGGCAGAAATTTGATTATCTGAGCACTGAGCTCTTAATTGCAGCCAGTTCTATTGCCAGTGATTGCTTATGGAGACTTTATGGTTAGTTAATATTAGTTACGAAATAATCTCCATTCATAGTTAAAGGGAAATTCCACTTTTTTAATGTTTGTATAATTTAGTGGTTGAGATGTTATTCAGAGTGGTTTGGTGTGAAATGGTTCACTGTAGAGAATTCTTTACAGTGGTGGTGATAGGGACAAGGGGTATAGAAAAAACATATCTGCTATGAATTTATTTTACCACAAAACTATCGTAAAACAGTGTCTCAGACATTAAGCAGTGCTCATAACCATTTTATGTAATAACTTTCTGTAAGGGAGCTTTTAGAGGTGGACATCTGGTTCTCATCACCACCACTGTGAACAATTCTGACTTGGTAAGTTTCTCTAGAACAAAGAATTTCACACCAAACCACTCTGAGCCTTTTATGTCTCTACCACTGAATTATGGAGAAGTTTTAAAAATTGGTGGAATTCTCCTTTAATATGAGTTATGAGAATTATTATTAATCATTAACATTATGTTGCGGTGTGCATCCTTATGTATTTCTTTTAGTCTTGCAGTGTATGACTAACCACATGGTTCCATCAAACATGAGGTCATTCGGTCATTCATTTGAAGGGAAAACTTCAGTCTGTCTCTTTACATGTTTTTGTTTTGGCCACACAGTGTATATATTGTTCCTGTTAGGTTTACAGATTTCATGTTGTTATATGTATCGTTTTCCACTCTGCTGCTGAATGTTGATGATGGAGGCGGTCACTGTGTTAGCGGCCCGTTAGCCACCGTGTGTAATTCCTCCTCAGCACTTCCTGCAGTGCCGCGACTGCATTTCCTCAAGCTGTTCACGCAGCAGCTATTGGAATGGCCAGCAGAAATCAGCAGAAATACTGAGGCTTAGCATTCTTTTAAAAAGGGCTGGAGGCTGAGCACGGTCCAGAGCTGCTTCAGCTAATCACTCACTGACCCGCTGGATTTTATCTCCTCCAAACAGAGCGGTCAATGACTCAGTGTTTCTGCTTCTGCCTGCTCTGTTGGTGGATTCACTCTGCTGAGCTTCTGTGTTTATTTATTTTTTTTAGCTATCAACTACAGTGAGCAGAATAAATACATTAAAGAGCCTGTATCATGGAAAACAGAATTTTCCTTACTTTCAAAAAATAGTTTGGTTTGTAATATACAGTCCCTTTATGGAAACTAAGCTTCAGAAACACAATTCAGTACTTTTTTGATGTTGCAAAATCCAGTGCTTTTAGATACGTCCACCTATAGAGCCAACAATTTTGTGTCCATTCAAACTGAAGTTATAAGGAGTGTTTCAGCATGGAGTGCTTTTTAAATGAGGCACAATACAAGGCAGCCAATCAGACCGGGGGGGAAGTGGGGTATGTAGGATATCAGCCCTTTAAGACATTAACAACAAACAGAAACAAGATATAGCAGCTATAGTAATAACAGTGGAATTCTTGATTATGCATATTAAGTGAGGTAAGAATTTTTGTAGGCCATTTTGAGCTGATCAACTTGTCACTAAGTCTGATTTAGATAAGCGATAGTATTAACTGTTGTATTAACCTTTTATATGGTCAAAGATTAAACAAAATCAATGGGTTTAGTTACAGAGTGCTTTACTAATATCTTTGTTGAATATAAGGTTCAGCCAAATTGTCAGTCAAAAATATAATCCAATCAATGTAGAAACATACCTAAACCAGTCCATTTAGAACTGTCCAGTGTTGAACTTTCAAACCAAAGTTCCTGTGACAGTAACGTGTGCTTGGTTGTCATTAAAAGTAGCATAATTCCTTAATAGACGTTTAAAGAGTCATTATCGGTACAGTATCTGCAGGGTTTCCGCAGATGCCAGTAAATCTGTGGCACCTCACTACTAGCCGATTTGATCAGCTAAGCGATTTCTCGGTCAGACTCTGATATCTAATATGCCTCTTTGTGTGTTTTTTTTTCCCAGGACATACGCCATAAAAGATGTCCCAGTGGAGACGGAGGCTCTGACAGACTGGCTCTATCAGAGATTTGTGGAGAAAGAGGAACTTCTGGCCCATTTCTACCAGACAGGTGAGAAATCTGGATCTAAAAGATTCCTTTATAATTAACCCATAAGTTGCAGACTTATTAGTCAGTAACTGCTATTGATTATTTAGAATCTCCTATGAATTATTTAGTATCTACTATGAATTGTTCTGTATTCACTATGAATTATTCAGTATTTACTTCTGTGAATTATTCAGTATCTGCTATGAAATACTCAGTAACGTCTATGAATTATTCAGTAACCACTCTGAACTGTTCAGTCACCACTATGAATTATTCAGTTTCTACTATGAATTGTTCTGTATCCACTATGAATTATTCAGTATTTACTATGAATTATTTAGTATTTACATCTGTGAATTATTCAGTAACATCCATGAATTATTCAGTATCTACTATCAGTATCTACTATGAACTATTCAGTATCTATCCATTTTGAATTATTCGGTATCTACTGTGAATTATTTAGTATCTATTATTAATAATTTAGTATTTGTTATAAATTATTCAGTAACGTCTATGAATTATTTAGTATCCAATATGAATTATACAGTTTCTACTATGAATTTGTACGTTTCTACTACGAATTTTTCAGTATCTACTATGAATTGTTCTGTATCCGCTATGAATTATTCAGTATCTACTACTCTACAACCCCATTTCCAAAATAGTTGGGACGCTGTGCAGAATCTAAATAAAAATAGAATGCAATGATATGCAAATCATGTAAACCATGTTTTTAAAGCAAAATACTACAAAGACAACATATCAGATATTGAAACTGAGAAATTTTAGTGTTTTTTGAAAAATATATGCCCATTTTAAATTTAATGCCAACAACACGTTCCAAAAAAGTTGGGTTAGGGGCATGTTTACCACTGTGTTTCATCACCTCTTCTTTAACAACACTCTGTAAGCGTTTGGGAACTGAGGAGACACTGCTGTAGTTTTGAAAGTGATATGTTTTCCTGTTCTTGTTTGATATAGGATTTCAGCTGCTCAACAGTTCAGGGTTTCATTTTTTGTATTTTTCATTTCATAATGCGCCAAATGGTTTCAGTGGTGACAGGTCTGGACTGCAGGCAGGTCAGTTTAGCGACTAGACTCTTTTAATACAGAGCCATGCTGCTGTAATACATATAGAATGTGGTTTGGCATTGTCTTGCTGAAATAATCAAGGCCTTTCCTGAAAAAGTCTGTATGGTAGTATATGTTGCCAAAACATGTATATATCATTCAGCATTAATGGTGCCTTCACAGAAGTGCACGTCACCCATGCCAAGTGCACTAATGGACCCCTATACCATCATGAATACTGGCTTTTGAACTGTGCACTGATAACAAGCTGAGTGGTCTTTAGTCCAGAGGACACAGTGTCCATGATTTCCAAAAAGAATTTCAAATGTTGATTTGTCACTTTTCCACTTCCCCTCAGTCCATTTTAAATGAGCTCAGGCCCAGAGAAGGTGGCAGCATTTCTGGATCCTGTTTATATATGGTTTCTTCTTTGCTTTTTAGAGTTTTAACTTGCATTTGTGGATGCAGCGACAAACTTTGTTCACAGACAGCGGATTTCATTTTACCAGCCTTTTGTTGCCCCTGTCCCAACCTTTTTGGAACGTGTTGTTGGCATCAAATTCAAAATGAACATATTTTAAAAAAAAACTAATATTTCTCAGTTTCAACATTTGGTATGTTGTGTTTGTATTATTTTCAATTACAAATAGGGGTTAAATGATCTGCACATCATTGCATTTTGTTTTTATTTACATTTTGCAGAGCATCCCAACCTTTTTGGAAATGGGGTTGTACTATGAATTATTCAGTATCTATTATGAATTATTCAGTATCTATTATAAATTATTTAGTAACGGCTATGAATTAAACAGATTTATAATCTCCTACGGTTATGCCCTCATTGTGTTTTGAAGGAGCGTTCCCTCCACCGAAGGGACAGAAGGAGGCAGTTTCCCGAGAGATGACCCTCAACCCTGTGTGGCTCTGCGCTGTCCAATCGTTTGCCTTCGTCTCTGGCTACATGTGGTACAACATCCTACAGCACATCTACTGCTGGTTCTTCTCCCTGCTGTGGTGAGGAAGAAAACAAGAGAAAGATGAGGGGGGGAGAGAGAGAGGGAGAGAGAGGGGGGAGCAACGTGGAGGGTGAAAAAAGAAAAAAAGGAAGGGGCCATAGCTGCTGACCTTGAGTTGACCTTGGATCTGTTAAACAGCCCCAGAAACAGTCTTCACTGGACGGATGGCAGAGTGGACGTTTGCAAAATGTGGAGGCAATACGGAACGGCATCTGCGTTTGTTGTATTTGACCCTAAACCCTAAACTCCGACCCGGATTCACAAACACAATATAGACAGCCCTGCAATATACATTCGCACCCACCACTAAATATGTAGGAAGAGATGACATCATGTTTACACATGCATACCTACACACATGCAAACATACATACATATATTATATATTATGCACGTCTAAATGTTTACTCATGCACATGTGGACACATTTTTTTATTTTAACTACAATCAAAAATTAGGCTCAGGAATAAGCCAGATAGAGTTTCAGACATTTTTACCCCCCCCTTTTTTTTATTTGTTTTCTGCTGTGGGTAACACTAACCCGCTCGCTCTTCTCTTGTTCTCTTCTGTACATTGAGAAGAGCTTCCAAAGGATCTTTCATCTTTCTTTTTTTCCCCATCTCTTTTCGCCCTCCGTACACTGAGACTGAAGACGAGGGGAACCTCCACAGATCGTCCTCTGGACTTTCATTGCACTATAGATCTGTACCGCCTGTCCTGTATCCGTGGAAACAGCCCTGTCGTGTGCGTTCTGCTTACGTTTTTGTTTTGTTTTTTTAATAATTTTTTCGTCGGTGTTTGTCCTGTGTTCGTCCGTGCGCTAAAATTTCTCGTGTCTCGTGCGTAGACAGTATTGCGAGAGCCGACTGAATGGTTGTTCATGTTTACACTGGCCGCCCGTCGGACGGAGGACACGGAGATCAGCCCGTCGCTGATTGACTGATGGCTAACTGCTAACTCAGTGGAGGGGGGACCTCATTTGTTCCCCTCTACCGCATACATAAACACGCAGAGACATCGGAGTACTCACTGAACTGCTAGTAGAGAAGCTGCGGAGTCGACGTACGCGCCTCTCTCACCCTAGTCTAAATATATTTTGGTGTTTTACAGATATAATTAAGCCATATGCTTAGTGTCTGAAGGCTGATGGAGAAGGTCTGACTCTTCTGAATGGATGAATGACTGAGTAATGTTGAAATGCAGCATTCTGCAAAGAATATAGGAAAAAAAGAGAAAAAAATTAGGCTTACAGGTGTCATTACTGTAAATTTATAACAGCGTAACCTGCCGAAGTGAGCGTGCGACAAATTTTTCCTTTTTTTTCTTTTCTTTTTTTTTATTTTCTTTTTAGATGCATATAATCAATGTCTGATTGCTGTATGTTATATCAGAGTGTTGGCAAAAAAATCACTCTTTATCGATGGAGATTTTATTTGGTTCTGTTTGTTTTTTTTTCCCCCAAATTACATTTAGTCTTGTACATAACAAACTCCGAGGTAGAACCCATGTTCGTGCAGCGTTTCAGCAACATTGCAGTCTGATTTTAGTTTTGAAATATCATGAATGTTAAGGAAAGAGGGGAAAAAACAAGAGATAACAATGCACCTCACGTACTTCTGATGTTTTCTAGATGTTTCTCTCTCCGTATCTGGGTGTATTACTAATACCAAGCAGTCAGAAGCATCCTTCTTTCAGCTGACATAGGAACCAAAGCAGTAATGCTCCATAAAGCTTGCTTACCTTGACCAGTTGCTGTAGCCTGTATGTCTGCCCTGTTACTGCAGTCTGTTAAAGCGATAGTTCAGCAAAAAATCAAACGCCCAGTTTCCACCCTGTAGTCGGTCTTAGGTTCGCTTTTTTAGTTTTAGCACTGGAGGCTAATGTAGTTAACAAATAATGGAAGCTCATACCCCACCAATTGGCATGGGGCTAACACCAGGCCTAAACCATCTCTTGCCACAAACCGTGTAAATAATCTCAAACAGATTTAATCACTGTCTGAACAAAACCTCATGTATCCAACATAGTAACTTCACTGGAGAAGGAATGTAAGATTTTATCCCAAGTTGTTTGGGATTGTTTCTTTTGATCCGTTCATCCTGAAATTTTGATAATGTAAACGGCAGCTTGTGTACAAAATTCAGAAGCATGGTTTTGTTCCAGCAGTATATGCGGTTCCTGAAACTGCAATAAAATAATCTTTCAGCAAGTGAAATGCTCTTAAATGCAGTCAATATATCTACTATTTCTCATTGAGATTGCTGTAAGAATATTATGAGATTATTTAACTTATGTCTAGACGTTTATACTCAAATTTTATCTAGTAAAATAACATTCTATTGGCATGACCATTAGGTAAAATAATAAAGTAAAACATGACTAGAAATAATCTTTTCTAGATTTAAGAGGAGCCCGCTTGCCAAGATATACATTTTTGCAGCTTGACACTATGACATACTGTTATCAATAACAATGGATGTTAGCCTTTGTAGCTCCACTGCTAAGCAAACTGTAGACCCCAAACATGTCACTCAGCCAAGACAACAAATAAAAATGTGGCTTCTTTTGTTTGAAGGCCAATGAGGCTAATATAGCTAACAAATAATGGAAGCTTATACCCCACCATTAGCATAATGCTAACTACAGTGGTTCACACTGACTCACTGTTATTTATAAACCTGGACAAAAGTACTGACAAAGTTCAGGCTTCAGTATAAAACTTGTATTTCATTATTTTGCAGACTTTTGCCGATGATTGATACATATCTTATTTATTATTTGATATTCGTATGGACTACACAGCCTATATTAAATGAAATGAGAGACGGGAAAAATGTTAACTGCAGTAAGAACTATTCTAGTTATTATAAATGACCAGGGTCTGATTTTTCACTCATAAGGGCTAATGATATCCAGTCATGTTTCTTTTCTTACTGCTTGATTAAACCTGTACTCTCTTCATATGTACAGTTCATAAAAACACACATTAGCCACGTAGCTTCAGTGCTAAAGCTAAAGAAGCGCACACCAAACACGTCTTATCTGATCGACTGCATTTGGGCCAAGAGAGGTGAAACTGTGTAAATATGATTTTTCGTGAAACTATCATTTTAAGCCGTTTTAAATGAAAAGAGAAAGGAAGTTTTTTATTATTACTGCAGAACTATTAGGACAGAGCTGCCTATTTACAGTAGATGTAACCACTTGGCTAATAATGGATAAGTCCTGCTTCCATTGCTGAGGAGATATTTCCCTTATGACTGTAACTCATGTCTGTAAGCTTTTTTCTTTTGTTCGTCCCCTGAAACAGGACTGTAATATGAAAGGCAGCGCCCCGAGCCCCTGGGCTTGTAACCCTTGTGGCTCCACTGAAAGGGAATTCGGGCACGGTCCAGCAATAAAAGCACGTCCGCCAAGACGCCCACAATAACTCAGCTGTACAAACCAGTAGACCAATCAGTAGATCCACACTGGGTACCGTAATTGTCATTTCCTAATCATTGCTGTTTTGTGGGCTTGTATTTTGTTTTTGTTGATTTTTTTTTTCCCCAGCTTGCTGAAGACTGAAATGTGTATGATGCAGGAAAGAAGATTGCGGAAAGCATTCAAGGCATGCTGGGAAACGTTCTGGAACTTTCTTCCGATCTGAGAGAGGAAGGAGTGATCAGGCCACGCTCTGTCGTCACCGTCTTTCCTCTGGGGAAAGATGAAGGGGGGGGCAGTTTTAGGGGGGCACGTTTTGTGAGGGGAGGGTGGGTGGGATTAGGAATTTTAACAAATTACATTAGAACGGTCTTTAGTTTTCATTTTGTACTCCTGTTTCCCCCTCTCTTCCTAGCTGCCCAGCCATTTTATGACACAGAATCTAATTGTGCTGGAATAAAAACGATAAATATCAATTAACCCTGAAGTGTCTGAGTGTGAAGCTGTTTAGATGTGTCTGTGTTAATGAGCTTTATGCCTCCTGACTTCTTTATCTGAGCAAGCGTCTCATTTAAAGTAAATGAGTAAAGTCCTTCTTTTGGCCCTCCTATATCTTTGAGTCTGATGCCTTTGGATCTCACACATGAAAGTGTTTTCAATATACTGAGTATGTTGATAATTATATTGAGGTTAATAAGAGGCTGATTTGTTTTAATTAAGAAAAATGGCCCGTTTTATTCAAGCTTTTCATGGGTATTGTGAAAAGTTAGTATATTGCTGCTCCAACTTGAAAAGCTTATATCTCCATATTTATGTTTTTTACCTTTTTAAACAGTTTGAAAAGTCTGGCTACCATTTGCATTGTGTGAAGAACTCCTGATAAACAGACTAATACAAACAGATTAAATTTACTTAAAATTTTTCTCTTGCTGTTTTACAATAACTCCCATTATAAGTTAATGTTTTTTTCCTTCTACTGTAAATACAAGGAATACAAGTTTTGCAGTAAAGGCAAAATAGTCTATAGGTATAGGTACGCAACAGTCCAAAGAAATTTACTAATCTCTGTTGTATAAAAGCCTGGACTGAGAAAATCAGGAAGCTAAAAAAAACTTTAAAAGTTCAGGTACTCTGGCCCATCATGTAATTGGAGTTTTACTGGGACGATCTGGCCTAAAACTAGAATTTAATACGTTATTTGTTTTTTAGTAGGTTTAGTGCAGCATTAGATCACTCAGCCTCTCCAGTTTAACAGAATTTACAATTTTATAGCTGTTCATGTTTTTGTTCATCAGTTCACTTTTGTTCATAAATTCTCCTGCCTTGGCTGTTAAACAAAACTTTAAAAAATATAAATTGTGTATTATTTGGCACACAATGGGCACCGGAGGTGAGTCTTTACACTTTCATCCAGAGAAAAGAACCCAAAACTAAGGTTAAATATCTAGCTACATAGGTACCCTTGCTAATTTGCTAACATTAGCATTTAGCTTCTTTTCCTCCTCATCTGATCAGTCATTTCTGTTATTCTGTCCACTGTAATGACAGTTATAAGGCTGCAATAAAATATATGGCTTCCTAGAATGAATGTAACTTAAAAATTCTGAACGACCTACTGTCAAAAATCCACCCCAAAGCAATTATAGTTTTTAAAAGTTCCTGCCACCTTCAAGATAAATTTTTAAACACGTCAGTGTCACTGCTGGACTGACAATAGTCCACCAGCCAAAAACATCCAGCCAGCAGCATCCTGTGACCACTGATGAAGGACTAGAGGATGACCAACACAAACTGTGCAGCAACAGATGAGCTGTCATCTCTGACCTTACATCTACAAGGTGGACCAGCAAGGTAGGAGTGTCTAATAGAGTGGACAGTGAGTGGGCACAGTGTTTAAAAACACTAACACACCATCATGTCAGTGTCACTGCAGTGCTGAGAATGATGTGCCACCCAAATAATACCTGCTCTATGGTGGGCCTGTGGGGGTCATGACCACTGAAGAACAGGGTAACAAAGTAAGCAGAGAAACAGATGGACTACAGTCTGTAACTGTAGAATTACAACTGATAAAATGGACAGTGTGTAGATGAAAGGAGGGGGTTTTAATGTTATGGCATCTTGTGTGTTTCCAGTTCAGATTGATGAAGCTGTTCAGCAACAAGCATAAACAAGCAAACAAGTAGTTACCTTGACACAATACTACTGGACATTTAAAAGAACTGCTGAATGTGGTGGATATCATTTTAAATGTTTATCATTGTTTTATTGAGTTTTTATTTGAGGCCTGCTCTTTAATACTAAGCGCCTCAGTGACCCGGATGATTGTTCTCTTCCGTTCGCGGCTCCTTTAAGTGGACGTCACGCCTCCTCCCCCCCTCAAAATCTGATTGGTGTCGCTAGGCAACGGCCGCCGTGTTAGCCGCTCTCAGCCAATGAAATCGTCTTCAGAGTGGCGCTCTCAGCCAATCAGGTCACAGAGATTGAGTGGCAGTTTTAAACCGCTTGGTGTTGAGGACGCTGCAGTAACGGCGTTACAGCGATTTTACCAGTTTTAAGCGGTAATAAAGTGAGTCGGAGAGGCAGATTTACAGCTGATCTGTGCTGGATGTTAGTTTACTCTGCATAATGCCCTCACATACGGAGCAGTATGAGGTGCTGAGCACTATCGGCTCCGGCTCGTACGGAAAATGCCAGAAAATAAGGAGGAAATCGGACGGAAAGGTAAACCAACACTTCATATTTAATGTTACCATTATTTAACATTTAACTATCTTTAACTATTTCCACCGAGGGGCTCTCAGTAACCCTGCTGAGTGTTTCTGTTGTCCTCTATTATAGTTAACTGACTAACCAGCAGCGTTCAGTTAAGTTAATCACCAGGGAAACTCACCTTTTCTACTGTACACACAAACGGGTGACGAAGGGGAAGTCCACGGATTTTTTTAAAAAAATTACATAATTCACTAATGGAGATGTAAACCGAATGACTCAGAGTGGTTTGGTGTGAAATGGTTGATTGTAGATACCTGATAGGGGACCAGGGGTCACGAAACGACCAATTTTATCACAGACAATGAATTCCACAGAGTGCACAAACTACGTTTACTACTACGTAGTTATATTAAATTCTCATGAGAGTATTAATTAATGCTGTAAACTAGTCATTACAAACATGTAAGGAAGCAATATAAATTCTAAGGCAGTGTAGCTGGCCTGCTAATGCTTTAAAGTTAAGTTCAGAAGACACAGCTAACTAGCAATACCTTGGCTAACAAATAAGAACAGTGAAAATAAAACCGTTACTGGTAACGGTTCGTATTTTTATTGTGTATTTTTTTTTCAAATCAATACTAGTCAAATGTTTAATGCAGTTTAAGTATTCAAGTTAAACTTGGGCATTATAAGCACAATTACGTGCTGTATGATCTTAAACGGGGAATGTACTGCGGTCGCAAGTAGAAAGGATATGAAGTGAAATTGAATCCCCCATAACAAACGCTAGGGGACCTCCGTTCAATAATATGGAACATAACTACATTAGTCCATTTTTCTACATTGTAAGGACGGTGCATTTTCAGTAGGACATTGTGTTGCTCATACAGGTCAAGGGGAGCCTCTTTGTTTTATATGTGAATGTGTCCATCTCGTCTCCTAGTTCCTCTCCTGACTGACAGATTTCGTCTGTTTGCACATCTAGGTTAGTATCTTTTTCCAAAGTGGTGCTGTCATTTTCTTCACGGCTTTCTGCGCCTCGGCCTTACACAGCTTTCTGAAGTCATTCCACAGCTTTCTGTTCTTTTGTTTATGTTCCTTCCATTTTTCCTCTGTCACTGACACATCATTCCAGTCTATCTCGTCTCCCAGTTCCTCTCCTAACTGACAGATTTCGTCTTTTTGCACTGGAGTCGTTTTCCACAACCGCATCTTCAAAAGATATTATCGCTGCCATCGCGAAACACTCATGTTTGCTCAGTAAACTCACGCCGACACAAGTCGAAGTGAGAAAAAAATTCATCTGCAGCCTCTGTTTATAACTAGGCTGTGACGTCATCGATGACGTAATCGCAAACATAAACCACCGTTCTATATAAAAAGTTCCAGTCAGTACAGCAGCGCTGTGCAGCATAAACTGCACAGCTTATTTTTATTTTGGTTTATTTATTTGTTTGTTTGTTAAGATGACGAATACAAATCTAGTAACACCCACTGTTTCTCATTTAATCCTTATTGATCCTTAGTTATGCGTGTAAAGCTAGTTAGATTCAGTTCAGTCCTACAGACTGAAGAGTCTTTTGCCCAAAAAACTTCCCAGCATTCTTAGTGGTTTTCTTTGTTTCTGTTAACTAACTTTCGTTTTTCTAATATTTAAACATAATTCTTTTTGCAAGATTTTTGTGCATACACTCAGGTTAAATGTAAAGTTTGGATGTGCACCTTTTGCTTCAATCTACTGCAAAGATATAGAAAATAAAAAAAGCTTGCCTTTGATGCGTGTTGTGCGTAAATGGTTAACACAAAATGTGTTGAAATGTTTTGACATCCGTTTATGGATAAGGCATTTTGGGTTATTTTTAACATACAGTGTGTTAAATGATAAAACAATATGACATAAGTGTTAAGATGGGTAACACGAGTTAGTGTGTGGTTATTTACACATTACTTTTTAGAGTGTGCTGGAAAAGAGCATAAGAGGAAAAACTTTCATTATAAAACGCATAGTTCTGGTCCTACAATCGAAGCCATTGTAAAATTCATGATATACCCCTCCTATATCTTAGATATAAAAAACTCACCAATTCTGACTCGGTAAGTTTCTCTAGAATTGTGTACTTCACATCAAACCACTCTAAATGACTTTGTTAGTATTATAATTATGTAAACAAAATGTAATGACTTTTGTAAAAAGCAAATTTGGTGTCATTCCCCTTTAATTTGTAAATCGTCTGTTTTTGTCTATTTGTTTTCTAGTATAGAAATCTTATGTATTGAGCCAGACCTTTCCCCACTTCAACATGTATTATTGAGATTTATGCATGAATTAGATCTAGAATCTAATAATTAACAAACTAAACTACATGTTGCAGTTTTGTCATATTTTGCTAATGTTGTGTTTTATAGCTAAATAAAGGTGAACAGTAGTTCTTGGATCCCCTCAGCTAGTCCATGTTTAATTGTGTTCTGCAGAAACCTAACACCTGAAGCAGGTAATCAATGTCTCCAGTCTGTGGTTACCTGGCTCAGGTGTGCTTGGAGCTGGAACCGAATACAAACATGCACTGGCTGGGGGTCCCTGAGGACCAGATTGAAAAACCCTGCCGTAAGTAACCTGAAACCTTTCGTTTGTCAGATTCTGGTGTGGAAGGAGCTGGATTACGGTACCATGGCGGAGGCGGAGAAGCAGATGCTGGTGTCTGAGGTGAACCTCCTCCGAGAGCTGAAGCACCCCAACATCGTCAGATACTACGACCGCATCATAGACCGCACAAACACAACACTGTATATAGTGATGGAGTACTGCGAGGGTGGAGACCTCGCCAGCCTCATCACCAAATGCATTAAAGACAGGTAACCCAAAACCACACCTGAGAGAACTCATTAGACCTAAGCAATATGTACATCAAGACAGCAAAGCCTGAGCAAAAGAACATTAAACTCTGAGCCTTCTTTACCAGACAGTGGAAATGTCCAGTCATATGCAAAAGTTTGAACACCCCTGGTTAAATTATATGTTTTGTTGAGGAAAAAAAGTTAAAACATCCTCTACAGGGAGCAAACTTAAACATTGCTTATTATAGTGCACAATTCCTTACTTGTTTATTTGAGAAAAAAAATAGACTATGAAGTGTGCAGTGACTTTTGCGCAGGATTTTTTGCTCCAGTATGTTAAATTCAGCAAATAAACAGTCACTGTGCATTTGAATTGTGCAGAAGTGTGTTCTCTGTACAGAATGTGTTAACTTATTTTGTGTTAACTTATTTTGACAGTGAAACTTGGAATTTGACTGGGGTGCCTATACTTTTGCACATGACTGCAGGTAAACATGCACTTTAGAAATATAACGTAATAATGTACATGACGTCAGCCATGAAAGATAGAACATGCAACGCAATCATATCTGCAGGTGTGTGATCTATGTAATTAGTTGTATGCAAAAGTTTTGGCACCCCAGTCAAATTACGTTTTGTCGATATTTATTTATTTATTTATTTTAGTAGAAACAGATTAACTCATCATCTGTAGAACACACATTAGCCACAGCAGCCAATGAAATGCACACAGTATTTTACTGATCACTTAAAAGGCAATTCCTCTGGACAGAGTATAGGTTTTCTGCATAGAGTGGTTTGGAGTGAGTTGTTCTGTTCTAGAGAAACTTACTGAGTCAGGATTGTTCCCAGTGGTGGTGACAGGAACCAGACATTTGAAAAGTTTAACTCCTCTAACTGCATTTAATTGTGGTATATTTTGGGATTTCATTTATTCATGTGTAAATCATTTAGAGTTCTCTACGTAACTTATACTTAACTGTACTGTATTATTTTCATTATACTTTATACATTTAATTATACTTAAGTACTTTTGTGTAGAGAAGAGATTGCATGTAAGAATTTCACCTTTAATATCATGCAAATTTGTCCAGCTTAAACTGGGCTATAAAGCTCTGTTCTGTAGTTTTGACAGCACGTTTTGAACCTGGACCCTCTGTGTCTGTGTGATTGTTTTGGCAGGAGGTATCTGGAGGAGGACTTTATTTTGCGTGTGATGGCTCAGCTGGCTCTGGCGCTGAAGGAGTGTCACGGCAGGGGTAATGGAGGCAGCACGGTGCTGCATCGAGACCTCAAACCTGCAAACATCTTCCTCGATGCCAAACAGAATGTAAAGCTTGGTGATTTTGGCCTGGCGCGAATACTCAAACACGAGACGAGCTTTGCTAAGACATTTGTGGGAACTCCTTATTACATGTCCCCAGTAAGTGTGTCTCACTTTGAACTTATGTACATAGGATCTGTTTCCTGGACTGGGATTAAGCCTAGTCCTGCACTTCATTTTTAAATTAAAGCCCCAGGGAACCTCAGTGCTTTCTTTCTAAGTAGGTTAATCTTTCTCTTGTGGACACACAGTATATCCTGTGAATAACAGCTTACATGTAAACTGGGCATCAATGTAAGCAGTGTCCCCTGTTCTAACCATACCATGCATGAGTGATGTACAGTTATATATACAGTTTTGGTGACACTTTATTTTAAGATAGCGTTCATAAGGCTACATGATACCTGCATAAGTTCGTCATGACAACTGACATAACCCTACATAAACATTTATAAAGGCTTATTCCAACAGGCATCATTCGTCATAAAGGTTTTTGTCAATTTTGATCAGAGCTGTCATAAGGCAGCCTTTATCACAGATGACTCGACTCCTATTGGAGTAAGTCTTTATAAATACAGCCCTGTGAACATTAACCTACAGTATAGTGTTACCACTATTCACTACAGTGTAATTTTCCATTACATTTGAATTACTTTTATTGTGTTTTTATAGTAAATTCATGCTGTCTTTGCCAACAGGAACAAATGAATCGCATGTCGTACAATGAAAAGTCAGACATCTGGTCATTAGGATGTTTGCTGTATGAACTGTGTGCTTTGTCGTGAGTATGAACATCTTTTGAGTCTTACCATGAGTGATAATGTACTGTTTTTCTGAAGAATTTGTACTTTTTTGATGTTTTAACTCTGTGAATCCTTTTCAGCCCCCCATTCACAGCATACAACCAGAAAGAACTGGCGGAAAAAATCAAAGAGGGGAAGTTCAGAAGGATTCCGTATCGGTACTCGTCAGAGCTGAACACGCTCCTGTCCAGAATGCTTCATCTAAAGGTTTGTCTTTTGTCTCAGGTGTCAAATTAAAGGAAAGTAAGTGTCTTATTAAGCTGTTCAGCCACCAAATCACCAGACTGAGTTGCAGTGTATTTTCCCTCTAAGGGGAAAATGGACACAAACCATGCCAGTAAAATGTCCTCCCAAAGCATGTGATTATGCTTTGTATGGTCAAGACAAAGGTTTTGTCCAGCCAGGCACGCTAGGGGCTTTGTGAAAATGGCTTTCTCATAAAAACACTTAATCCAGGGGTGGGGAGTTACAGTCTTGGAGGGCTGGATTCCTTCACAGTTTGGTGATTTTCTTGCTTGAGCAGCCCTGATTCATCAGTTTTTTTTCCTGAGGTGCATTCCAATTGCCCTCATAGTTCCCTGCAAAGTGTACTGCACAGGGCATTCGGACGTTTAAGGATGATTCCAAACTGCAGGAAGTGAAAAAGTTCTGTTGGAAGGGAACTTCGAACTGCGGAGGGAGTAGAGAACAACACTTTATCACTTCAGGAAGCTGAAGTTTACCCTGTCTCCCTATTTACTGCACTAGTGCATGTTGTACATATTGTAGCATAATCTAGTTAGTACACCATCACCTCTCATGTACATATTGTACCATATTTCGGCATTACACTGTATTATTTAGTAGTTTTTATTACTCTGCATGGGGTTTCTTACATTGTAACATTTTAAATGTAGGAGCTTGCTGCTGTAGTATAATAACTTAACTGTATTTTTGCATGTCCTGTGTTCTGAATACATATGACAGTAAAGCAGACTTTAATCTTAATCTTTAGGTGGTGTTCTAGAGCAGGGAAATCACCAAACTGTGCTGGACCACCCCCACCCTCCCCCACCCCTGATTTAATCTACAGACTTCAGCTGATGTTCACATAACAAAATAAAAACTGTCAACTGGACACTGATTTCAGTACAATTCAATAAGTGTACATGTGATTCCAAACATTTCTACATGTTGCAGCTTTTCACACCCAAACAATCAGAACAGTTTCAACTGACAGAGCAAATGTTAATAAACTGCAAGTTTGACCGAAGATCTAAATGACCCACTTTTCCCCCTTAGCCCAAATGTAGTCGATCAGCCAAGACATGTTCAGTGTCTAAAATTTGCTTCTTTAGTTTCACACTGGAGCTATGAGGCTGATGTAGCTATAATGTAAGTAATGAAAGTTTCTACCCCACCAGTTAGCATTGTGCCTAAATCATCACACACTAGTCTTAAACCGTGTGGCAGAATGTCCTCTGACTGCTCCACTAAAAACAATAAAATATCATTTGAATGTGAACAAGAGGGAAGTTTAATATCATAAACTAGCAAACAGGGAGTTATATTGTTATATATATATATACATGTTATATTACTTAGTCGGACATAACAAATAATACAGACAGGATCAGCTGGCAGCTAGTCTGCCTTTTGTTTTAAATGCTCATATTTTACCCTTAAAATGTGTCTAGTTCATGCCAGCTTGTCGTTTTGTTGTGTATTGACTGTTCTCTTCTTTTTATCAGGACTACCTGCGTCCCTCAGTGGACTCCATCCTGCAGAGCAGTTTAATCTCCTCTTATGTGGCGGCAGAGCAGCGGAAGGCGGAGGTAAGGCAGCGGCGGAGGTCTGACTCTGGGCAGAATAAACAGCTGGACGCCGTTGCGGCTGAGCTACGGCTGAAGGAGCAGGCACTGCGGGAGCGAGAACGGGCTCTGAAGGAGAGAGAGGAGAGACTGGAGCGTAAGTGTTCTGCTTTTTCACCTCATTTCCAATGTAGAAGCAACAGTTAATCACCTACACAACTTTGATATTAATAAACAACAATGCAAGAGCGTGGCCCGATGCCAATATCTGTATATTTTTGTTTGCCCAAGTTAATATATAAATATTTAAAAAATGTAGAAATTGAGATTAAGTGTACCTGGACTGGCAATACAAAGAAATAACATTTATTCATGTAGTTTTACGAATGCAAAATGAATAAAATGCATATGTTTCAGTGCAGTAACCCAGCGATGCCCAAATTGTCTGCTCTGCTTGAGTTTGATAAATACATCAGCAAATATCGGTTTGAAATATGGTCAAATCTAAACATCTGATACTGATATAATTCTGATATCATTGTACATCCTTGAGATTTAGGTTAGCACTGTGCTAATTGGTGGGGTATAAGCTACATTAGCTACATTAGTCTCGTAGCTGTAGTGCAAAACTGTCTATGCTGATTGTCTACATTGGGAATATTACAATATAGTGACACACTCGATCTGTATGATCATAATAAGCCAGCCTAGAGGAGGTAACCATTTAAAAACAATTTTTGAGGGCAGGAGTTCTCCAGAGGTTTTCAACATCACTATATGCTGCACCATTTATATGGTTTATGTGGTTATTTATGTTTTAAAAAAAAATTTTATTGTTTTAGTTATGTCAAGCATTTTTATCGCTAAAAGGCTGGGCAGCAAAAAAATCGGATGCCATTTGCACAGTAAGAGGATGAAAACGTGGCTACTGTAAGGTTAATTAATGGTGTCTTTTCTCTTTTCTGACAGAAAAGGAGCAGGAGTTGTGCATCAGAGAGAGACTATCAGATGAGAAGCTTGCCAAGTAAATATTAATGACTGCTTTCCCAGACCTAGATTAAGTTTAAGCCTAGAATAAATCCATAGTCATTGCAGTTTAGTGTACAACTAGATTCAATCCATTTCCAATAAAGGTCCATTTATTTCTCTCTATGCTGAACTGATGAGCTCTGTTTTGTGGATGAGTATTTCAGCAGTCAGTATTATCTGAAAGTCTGAAATAGCCAGTGCCTTTGCGTAAACTGAATTATTTGTCTTAAATGACTTCTGATTCGTTTTGCCCACAGAGCGGAGAGCCTGATGAAATCATACAACCTGATGAGGCAGCAGAGGGCGCCACATCCACTCTATTCAGATGTTTTAGGTAGGGGAGTGAAACGGAGGCCTTTAGATCCTCTGAACTCAGAGAAAAGCTGACCAGCTACTTGTATATATTGCCTGGGTACATATTTGTTTGTGCATACTGTTTAATGAATTATGTTTTAAAGGTGAAACATGTAGGAACTGTATGGTTTTACATTTTTAAATCACAATTACATTGATCTTAATAAAGAATGCAAAAATAAAGAGTGCAAATACGTCACTAACTGACATTTGCCACTGAAGCTCTTGTTAAGTGACTCAATCATTCAGTCATTCACACAAAGTTTGACGCGTTATCAATAACAGCAGGCTGTGGTGCACAGCACCAATTGGTAGTTTATTTCTTGGTGTTTCTGCTTTTATGGGCAGTTTTGGCCGCACAAATTTTTAGAAAAACAGTGAAAAATTCTTTACCACAACACATCCTTACTACAACAGAGTGACTTTGTGAGGACATGCTGTGATCAAATCTTTTCCACTGTTTTATGCCCTGTTACATTAGCTTTGTCAAACAATTCCCAATGTATTTCAATTTAACATGAATAGAAAGTCTAATTTAAATAAAAACAAGTTATATGTGCTGTGATGAAGACATGGAGGAAATACTGAAGGCGAAAAGATGAGATTTACTTTGCTTTTCTGTAAATCCAGAGACTCCCATGTTAGGTTTCACATGCTTTGGTTCATTTACTCTGAGTAACTTGCATTCAAAAGTAGGTTCAGTTGAAAGCATTTAAGTTTTTTTTTCATTGCCATGACAAACAGCTTTGTCTTGCATCTTTTGGAGAGTCTGAAAAGGGAAATGTGCAGTGATTTCGAACAATTCTGCCACCATGAAATGTAGTTCGTTTAACAAAGTGTCGCTATCAGAATAAAACCTCATATCTCTAAAATGTTAACTTTAAGAGGAGCTTGTAAAAAGGAAAAAAAAGTTTAAGCTTTGTCACTCGTCATTGTAAACCACAGTCATTTATTTAACAATTTTTGTCACATCCTAATGAAAATATAACATTGCAGTGGTTTAATGCTGAAACGTTCACCATAAGTACACACTTATGATTCTTCAAGGGTTCTTTAGTAAGTAGAAAGGTTTTATATAGAACCACGAACACTCAAAGAACCCTGTGCATGATTAAAGAGTTCTTTGCACGATTAGTGTTCTTCAGATTGATGGAAATTTTTTTTGAAAAAAGTTCTATATAGCACCAAAAAGGGTTCTTCTGTTGGTACAGGCTTGGCATTGTCACAACAGAAGAACCCTTTTTGTTTCTATATAGAACCATTTTCAAAAAGGTTCTTTACAGAACCATCCACAGTAAAAAAAAAAAAAAGTTTCTTTGGCTTTTAACAATAGTATTTTACTTGAGTGTTCATGGTTCTATATAGAACTATTTCCTTTACTAAAGAACTCTTGAAGAAGCATCATTTTTAAAGAGTGTAGGCTTTTCTCACCTAATTTTGCTCATTTTCACTAGTGCCTCTATGCGGGTTTAATAGTACTGAAGGTAGATCTAACCAAAAAACAAGAAGTTAAACTGTTGGTGTGTTTAAAAGGTGATGTGTATACCAAGTACTTTACAACAGCAGCTTTGAAACTCAGCTCAGCCCAGGTCAGACTTCAGGAGCTGAACTGTCTGCTTTATACTACATATATTACATTTCTGTTAGATAGCATTGCACTGCAGTTCAAATCGTACGGGTACATGTTTCGTGGTGATAATTGTTCTTGTTCTTACAGGTGAGAATGAGAACACCTCTCCAGGGAAGAAGAAGGTCCACTTTGCAGGCGACAGCAAGGAGAACCTGCAGCCTGAGCAGAAGCCCACAGTCAAAACCCAGGATCACCTGTTCATTAAAAAGCTGCAGGCAGCCAGCACATGCCTAGGGAACTACCCGCTGAAGAGCAGGCCATTGCAGGGCATCCGCTAGTCTCGTCCTGCTGGAGTTCAGGCTGGTGTATAGTACGCCGCCCACCGTATCAAATGACGAAAGGCACTGCACACAACTCTAAAGATGTTCTCGAGGCCTCCCAAAGCAGCTGCTGTCATGCTTATGAGGGTCATTCCTAAAATGACACAAGTGCAAAAGCTTGAGTGCCACTGGAGTTAATGATATGCTGGATTACAGACTATAGACCAGCCTGTATGGCCTAATTGTCTCACACACACTCCTTAAAGGAGAACCCCACCATTTTTTTAAATTTCTGCAGAAGTCAAACTGTGAGATGTAACCAGAGTAATTCAGAGTGGTTTGGTGTGAAATCGTTGATTGTAGAGACTCAGATTTCTTTACATTGGTGGTGATAGAAACCAGGGGTCACCATGACTACAACACAAATAAAGACATTTTATTTACTATCCAAAACCACCAGTGAACCTACACAGGTTTTATATGGAATGTTGATGATGGTAAAATAGTGGTAAACCTGAAAAAATAATAACTTCTTTTGCCTCACAGCACCCTGCATGTATCTCTCTGCCATGAATGGATTTTAGAAAATATGTTTTAGACCATAACCTTCGCAGAACTACTGTAAAACAATGTGTCAAACATCAGGCAGCATATTCATAACCATTTCATGTATTTGAACCACACACACATCTTCTAAACCGCTTATCCTTCTGGGTCACGGGGGTGCTGGAGCCTATCCCAGCTGTCATTGGGTGGGAGGCGTAATTGAACCAAATAAAACCAAATCATGTAATAAATTAATTCCACCATGAATTCATATTAAAAAACAAAAAACATTTTAGGCCAAAACTTTCATAAAACTTTAGATGTTTTAAACAATTCATAACCATCTCATGTAGTAACTTTCTGTGAGGGAGTTTTTAGAGGTGGACGTCTGGTTCCTATCACCACCACTATGAACAATTCCAAGATTCTCAAGAACAGAGCATTTCACACCAAACCACACTGAATGACTCTGTCCACATCTCAAGGACTGACATATTCAGAAATTTTGATAAATTCTGGTCCAGACCAGAGCAAACTGGAAAACATAGTTGTATATGTAGCTTTAATTTAATGGTAACTTCTTTGCACAGTTCTGAATATCAAGTATTTCAAGCAGTGTCGTTAGAGGTGTTTGTTATTAAGTGCAGTCTGTCTGTACGCTTTACTGGGTTATGGTTTTAATGTTAGTGTGTGTGCTCTGTGGCAGCTGTTTGTGGCTTTTGGGAATCTGAGTACAGGAATGTTCTGAGTGGTGAGAATTAAAAATTGAAACTGCTTTAATTTCATGGTGTGGTGTTTGAACTGTAATGTGAAAGTAAACGTAACATCTACACACTGAAAACATTAAAAACTTAAGGCAAGATCGTGAGAGCATGTAACATCAACAACACAGCAACTCATATCATCTCTCACGATCATCTGCTTCTGAAGAGGAGAGTCACGTAACACGTAATGCGTGACATCACGCGCCCGTGAGGCTGCGCACG